>NC_034592.1:105202414-105265375 GCF_900095145.1 Mus pahari
AAGGAAGGAAGGAAGGAAGGAAGGAAGGAAGGAAGGAAGGAAGGAAGGAAGGAAGGAAGGAAGGAAGGAGAAGTGTTTTGCTTTGTTTTCTAAGAAGTCTAGGGGATTTGGTTGGACTGGTCCACCTATTAGAGACTCACTCTTACTCGCAGCACTCAGGGCCAGTGCTCACTGGTTTGAAGACAAAATTCAGGTTAAAAGTGCAGCATCCAGTGCTTACCCAGTAGCCTTTCCCACTTCACAAAAATCCCCTTTCCCTCTCCCTCTCTTCTTCCACAGCCAGCTTCCTTGAAGACACACATTCTGCTCTCCCTCCTGGCTTTATCCCTTCTGCCTCCACCCAAATCTCCCTCTTCTCAGGTCCTTGGAGTTGCTCTATCCAGGTGTAGGCTAGCTGACGATTTGCTAACCCTTGATTCTGTTCACCTCATGTTTTTAAATAATTTTCTCAAAACTAACCCAAGCCATCATTTCCTCTCTCCCCTTCAGCTCAGTTCCCTGAGTTTTTGGTGAGTCCTTTTCATGTTTTAAGATTCTATTTTTAGGGGGCTGGAGAGATGGCTCAGCAGTTAAGAGCACCGACTGCACTTCCAAAGGTCGTGAGTTCAAATCCCAGCAATCACATGATGGCTCACAACCATTTATAATGAGATCTGATGCCTCTTCTGGGGTGTCTGAAGACAGCCATAGTGTACTTACATATAATAAATAAATAAATTTTTAAAAAAAGATTCTATTTTTAGAGGCTGGAGAGATAAGAGCACTGACTTCCAGAGGTCCTGAGTTCAATTCCCAGCAACCACAAGGTGGCTCTCAACCATCTGTAATGGGATCTGATACCCTCTTCTAGTATGCTGAAGACAGCTGCAGTGTACTCATATATATAAAATAAACAAATAAATTTTTAAAATTCTACTTTTAATTATATGTATACCTGTGTGTCCATGCTTGTGCACACTGATGCAGTGTCCATGGAGTCCAAAAGAGAGCAGTGTATCCCTTGCTTGGGGCTGGAGTTACAGACTGTTGTGAGCCTCGTGGACAAGGGTGCTAGGAACTGAACCAAGGTTCTGTGGAAGAATATTTTGTGCTCTGAGTCTCTGAACTACATTCCTAGGCCCATGTGAGTCCCCCCCCTCCTCTCTCTCTCATTACTTTAGATAGGCATTATGGCATGGCATACAGCTTTAATCCCAGCACTTGGAAGGCAGAGACAGGCAGTTCTCTATGAAACTGAGGCCGGTCTTGTCTACATACTGAGTTTCTGGCCAGCCAGGGATACAAAGTGAGTCACTGTCTCAAAAACAATACAAAGCAAACAAAAACAAAACAAACACACCCAGTGATGATGATGACAATTTTCTTCTACATGTGTGGGTGTTTTGCCCATGTGTAGGTAGGTATGTACACAATGCACACACCTGCAAAGGTGGTGCCTGCAAAGGCCAGAAGTTAGCACAGGATCCCCTGGAACTGAAGTTAGAGTAAGCTACAACGTGAGTTCTGGGAATCAAACCTGGGTCCTCTGGAAGAGCAGTCAATGCTCTTAACTGCTGGGCCATTGTGCTACAGCCACGTGTATGATCACACACACACACACACACACACACACACACATACACACACTCATACACATGGTTCACAAGAGCCAATCTTTTCCTTATCCTATTTTGTTTCTGGTTGATCTTATCTTTGGTAAATTTCCATTATCAGGGAGATATTGAGGACTACCAAATCTCCATGTACTCCTGGTGGCTGGATTTATAAGCACAAGACTTGTAAACTCCTGCTGTGTGTATTTTTCTGTTTAGTCCAGGCACCCCAAATAATGTTAATATTAAAAAGACAAACAAACAAAAAGCATAGCAAACAAACAAGAAAAAAAAAACAGCCTAGGGCCCACAAGTTGGCTGTGTGAGTGAATCTGCTTGCCATCTGATGACCACAATTCAATCCCAGAATACACATGGTAAAAGGAAAATACAAGCTGTGCTCAGAACTACACACACACACACACACACACACACACACACACACACACAATTAAAGAAAAAGAAGCCATGGATTTAAGAGGAAGCAAGAATGGGATGCACATGGAAGTACTGTAGGGAAGGGGGGGGGGAAATGAGATAATTAGATTCTAATTTTGAACAATAAATTATAACGGGAATTTTGAAATTTTTTAAGAGTGTGTGTGTGTGTGTGTGTGTGTGTTCAGTATATATATTAGAGAAGACATAAATTATATGAAGACATAACTTCTAAAATTTGGTATGCCTGGGCTATACTTCTTAGTGACACCAATAGCAGATCTAATTCTCCTGAAGACATATCAGGAATACATACCTAGAACTATGAAATTACTCTTATAATTTGAACCAACAATCCCACCTGCCAATGTGAGAAAATGTCCAGAATGTAAAAAGGGGAAAAAGTCAGATGAAACGAGGTAGAGAAAGACAAATGACGTAGAAAATCACATAAAGATGTCCTTCCTCTGTGTAGATACAAGGAGAAGGCCTCAGATGTACTATTTATAATAGAGAATGATCATGAAAATCAGGATTCATCAATGACAGATTCCAGCAGTGTCATTAGAAACACACCCAGGGACCCAGAATGGCAATCCATCTAACGGCATGGTGTTTTGCTCTTGGCATATCCTCTTTTCTGTGAAGTTGCTTGAATTCATGAAATTACTGTTCCCCCGGCTTCTCAGTGACAGTGGTACTTGGGTCAAATCAACAGCTTAAGAAACTAAGTGCTTCGGAGCTGTCTCTAATTCTGTCTTGCAAGGCACAGGAAATGGATCTGACATGACATGGTTTGCCCTAGTACTTTGTGCTCTTAACACCAGGTCGTGCATTAGTTGGCTTCTTACCTCTCTATTTTAAATACTGGGTCCTCTGACTTTTAACTTCCCTTATTTGGTTTCAGCTCCTTTAGAACTGAGGCTAATGCTTCATTGCAACTTCTGAAATGCTGAAATTCTTAGGCATTGGAAGGGAGAAGAGAAGTCATGGTGAATGACGCTATCTATCTGACCTGCACATGACATAAAAGCCCTGATTCTAAAGAAGAAAATGGAGTGCGGACATGCTGATAGCATGCTCTTGCTCGCCAATCTTAACTTTCTACCACTGTTTTTATGACACGCTGCACATGCCAATGATCCCTGAATCTAGGGCCCACCACCAGTCTGGCCACTGTTGGCTTGGATTCACTCTGCTGCCCTCCACAGCTGGCTTTAAGGAAGCCCAGATCATTATGCCTTTCCTTGGAGTGTACAAAGGCAATAGAAAGTTTTATAAAATGTAATCAGCCTTATCATTTGGAAAACCTTCTATTAAGTTGTGATCAGATGGTATAGTGTGTGTGTGCGTGTGCGTGTGCGTGTGCGTGTGCGTGTGCGTGTGTGTGTGTGTGTGTGTGTGTGTGTGTGTGTCTGTGGTCAGCCACTCTAAAGTCGCATTAAAGGGACACCTCACTTGGCCTCCTCACACATAGTCATCAGTACCAGCATCAGTTCTTCCTTGTTTTTGATACATGTCATCACATTAAAAATGGCATAACCACTGGAGTTGTAAGTTCAGTGGAGGGGAGGAATTCCAGACATATGGCTCCAACGGACGACTCAGAAATCCAGGCAGAGGATCTGAGGTAAAAGCTTTTCCCTATGGTAATTGCTACTTTCCACACATTTTAGTTTTGTCACATTAATTATTTTAAGTCAAACCCCATTTTAAAAAAAAAACTAAACTTAAATATAAATCTCTAGAATTCTGCAAATGTGTATGCAGAGACATTCCACAGTTTACAGACTACGGTATGGTTAAATGAGTACCATATTGTTCCTAATAAAATCTGGGCTTCTAGCTGGCAGGACCCCCACTTCTCTTCCTTCTAGTGACAGGATCCTGTCAGAATACTTTCCAAAGAGATCACACCATCCTACTGACCCAGAGCCACCTGGGCCACCTCAGCTTCAACCTGAGTTTCACATCCTGTCACCACCATCAAAGAATGACCCTCAGCTCCCAGCCTCCTCTTACCCTGTCCTCAGTTGACCTGGTTGGTCCCCACTCTTTTTACCAGGCTTTTTTTTTTTTTTCCCTTTCTCCAGATCTTAGCTGAGCAGCTTTCCAACCTGCCATCATTTAAGTCCCTTTCATATCAGCCTCCTTCATAAGTCCTAACTAATAACAGATCCACGGGACAGCCTCACTACAAGAGTTAGCTAATAATGGGGCTGGAGAGATGGCTCAACAGCCAAGCGCACTAGCCGCTCTTGAACAGGACTCAGATTCAGTTCCCAGCACATCATGTGGCAGCTCGCACCTATCTTTATAGATAGGCTTATGTCTACTTCCAGGTGATCTGATGCCCTCTCATGGCCTCTGGGGTCTCCTGCACACACATGGTACGCATACTTGCAAACACACAAATTTTAAAATGGTCAATAGGAAAGCTAATGCATTTTCTCATGACATGATTGTGCACTGCTGCATGTATGTAACATGTACTTTAAGTATTTGTTAGACCCTATGACCCTAATGAACATTCATTCTGTGATTGCTCACTTAAATAGCAGACACTGGGAGACACACATACAGAACATGTCCATTTAATAAAGCTTCTTCATAATGAAATCACAAGAGGCGTACACCCAGATTTCAAGATGGGGTCCCCAGTGTTCCCTTCAGAACCAGAGGAGCACTGGTCATCGCTACTTCACTTTGCCATGACGACTGAATAGTCTCAGTTCAATTGTTGTTGCCTGCCATTTTCCCCCACCGTGTATTAGCTTTACTATTAACCCATTTTAAAATTGTTATTTATTTTATGTGTATCTGTGTGCTTGCCAGTATGCATGAAAGTAACTTAGCTTTTGTACCCTTCCATCATAATTATTAAACATGTCTAGCAGTTATGAAAGGGCAGAGAAAAAGCAAAAGGTTAAAAGGTCAAAGGGCCCTCCTGCTCTGGAGGGTGGAGCAATGTATTTCAATGAATATTATGAAAAAGGAAAGGCAATATTCACGGAAACAGAACCAAAACAACATGGACAAAACAGTTGTTTCGTGTCCTTCTTTAGGACTCAGAAGTTAAGAAATTAAGCTTCAGAAAGAAGTGTCAACAAAAAAGCAGGGATTATGATGCACATGGGCGCACACCTTGGGGAGAGCAATCCTGAAGTCCTATTGCTGGCCACTCCTGGGGAAGCCGAGAGCACTCCTGGGTGTGCTTGCTTAAGCAAACCCAACGAGAGCCTAGAACTAGGTGTGTGGCATCTGCAGTGACTGCCACAGGGCCCCTTCCACCATTCCCAACCTTATTTGACAGGAATCAAATGGAGCTAACTTAAGGCTGATTGTTTTTATGATGTTGACGAAAGAAAGGGGGGCAGCTTGACCAAGAGAAAGCTCAACACAATGTGATGGAGACTCTCCACGCCTCAGGGTTATTTTTAGGAGAAAGGAGACAATGTTAACCAAGCATCAGGAAGGAGCGAGAGAGTGGAGTCCTAAAGCTCTGTACAAACCAGGATAAAATGCTGGTTATAAAGCATCTACAGTTTAGAATCCCCAAGAAGCCCTACTTTGAAAGAGATAATAATATAAATAATATAATAATAATATAATAATATAAGGCTAAGCCAAACTAACTTTAATCCAGGTAACCCTCAAGCTCCAGGGTTAATTATATTGGGAATCTTGATGAGACGCTCTTAACGCCGCCTAATCTAAAACGGACAATAAGGGCTGGCAAGTTGGCTCACTGGGTAAGAGTGGCCACTCTGGAAATCTACGTTTGATCTCTAGAGCCCATGCAAAGGTGGAAGGAGAGAAGAAAGTTCATAAAGTTGTCCTCTGACTGCTACTCACATGCCAGAGCACAAACGCAGAGGAAGGGAGGGAGGGAGGGAGGGAGGGAGGGAGGGAGGGAAAAAATTGAAAATGAACACAGAGGTCCTTCCCTATGTGCCTATGTGCCGTGTTAAGTTGATTCAATAAGCTCCACTGGGCTGGGGAATAGCTTATGCTAGGTATGTGTGAGGCCCTGGGTTCAATTTACAGCACTCAGCTCCTTAAGAAAAGGAGCAAGGCAAGGTCAGAGAATCTAGTAAAAAAGAATTTTGTCTCTAAACTTTAAACCTAATTTTTACACATTTCATGAACATCTCAAAAGCTGAAGTCTGCCCATTCTGATTCACTGTAAGTCCATCTTAGAGGGAGAAGAAGGGCCACCTGGAAAAGGTTTTACTGAAGGATCACTCTATCCTCCATGGGGTCCCAGAACGAGAGCAGAGCCACCTTCCATTTCTGAAGACTCCATTGAGGAGTGACAACGCATCCGCTTGTGTCTTTCCTCTGCCACTCATACCTCAGAGGCATTTTTTAATTTAAAACAAACAAAATGTGAAAGTAATCCTTTGAGGTTCCCCGAAGAGCTCAGACAATACTATAACTCTGTTTCTGCTCCAGTGTCCCATTAACTCCAAACAAGAAAAGACAGCTTAAAGCCATTTTCAAGAATGGCAAGAGATACTGCAGGAGAAACTTTCAGAGGGAAGCCCTGCACACCAATCCGTGCAACGCAATAGACGAGAGCCCAGAGCAGAAGCAAGGGCCTTTTCCTGCCCAACCTTCACAGCCGCCGCCATGTTTCCTCCAACAGAAGCCACTTTGGGAGCTTTGGCCTGCAGAAGTCCCAGAGTAATAACCGGGACCCTTCCAATGACTGCGGAGGCAAATGTCCCAAGGGCAAAGCAAGGTGTTCAGCAAACCTCTGTAACAGATGTTCTCCAAAGAACAACAGACTGGGAAAGGTCAACCGAGGATCCTCAGTGCTGGCTTCACAATGCTGGCCGTGCGTGGCCTTACTCACACAGTGTCCTCGCTCACAAACAAGGCTCCCCTCTCGCAGGAAGGCCACGCTCCACACACGCAAGGTCATGAATCATTCGGGTAATGCTGGCAGATACGTAAAAAGACATAAATGAAATACCAGCAGCTACGTCTATAAGAGTCTAACAGCAAGATTTTTATAATAATTTTAATATCTACAGCAGACTCAGATATAGTATGTAGGGGCTAACACTTTAATCAGGAGGGGGTAGGGCGCAGATGTTACGCTAGACCTTAAGGAATGAATGAGTCGTCAGAGTAGGAGCTGTGGATAGCCTATGGTAACAATGTCCTTTTCTGGAATCCCTCCCCAAGGCTCCTGATGAGCAGTCATGCTTGAGAACTATGCCCACTGCCATTTGAACAGGCTGTTTCTTTTCTCACATAAATTCACTAGTTATGGGTAATATTACAGGTAACATTACAGGTTCAAACATTTTGAAGTCTGTAGTGGCTTCTGCCTTTTGTACAAATTTTTCTGGAGAGTCTCCTTTTCTAGTCACCCGCAAGCTCCTTTCTCTGTCGTCATCTTCAGCTTTGTTTCCTACCTCCTAACTATGCAATAGGCAGGAACTGCTTCTGACTCCTCTGCTCCGGACTCAGCCCCACCCAGCTCAAGGCTGTTTGCCATCCCAAACACAGCCTTGAGTTCTGCATCCTCCTCGCTGCTGGAAAACATTCTGAAGTCATGGGTGAGCATCTCAGATGTCCTCTTCCAGATGTCATTTGTACATTCACTTCATGAACAAACAAGGATTTAATGCCACCGCACACGGTGTAGTCATTCCCATATCACCATAGTGTCTTCCCCTTGGGTACAGCACCGGGGTGCAGATCTTAAATGCTGCTCTACTTCCTTAACATTTGGTTGCATCAAAAAGGTGGTAATGGAGGAGAGATGTCGCTGTGCTTCCAGGATGAAGCTCACCAATAAAATGAAGATAGTAGGAGCACTATCAATAAGCAAAACTGGATGTTACTCTCAGGTCAGGCGTTCCCAATTCTGTTGGCACAGCAATTCAAGAGGGTGTCCTGGAAAAGGCTCTAGATCTTTCACAGTTTCTTTTCCATCCTGTAGCAGGCAGGGCATGCATCAAGGCCTGATCCTTGATATGCCAACTCATGAAGGACTTTATTCCTAGCAACATCACCCCCTAAGCAAGATTGATGTCCTGTCCAAAAGCCTTGAGACCTGACACTGACCTGGCTCACATCCTTTCAAGTGGCTGTGTTTAGAGTTTCCATCCAGACTGAGGACATGCTCTGGCCAGGACCCTTCCTCCACCATCAGCACATGTACTGCAGCCCCCACACACTCCCAGTTCACTTTCACATTAGGTAATAAACAATGACTCTTGAATCATTAGTTCACCCAGAGCTGGCCACACAGGCGACAGACAGCGTAATTAGGTCCAGCCTTTTCTTGCCACATCACAGCCTGTACATTAATGCAGGTACTATACTTTCCACACCTGGCAGCCAGATCTGTTTAAAGCAGCATTGCCACAAATAAAAGGAGTATTTCTACTCTGACATTATAACAGCATATTGCTAGGGAATAAGAATTTTTCAGTGCTGGGCAGCGGTGGCGCATGCCTTTAATCCCAGCACTTGGCAGGCAGAGGCAGGCGGATTTCTGAGTTTGAGGCCAGTCTGGTCTACAGAGTGAGTTCCAGGGCAGCCAGGGCTATACAGAGAAACCCTGCCTAGAAAAGCCAAAAAAAAAAAAAAAAGGATTTTTCAGCTCCATGATAAACTTATGAGATCACCATCACTAACCAAAAAGTTCCTAGGCAGTTCAAATATATATGCGCATAAGCATATATAAGGCATGTATAGCTAGATATAAAGCCTGTTAATATGTTAATAAACAAATATATTTTAAGTATAATAAGACATGTATAAAAGTTTATTATATACTAACTCTCAGGGGTAGTATCAATAATCTCTAAGACAAACACCAGTCATTCTTTATGTACATGGTAAATAATTAAAAATCAGTAATAAGGCCAGGCAATGGTGGGACACATCTTTAATCCCAGCACTCAGGAGTCAGAGGCAGTTAGATCTCTGTGAGTTCGAGGGCAGCCTGGTCTATACAGTAGGTTCAAGACTACACAAAGAAACCCTGTCTCAAAAACCAAAACAAGACAAAAATCAATGATAAAATGTAAATAAAAATATCCTTGTGTTTGGAAAATAGTGAACTAAAATTAAGAATAAAAATATGTAATGCGCCGGGTGTGATGGCACACACCTTTAATCCCAGCATTCGGGAGGCAGAGGCAGGTGGATTTCTGAGTTCAAGGCCAGCCTGGTCTACAAAGTGAGTTCCAGGACAGCCAGGGCTACACAGAGAAACCCTGTCTTGAAAAACAAAAACAAAACAAAACAAACAAAAAAAATGTAATGCTAAAACTGAGCAACAATAAAAGTAGCATATATCCAATACTAAATATGTAGCTAAAGGGACCAAGGGGAACAGTGAAAACATAATAAAGATGTCTGCTGTTGAAAACACAAGGCGTGAGAACTAAAATGGAATATCAAAGCTGTTATTATTTTTATATTGTCACTAATCTTATTTTTAAAATCCAAGAGAGAGATGGGCATTGTGGTACACACCTATAACTGGATAGCTGGAGTATTCAGGAGGCAGAGGAAGGGACTCAAGCCAGCTTGGGCAATACATATTTAAATTTTGTTTGTTTGTTTGTTTGTTTTTCAAGACAGGGTTTCTCTGTATAGCCCTGGCTGTCCTAGAACTCACTCTGTAGACCAGGCTGGCCTCAAACTCAGAAATCTGCCTGCCTCTGCCTCCCAAGTGCTGGGATTAAAGGCGTGCACCACCACTGCCCAGCTTAAATAAAATTTAACAGTTGACTGAGGTTGTAGTTCAGTGGTCTTGGGTTCAATTGCTGCTACCACAAAACAAATAAACCTATCTACCCTGAAAACTCAAAAATTCTCTCATCTTAGCCTCCCAGGTGGTACAATTATAAGTATATGTCATTGTGTCCAACTAATAGAAAAATGAAGTGGCTTTTATAAAGAAACTAATTACAACAGCTGTAAACATTACAGGGCAACTGAGGACAAAAGAGCGTCCAACGACCATGTGCACAGAGCTGCCAAACAAAAGTATAATATCCTATTGATCACAAATAGAAATGCTTGACAGAACAAGTTCAGTTCTCTTCAAATCACCATTACAAACTCAACAATAAAAACCTGACAGTGAATATGGAACTTGAAAATATCGTTCTAAAGCTCACACCGTTTTAAAGAATAAAGTACGATAATTTAAATGGTGCAGTTCTAGCTTACGGGAAAGCACAGGCCAATGGAACAGAAAAACAGACGTCTGGTGCTTATGCAGAAGTCTGACATTGTAGAGTAACTTGGCAAGCTAGGGAGGGATAACTTGTTCAAAACAAAGAATCCAGGATAACTGGCTACACACAAAACAAAACAATAACAAAACCCCCATAACAAAACAAAAGCAGTAGAAGAAAGAAAAGCTTTCCAAGAGAATTAAAACACTGTAGCCGCTGTGACATATTTTCTTGATACAATTTCTTGATTCTCAAGGGTTCTCCTTGTTCCTCCTCAAGGGCATCCTGTACCCAGCACTGAATTCACCTTGTCATTTCGAAGCTGCAAGATGGAGTGGGAACATCTCTTTCTACCTTGTTAGGCTTCTGGTAACACTGCCTGCCTGATGGCCACTGCACTTGCAGGCAGGCAGGCTGCTACAGAGCTTTATTAGTGTCAGGGAGATGGCTGATACTGAGGTGAATCCGTGAATCCCAGCACTCCCATGGGGTGATGGGAAGTGAGGACAGGAGAGTCAGCCAGAAGCTTAGGACCAGCTACCCAGAAGTACTCAGTGTGGCAGCAGAATCAAGAAAGATCCAGCACGGTGGAAGGTAGAGCTGACTCCCAAACGTTATCCTCTGAGCTCCACAGGCATGCCATGGCGCACACCTACCCATTCTCCATGCACACTAAGTAAAATTAATTAATTAATTAATTAATTAAAAAATATATTTTCAAAAGTGCTAAGTCATACCCATCAAACACCAGTCAAGCCTCTCACATCCTGGTCTTTTGCAGAGGGATGTGTATCTCCTCCATGTGTAAGGAAGGCCTTTAGTCTTCCAATCACTTGTTCTATAGTTAGGCCCGTTGTCCTTGTCTGCGGTGACCTTCCCCATGATTACGTTGTTATCAATACACTAGGTTAGTCACCAAATCAATATGCTTTCTATCAAAGGATTGTCTGAAGAACTGATTTAAAATGATCAGAACACCCTAAGGCCTAACAGAAAGCTTCCTCCTCCATCGACTCCTTGGTTCCAATTCACTTAATTTACCTCAGTGTTATGTCTATGGCTTTCCTTCAGACCTCCAAAGCTTCCATGGAATGTGCTCTGCCTCCTCCTCTGGGCTTACTGTTGCTAATCACCTCATTTGCATAATCTGCTAGATGGCCACTAAGCCTAAGAAGTAAAACATAATTTGGTTCTAGTGAACGCATAGACACCTAAAAGAACTCAAACTTCTCACCTTAAATCCTCACAAACCACTTAATAATAATTTTATATACACTTATGAAAAATTAGCACATTTTGCAAAGAGACAAAATTATAAAGACTACACTTTTATAACTTAATTACTACAGCCTCTACAGAGGACATATAATTATGAAAAATGTCTCTTCACAATGAAATTTTCTTCAAAATCCATCACTTCTAAAAATAACCTGTAAATCTAAAAGATGACCTCCTCAGGGGCAAAGGAAAAATTTTGATAGGAAAATAAATATAAGACTAAAACTAAGTCATGCAAATTACTTCAATAAGCCAGGTTTGGCAGCACACACCTTTAATCTCAGCACTCAGGAGGCAGAGGCAGGTGGATCTCTATGAGTTTGAGGTTAGCCTGGTCTACATAGGGAGTTCCAAGTCAGCCATGACTACATAGTACTCTGTCCTCACCCCATACCAAAAAAGGAAGAAAACTAAAGTTACACTGATAGAGTCCTATAATACCAGCTCAGGGAGTTAAAGCAGGAAGATCCCAAGTTCAAGACCAGCCTGAGCAACAGTGAGACTTCTTCTCAAATAAAAATCTAAGAGTTAGGAATGTGGTTCAGTGATACAACACATCCCTGGGTTTAACTTCCAGGAGTGAATTTTTTTTTTTTAATTCAATTTAAGAAAAGGTACCCGAAGATGGTTCATAACAGGAGGTAAACAATGTGTTCTAAATGCTGATGGCGTTATAACACTCAGCTCCAAAGATGATGAGGTATCTGCCTGGCCACAAAGGATCTTCCACACATACTACACCCAAATCCTGACACCAGAGGATAGAAAATAGCATGCCACCTACATGAAGCGGCGTATTTGCTCTTCTTGTTGGATTTGCCAGCAATGCCTATGATACTTAACTTCTTTAAACAAAATCATAACATTTAATTGGGGAGAGGGTGACACATACAGGACACTTGGAGGTCATAGAGGACAACCTTGAGTTATGAGTTAGTTCCTTTCCACATGGGCCCTAGGGACTGAAGTCAAGTTATCAAACGTGGCAGCAGGTGCCTCTACCGCTGAGTCATCTGCTGCTGGCCCGGGATTTACTGCTATCTGTTCTCAGTGATGTACAAATAAGAATTGTTTACACTGGAACTAAGAAATTAGCTATCAGGGCTGGAGAGATGGCTCACTGGCTACTGCTCTTCAAGAGGACCCTGATTCAATTTCCATCATCTAAATGGCAGCTCACAGATCCAGTCCCAGGGAACCTGATCCTCCCCTCTGGTCTCCAAAGGCACCAGGCATGAGACACAGACACACTGCAGACAAAACACACATACTTGTTAAGAAAGAAAAAGAGCCGGGCGTGGTGGCGCACGCCTTTAATCCCAGCACTTGGGAGGCAGAGGCAGGTGGATTTCTGAGTTCGAGGCCAGCCTGGTCTACAGAGTGAGTTCTGGGACAGCCAGGGCTACACAGAGAAACCCTGTCTCAAAAAACCAATAAATAAATAAATAAATAAATAAATAAATAAATAAATAAAAAGAAAGAAAGAAAGAAAAAGAAGGAAGGAAGGAAGGAAGGAAGGAAGGAAGGAAGGAAGGAAGGAAGGAAGGAAGGGGAAGGAGAGAGGGAGGGGGGAGTGATCAGAACACATTATTAAATATATTCCTGACAGTAGATAGAAATTGTAGAGCTCTTTTTACTATTTTTTTTAAGGTTCTGGGATCAAACACAAGGCCTTACTTATGCTAGGCTAGTAGGTGTGTCATTACGGGGCTACAGTCTTGTCCTAAGCATTGCCAGTTACAAATGAGAAACTGGGATACAAAATTAAAAGCTAAAAATCAGCAAGCAGCTACTACACATGACCATGAAAGTCCCAAAGCATCTTAGTGTCTGATGCAACAAGTATTTCTGTCTGCTTCTCTTTGCTGTTTCTTTTCCATGAGGAACTAAGCAAAAATGAGCAAATCACATATTGCTATGTATTTATCTGTGCTAAGAATCCAGGGTAGAGTTGGAGAGCTCAAGTATAAGCAAACAGACAAGCTGTACAAAGGGAAAGTCCGGCCAAAGAGAACCCAAGGTTTAAGCCTAGTGAAGATGGAGACAGAACCAAGGTCACGAGTCTGATCTACGCTGGGACCTCTCTCACAAGTGGCACTCTCGTCATCATCATCATCATCATCATCATCATCATCATCATCTTCAGACACTCAGATGGCGTTTTACAAAGCCTTACAGCTACAGGGAGATTAAAGATGCACCGGACTCCTAAAGCCACAGGACTGAAGAATTCAGAGTTTCTTGATACTGTCTGCCTTGGGCTTTCTAGTGCTGTGATAAAACCCCATGACCAGAAGCAACTTGGGGAGGAGAGGGTTTATTTCATCTTACAGTTCCACAACACAGTCCGTCATCAAAGGAAATCAGAGTAGGAACTCAAGGCAGGAACTCGAAGGAAGGAACTGAAGCAGAGGATATGGATGGATGCTGTTCACTGGCTTGTTCCTCATGGCTTACTCGGCCTGCTTTCTTATGTTAGCCAGGACCACCAGCCCAGAGTTGGCACCACGCACAGTGGTCTGTGTGCTCCTGCATCAGGCTTGCCCAGGGTCCCATCTGGTGGAGGCATTTTTGCAGATGAGGTCCCCCTCTTCCCAAATGTCTCTAGCCTATGTCAAGATGACAAGAGCAGCCAGCACACAGTCCCTCTGTAACTCCGCCTCCTACATGTGCACAGACTTCTGAGTGGCTGGCACAAACTCCCAAGGTGAAGCACAAAGTCAGAACTAAGATCTATCTATGTAAGACCTGGAGTTCGATTCCCAGCAGCGGAAGGGAAGGGGAGAGGGAGAGAAGGATTGAGGAAAGGTTTTCTCACCACATTACCAGGCTCCAGGCTCTTTTCTTTACCCCAACATGATAGCTTTGACTTTAAAAAACAAAACAAAGCAAAACAAAAAAAACTTTTTAAGTGGAAGGACATATTACTTTGGTAAATTCTTCTTCATCCTTGCAAGTGTGAACCACTCTGGGATTAGCTTGTAAATAAGTAAAGCTGACTCAGCCCGATGCTATTAACCCTTGAGCTGACTGTTCCCTGCCTTTCTCCTACTCACTGGGGAACATGGAGGCACAAAGGGTGGGCAGGAGAGGCCCAGGAGGGCCAGACCCTGGCAGTGAGTTACTAAGGAGCAGAGCCCTCATCTACTTCCCTCCCTACATCAGATGTTTGACTGTCTTGGGCCCAGAACGGACTTTCTGACTCAGAGCCCCCAAAAGATCCTAACTCTAAACTACAACCGCTTCTCTCTGTTTAAAATGTTATTCAAATGCACCTTCCCATCATCACCTAACCGCTCTAAAGGAACATCCGAGTTACTCGCAAACATGCGTGCCATCGGTATGCTTAAGACTTCCCACTCCCTTCCTCCGAATGAAACCTTTCTAGAAGAAATCCCTATAGGTTATCCACACCTTATTCCCTCTGTGAAGTCTGGTCGGTGTGCAGGCAGAAGAGGAAAAGCGCTGTGGCTGAAACCCGCCTGGAGACCCAGAATCTTAGAGTTATTATTGGCCTGATCTTGATAAAGTGTTCTGAGAGAGAAAACGGTTTTTCTCTTCAGTTTACCAAGATTTAAAATAAAATTTCCTGGAGTAGAATCCCAGAGGGAATAAAGAACTTGTGGCAGGTCTCTCTCTCTGCCTTTGCTCTCCTCCAGCTTATTCTGCCAGACAGGCCTGCCTTTAAAGGTCTCCTGCCAGCATCTGTCCCGAGGTCCTTGCGCTCCAGGCCATTAGGGAGCTGGCAGACAGCAAAGCAACACAAAACCAAATGCACCAGCTACCCACACTAGGCCAAACCGGAGTGGGAAGCCGTCTGTCATCTGTCATGACACCATCAACTGAGTGTTCCGTCAATACTCAGCTCTGTAAACCCAGCATCTTTCAAAGTCCCTTTTGCAAGTGACATCTTACTCTTCACTATTGTATCTGCTTATACACTGTTCATAAAGGAAGTGTTCTCATATATACATACACTTACATAATGATAGACACATACACATATATACACACATAGTGATACACACATACATATACTTACACAGCAATACACATACACATGCTTACACAGTGATGAGCACACACACATATACACACAGCAATACACACATACATATATAAACAGCAATATACACATACATATACACACAGCAATACACACATCATGCATTTATCCAATGATACATAAATACACACACAGAGAT
Source organism: Mus pahari (assembly GCF_900095145.1). Lineage (NCBI taxonomy): Eukaryota > Metazoa > Chordata > Mammalia > Rodentia > Muridae > Mus > Mus pahari. The sequence goes on from NC_034592.1 coordinate 105,218,141, forward strand.
ACATACATATATACACACACTTACACAGTGATATACACATACATGCTCACACATAGTTATATACACATATGTACATTTATACACACATACACAGTAATTAGCTGCTGGTGTCTGTGAGAACTAAACAGGGATAATTGGGGGAGTTGAAGTTCTGAAATCAGGTTTGGCAAGGACACATAAATGAAAGCTTACATAAAATATTTATTTCAAAATAGAATATCTGAGAGAAAAATCCATTTCAATGGAAAACTAATTTTGAGCAGACCTCCAATTCAAAACAAACAAACAAACAAACAAAACACAACAACAACAACAACAACAACAAAAAACCCCTCAGCTACAGAGATTGCTGTTCAGAATCTGGAACATGTTAGCAGCTAACTCTCAGATACAATTCTGATTGCACACTAGCATCCAATTATGTTTAATAAGCAGCAGGGACACATGGTTACTAGGGATAATTCTGCCAAACTGAATGAGAAAGTTCAAGATTTAAAACATGTAATTTAGTGAGCACATTTGGCCACTGATAAAATGTAATTGGCCCCTTGTCTTTCATTTTAATCATCTTTATTAGAAGAAAAATATAGCATACCAAAGAAGTTTCTCGTATGGAAATAGCAACTTAAAATTGCATGTTCTATTGCGATGCAGAAAATCAACACCTGTGGCTTTGCGTGCCAAGAATGGAACTTCCACTCTGAGGTAAGAGCGCATTGAACGCTTTTCCACATGACTTAGAAAATGAGTATACAGGACAGGCTTATAGATGTCGGAAGTCTTGGTACCTGCCTCCTCCCCTATACCCCAACTATGTTGGCAAAGTCTGTCTTCTGTAACTGTGAAACTGGATCTATTAAAGGCTCCCAACTTCCATAGGAAAGCGTGGATGGAAAAGGTGGCTAATTTTAGTCAATTGCACTTCCTAGCATAGTAAGAACTACCCATTCCCCACCTGTCAGCCCCAGGGCAGACGGCTGTGCACCTGCTCTGGAAGCAGCTGACTCACAGTTTTCAGAAGCCATGGTAGGCAAAAGGAACCTGCTCCAACAAAACTGGGGGTCAAAGGTTGTCGCTTCTGGCGACAAAGGAGCAAACCAATAGGCAGTCAGGTGGTGTTACATCTCTCCCATGGTTGTGAGCCCCTCCTCTTCAGGTGAAGTAGTCTAAGGAGCCAACGCCCCTCCTAGTTTCCTATTCTTTCTTCCCTCCTCCCCCCACCCCCCACATCAGGAGCCAGACATTAAGGATTACTATACTCAAAACCAAATGCTCATAGAGGACAAATTAGAAAATGACCACTCCTGCTGGTGGAAAGGGGCGTGTCTTTAGAAAGACCAGAGAAGATGGAAGTTTACAACTCAGGCTGACCCTTAGCAAGAAAACAGCCTCCCAATACTTAAAGTGAAAACAGAAAATAGAGAGAACTTCCGAAAAGATGTTACATTGTTACATTCAAATGTCTAGTTTTCAGGGAAAAAAACTGGAATAAACTAAGAAACAAGAATAACCCAACAGAAATCCTAAAAACAAAGCAAAATGTATAATTGCTGACAAGTTTTCCATTCACTAGAGAGATTTATATGTAGATCTGAAAATGATTGGTGAACCTGAAACCAGTGGGGGCGGGATGTATGTTGGGAAATCTTCTTGTGTACTGTGTAAAACTGTCTTTATATTATTCAAATGTTGATTTCTGAACCGCAGGAGTGGAGGACTGGCTGGACTTTAGTATTGTTATTTAATATGAGGTGGAAGGTGGAAGGGACAGGTACGTGGCAGATATGGACTAGAACAGTCGGTTCATTTAAGTTAGATGAGCTAGTTGAGAGGTACCCAGATCTAAACTTTTATAAAGAATAATGTGGCTCTGTCATTATTTGGGACCTGCAGTCCGAGGCAGTCCTGAGATAGGGGTAACTCAGACAGAGGGAGAGCACTTGTCTAGCATTGACAAGGCCCTAGGTTCAAGTTCCAGTACAAAAAGAAAAAGAAAAAAAGAGCTGTAAAAGAATGGAAATGGCCAAGTCTGAGGTCAAAGATTAATTATAAACGTTAAAGAAAAGTCACCAAGCGGCTAAAGAGACGTCTCAGTGGTTAAGAGCACTGACTGTCCTGCAAAGGACCTAATTTGATTCCCAGCACCTACACACCCACTCACTACCAGATCCAGGGGATTTAAACCTTTGTCTGGGCTATAGAAGCACCAGGCACAAACATATTGTATGCATAGACACACATGTAGACAAGTGCACATACACATACAATAAAAACAAATACATTAAAAAAAAAATAGACGAAAACTGACTGACCAAAGACATGTGGGCACCATCTACTGAATCAACTTCCACCTTGTGGGGACCCTGATGGAAGAAAGGAGACTGGAAGGAAAAAATATTTGTCAAAGTAATGAGAAGTATTCCCAAACTTGATGAAATACAGAATAGGAACATCCAATTACACTGAACACTGGGGAAGATGAATTCAGAATCAAGTTCCAAAACACACCATCACCAAATCTTAGAAGCCAAAGATAGAAAACGCCTTGAAAACAACAAGAACAAAAATTTGTCACAGATAAAGGAACTTCAATCAGATTATCAGGTATTTCGTGAGCCCCTAAGTAGAGATCTCTTATGTTCAAAATGCCAGAAGAGGAAAAAAAAGGAAGGGGATGACATGCATTTTATAAGTAAAGAGATGAATGTATTTAAAAGCATTGTTATAGGCTGGAGAGATGGATCGGTGGTTAAGAGCACTGGCTGTTCTTCCAAAGTACCCAGGTTCAATTCCCAGCACCCACATGGCAGGTCACAACTGTCTGTAACTCCAGTTCCAGGGAATCTGACAACCTCACATGAGTGCACATACATTTTAAATACAGAAAGAAATAAAAGCACTGTTATTTACATTTTAGGGAGCATAGTATAGAAGGGTGTGACTCCATGGCATCAACAACCAGAAAGGTTGGGAACACAAAAGAAATATTTCTGGGGCTAGAGACAACCTAAAGGTAGAGTACTTGCTGCACAGAAGGTAGGAAACTTAAACTTTATTACGTTTATTTGTGTGTGTGTGTGCGTGCATGTGTGTTTGTGTACGTGCACATGCCACAAAATGCTCATCAAAGTCAGAGAACAGCTTGCTTGTGGGAATTAGTTTCCTTCACAATGTGAGTCCTAGGGACCCAACACAGGTTGTCCATCTTGGTGACAAGTGCCTTTACCCATGGAGCCACCTCACCAGGCTCCAACAAATCACTTTAAATATTAGTTAAACTCTGCTCTCAAATGATGGTGATTATCAGAATATATCAAAACATATGCTATCTATAAGAAACTTGGATTAGATCCTAAGACACAATTTGGTTGAAAGTGGAAGAAAAATTGTCATCAAAACATATATATTTAAAAATCATAAAAAGTATAGCAAAGGTGGATATACTAATGTCAAGGACAAATAAACTTTAAATTAAAAAAGGGTCTACTAAACAAAAATTAGAATATATCTTTCAGATACTTCAATAGAGCAAAAGCATATAATAATTATGAATATTTGCACATTTAATAGTAAGCAGCCAGAATATATGAAACAAAACTGACACAGACTTGAATAACTTTCCTGCTTTGTTTTACCAAGGCAAAAAAATACACCCATATAAACACACACACACACACACACACACACACACACACACGTGCGCGCACACACATACACACATAAAGCCTACATACTAAGCAATATAGACTATTCAGAACACTATAAACACTGATGCAAAAGCTTTGAACAAATTACTAGTAACCATCGTATAGTGCTTCCATCTAAGGCCAAGTAAGGTATTTCCTCTGCAATGCAAGGATGGGTCAACATATAAAAACAGGTCAGTACAAAGCATCATATTAAGGGAAGAAAAGACAAAGTGCATTGGAGAGAAAGGTGCCTGCAAATCACAGGCATTGATGAGCAGCCTTGTGTGGGTGTCAGGGATCCAAACTCTGGTCCTCTGACAGAACACTAGGCAATTCTTGTCCCCTGAACCATCTCTCCAGACACTAGATTGCAAATATTGCTACGTACACTTTCCAAAATATAATTTAAATTCTTTAAATATTTTAAAGAAATGAAAGCAATATAAAAAAGACACAAGTACTAGTATTTGCTATTAATCTCCATGTTAACTTACTTGCTTACACATTTGATTGCTAAGGGAACCAGATTTATCTTTGACGTTAATTTGGTTTTTGTCATACTTAATGATTTAAAGCCATTCTTCATTACTTATTAAATAGAGCCCACATCTATAAGAGTCTTGAAGTGAAAATGGCCTGATAAACAGTTAGGTTTGATCTGTTTTCATGATGAAACCAGCAACATTTTATGGATAAAGCTTTACTGCAACAATGTCTTTTATAACTAGTCAGCCGCAGAAAGCCTCATTTATAATACTTAGGCAAAGTTTCCTGAGTAGGAAACCCCATAAACACAAAAGATGAATGAGAGGAGAGGGGGGAGGAGTCAGGAGATGAAGGCTACAGGGTGCATGGTCTCAATCTAATGAAATAACAAGGTTCACGATGGATTGCACAGTCAGATACACAGCTATATGAATATATAAAAGCCAATAAATCTTACACTCTGTGTGTGAACCATATGGTATGTGAATTATTTCTCAGGAAAACTATTTTTTTTTTAGGAAAACTATTTTTAAAATAAAAATTGGTACTTGAACAGGTACTTCACTGGAAATGACAGGATAGATAAATAGCTAGCTAGCTAGATAGATAGATAGATAGACAGACAGACAGATAGATGAGATCTTGATATCTTCAATTCTGTTAGGTGTCAGAGAACTATAAGGTAATACCAAAAGAAGATACTATCATATGGCTACCAGGACATCTAAGATTTAAAAAGGTAATGCTAATGTGTAATAAGGATGTAGCACCACATTTATACAGTATTAATAAGAACAAGAGCTTGTATGGCTGCTTTGGAAAGCTATTTGGTAACATCTATTCAAGTTGAAATATAAGCCAAGACTGGTAACATAGGCCTGTAAACCTAAGCAGGACTACTGAGTTTGAGACCAGTCCATCATATATATTAAAACCCTATCTCAAACAAGAAAGGAAAAAAAGGCGTGTGTGTGTGTGTGTGTGTGTGTGTGTGCGTGTGCACGCGTGCGCGCGCGCGCACGTGCTGGGTCACACACATGCACTACATATGTACATTTAAAAAACATGTTCAAGAATGTATACACTAATACACTAGCATTTTTAAAATTGCACTACACCAAAAACATCTCAGAAATCTATTAAAAATAGACTTAGAGAAAGGGGCTGGAGAGATGGCTCCCTGGTTAAGAACACTGGCTCTGCCAGAGGGCTGGTGTTCATTTCTCAGCATCCCCGTAGCAGTTCACTACCGTCTGTAACACTAGTTCCAGGGGATCCGATGTCCTCTTCTGCTTCCCTGGACATCTGGCATGCATATGGTACACAGACATACATGTAGGCAAATACTCAAGCACGTAAAATGAAAATAAATAAATCTCAAAAAAAAGAAGACAAGAATATCCTTCAACTAAATGCTTTTGCTAAACATGGTAGAAAAAGATCTGTGCTGAACAGCTTTCTATTAAGTACTGCTTACTTTATTTTATTTTATTTTATTTTATTTTATTTTATTTTATTTTATTTTATTTTATTTTGAAACAAGGTACTACTATGTAGTACAAACTGACTTTTAACTCATAGCAACCCTCCTGCCTCAGTCTCTTAAGTGCTGGGATTATAAGCATGTGCCACTATGACTAGTTTTCTTTTTTCTTTTTAAGTGGCAGATTTTGGGAGGCAGAGTCAGTGCAAAGGGGCTACATGTTTGCAAATGGCAGTCACACTGTTTCAGAAATGTCTCTAAGTTTGTTTTCATTTTAAATTTAAATAAAGTGATGACGTAGTTCCAGTCAGGTAAATCGCATCCCAAGCTGCTATTTGTTCAGTGTGTTGAAACAGGTATTTCTGAATGTTTTCTGTGGGATGGTTCAGTGAGTAAATGCGCTGTCATGCAACATGACAACCTGGGGTCCCTGCTCAGAATCCACAGTTGGAGAGGACCAACTCATGAGAGTTGGCCTCTGACTTAGATGTGCCTGAATTCACTAACCACATCTTACTCACACACTCACACACACAAACACACACGCACACATGCACACGAATATCAATAAAATAAAAACTTAAAACTGAGTATCGCTAAGTCATTTATATCAAAATTTATAACTCCAGCACACCACTAGCTCTACCACATGCAAATGTACAATCTAATTTCAGATAAACTCTTCTCACTTCTTCATCAGACTCCAAATAGGAAGGGAAATTGAAAGAGTACAATTCAGAAGCTGAATTCAGACGTTGAGACAGAAAAAGAAAACCTAAAAACTTCAATCAAGTCCATATGACTCATGCTGTGGTAGTTGGAAATTTCTGACTTCAAACCTTGAGACAGAGACAGAGACAGAGACAGAGACAGAGACAGAGACAGAGCAAGCTCACTCAAGGCCCTTCAGGTGGAGTTTGAGTCGGACGCCCCAGCAGACAACTGAATCCTGTAACTGCGCTGTATTCCCTTGATTCAGATCTCTTCTCTTCCTGCTGCAAATCTGTTTGTTCAGTGTAAATGGAGTGATGAAGCTTGACCTTTTTAGCTGAGCTGCTGGCTGAGCAGGATTTTAAATAGTATGCTTAGGATTTTACTTCACTTCATTTAAAGCAAAAGGAAGCAATGTAAAAGTCCGTGGCTGATGGAGGATGAGACATGAACCTCGATGGTGCATCCACGCTCACACCTGTGCATAGAGAGCGCACGACTTTCTCTCCTTCCACCATGGGAGTCCCAGGGATCAAACTCAGCACCTTTACCAGCTCAGCCATCTCAGAGGCCTTTGTCCCACCCTTTGCAAAATTCACCATCTCACCCGGGGGCTGAGAAATATCAGCAGTGAAACACTGAGCTACTGTGGAAGTTAGAGGCTCCAAAACAGGCTGGGAATTGGTTCTGTCTTCTAAGAACTGTTCCTGTTTATGTTCCTGTCCTCAAGCCAGGGGGGTGGGGGGGGGGCAGGAAGGAAAGAAAGAAGGGAGAGATGGAGAGAGGGAGGGAGGGAAGGAGAGAGGAGAAAGAAAAAAGGAAGCCCTTATGCCCTGCTCAGCACCCTGACATATCAATGCCCTTACACATGAGCTCCCTCCAACAAAATAATAAAACTTCCATTTCTTCAGGTTGTTCCTCACCATCTAAATAATGAAGCAGTCTTGAAAGCTGCCTGTTCTGGATATTTAAGACCACATAGGCCTTCAGTATTTCATAAAAATTTTACTCTCCTTAATCTTTGTCCCCTTCCCCAGTTGCTGTATACTTCTGACTCAACCTATTGCCACGAAAATCATGAACACAGGGGATTGTGTGCAACGGCCTGAGAAATTACATACTCAAAGCAGCCTGCAAAAACAAATTTCCATGAATATCTAATGCAAGGAGGAAAGAGCCTATATTTATGAAATTTTTTTATACCTGCTACCCACATTTCATTCAAGGCTAGCGCATGAGCAAGTGCTAATTTGCATAGCTGATGGGAAGCTGAGTCCAATGTTTACTGGAAGCAGGCACAGTGCACAGTGCTGGAAGCTAAAGATGCAATAATAAAAGATGAAGTCAGACCCTTCATTCAAAAACCCCAAAGTCCACAGGAAGACAAAGCCATGACAACATACAATCATGCTGTCTTGGACAGGACTGAGCCTAGGCTGGCACTGGAAGATATGAAGGGATATACCCAACTCAAATCTGAAAAGATGACGATGGCTTCTCAAACAAGCATCAGTAGTAAGACTAGAGAGAGCCTTAGGAAACATGGGTAAAGGGTGGAAGTGGAGAGACAGCATTCCATACAGAGGAGGCAGCATGTCAAAGACATGGACATCCTGCCCATGAGCCTCAGAATGACCTGGGACAAAGCAGTGTTGCTTAGATTTTATTTAATAGCACTAAATTATGCAATTAAATTGGTAAGCTTGATGCTACATATATATTAACACACAGAGAGCGGGAAGGGGGAAGGGAGGGAGAGAGGGAAAGGAGGAGGGAGAGAGGGAAAGGGGGAGAGGAAGAGGGAGAAGGAGAGGGAGAGGAAGAGGGAGAGAGGGAGAGAGAGGGGGGGAGGTCTGTTAGACTAAAAGCCCTACTAGGGTATCCAGGGGAAAGCCTGGATAGCAAGAAGAGAGACTGAGATGCCTCAAGCTAGACAATAAAGGGATCTACATTCCGTGTTCAGGATGGTGGAGGCTAAACCATGGGGAAGGAAGTCTGGAAGGGGCAGGAGTGATTAGCCAAGCATTAATCTTCTCCAGATGAGAGCTGACGACCTGAATCCTGAGAGGGAGTGCAAATGAAAAGAATGAGCAGAGTTCTAAGACTACAAGAAAGAACAGAGGAGTTGGTCACAATTAGCTTCCACTGTCAATCTAACAACAAATCTAGGAAGAGGGACCTCAACCAAAGCCTTTGATCAGACGGGCGGTGGCCGTCTGTGAGGTATTTTCTTATTTGCTAATTGATGTAGGCAGGCCCAGTCCACTCTGGGTGGTGCCATCTCTAGGCAGGTGGTCCTGAGCTGTGTAAGAAAACTAGCTGAGCTAGCCAATGGGCATTGCTCCTCCATGGTCTCTGCATCAGCTCCTGTCTCCATACCTGAGTTCCTGGATGTCTTCCCTTGGTGATGAGCTGTAACCAGTTCTCTAAAATAAACCCTTTCTCTGCCAGCTTGCAACTGGTTGTCGTGTTTATCTTAGTAACAGAAACCAAACTAGGATAGAGTTTGACTATAAAGGATGGGAAGAGCCCAAGATGCCTCTCAGGGTTTGTTCTGGAGACCAGCAAAATGAGAGTGTCACACCCTGACATCAGAAGCATCAGGTGCACCAGGAATATATGGCTTCTGCTTTGATCTGCCAACTTTGACTCCTTGTAGATAGAGGACCAAGAGGTGATTTCTTGAGTGGATTTGTTGACTCAGTGTTACTTGAAGGCCCCAAAATGAAGAAAAGCACTGATCCAAGGAGAAAGGCATGTTTTCCATCTTTAAACAAAACCAGAACTTACATATGACTATGAAAATGAGGGGCTTCGGTAGACTAGATATAGTTTCTCCAGCAAGGACCTATTGAATTTTGTCAAATTCCTTTTCTGCATCTTTTGAGATGATCGTGTAATTTCTGTCCTTAAGAATGCTCATATGCTGTACTGCACTTATTGACTTGGATATATTAAATGCATTTTGCATCCCTGGGATGGAAAGCAACTTGATTTGGTATATAATGTGTTCTTGAACTCAGTTTACAACTATCTTGTTGAGAGTTTCTACATCTATGGTCACCAGAGAAATTTGTTTTTGTTATGTTATCTGTTTTTGGTATCAGGGTAATACTGATTTTAATGGTGTTCCTCCCCTTTCTATAGTGTGAAACAGTGTGAGAAGTATTGCTGTTAGTTCTTCCGTAAACATTTGATAGACCTCGGGCAGGCGGTTTTGGAACTTGGAACATTCAGATAAAAATGGAGCCAAGTAGAATGGTTGCCATCCACCACCCCACTGAGATCCTGGGAATTACCATAACGCCAATGCAGTAAGTAGTCTTTTCTTCCTGAGGTAGGATTGTGCAGTGTAGCCTGGCCTCATCTCACACTTGGATCCTTCCTTCCTCCACTTCCCAAGTAGTAGGATTACAGACAAACACCACTATGCTCAGCTTCAAGCTAATGTTAAGCACTAAGGCAACCATCACAGAATAATCACACTGTAATGGTAGCATCTGGGACACCTATGCATTTCATTTGAAGAGCCCTTCATGGCCAATTGAAAGAATCGCAGTCATCTTAGTGGCCCCAATTTTATAAGAAGAAAATACATTACTTACTTGTTGATGATATGTTAATTTCATCAAGCCAAGCGTGCCATATAGCAAGACCAAAGAGGTAGGTGATCCCTTGAATATCACTGCAGTAGCACAAAGGGTTGGGTGAATCCCTAGGAATGAACCGCACGCTCTGGCCAACAGGATGACTGCACTATGTTATACCCATGGATGCTCACTCTCTTCCCCTAATTGGTAACAGATACAGGGGAAGAAGCCCACACCTGTGCTCATGCACAGGCTGGGTAAATATCAAGTTGCCATTTCTATTAACTGTGCTCTCTACTCAAAGGCACAACCCAAACACGCTGGGAATGCCTGGCTCAGGAGGACTACAGTTCAGGAGGCTTCTGGAGGAAGTGACAAGTGAGCCTTCCTGAATGACCAGAAGGTGGGGGGGGCTGAGCAAAACTGAGGGAGAGAGAGTGAGGGACATTCTGGGTGGGAAGAACCACATGAGACAGGCACAGGCTTCTTTGTCTACATCTAATCAAGCAGAGACCAGTGAGCGTCCATAGCTACAATACAACATACTTGCTCCTGTTGACAGAGAACACATGGCTCACTTTTAGCAGATGCATTTAATCTTCTGTGCCCCCACAGTGCCATTGTAATCACTAATGTGATGAGTGATACATAATTAATAACTGATTTTGAATGCATTGCTACTCTGGTAATTCCTGGGAATGCAGGGGGTGGCATATGGTAACCATCATCTCCTTCCATCAGAAATAAGTCTGGCCTCATCTGACCTGTCTCCATTTTTCTAAAATTCCAAGTTCCAAAAACAGCCTCTTACTGCACCATAACCTTTTGCTCCTACCAAGAACTCCCTGATAAAATTATTTCCACAGGAAATGGATTCAGCTGAATGACTTCTTTCCCCACTTTTATGTGAACTGTCTGTCACCTTTGTGAGCCTTCTGTTCTGCATTCCTCCCAAGAGGTTCTTAGGGAGAGATGTTTCTTAAAGGGTTATAAACCTCAGACTTACCTCTTTCCTTCCTTCTTCTAATGCCCACACATGCACACGTGCGCACACATGCACACGCACACCAAGGTAGTGGTACACACTTTTAATCTCAGCAGTAAGGAAGTAGAGACAGATGGATCTCTGTGAATTTGAGACCAGCCTGGTCTACATAGCAAATTTCAGGCGAGCAAGAGATACATAATGTGAACCTCTATCAAAAACCAAACCAAACAAAATTCCTAGTATTTTAACATTTCTTTTTCCTAACATTTTACATTCTTTGTTCTATTTAACTCTTCCTTTTCAAACTACTTCTTTTTTATACCTTTTTAAAGATTCAGTGACTCTGTGTGTGTGTGTGTGTGTGTGAGAGAGAGAGAGAGAGAGAGAGAGAGAGAGCACTTGAGCACGCGCACACACACCACACACACACACACACACACACACACACACACACACACACAGAGTGCAGGTATCCATGGAGACCAGGAGAGGGCATCTGTGATCTCCTGGGTCTGGAGTTAGGGCAGCTGTGAGCCACCTAACAAAGGTGCTGAGACCCAAACTCATCCTCTGGAGGAGCAGCGGGCACTCCCACACATCTGTAGCCCCCTTTCTCTTCACTTAATTTTTTTCAGTGCTGGGGCCCCACACTTGTTAGTTAGATAGGCCCAAAATTAAATTTATTTTTGATTGACATGAAAATTATGGGGTACATGTGATACATTGATAAATGTGTGACTGTATGATGTTTAAAAACACGTTAAGCAAATCTACTGAACACTTACTATTTCTTGATGGTAAAAAGATACAAAATTCTTTTTTTTTTTTACAAGTACAGGCCATTCTCATTATTGTAATCACCCTGCTGTGCAACCCACAAGGGTCTCTTAACTATACTCCTAACATGAAACCAGTATCCACATCATAGACAACCTTCTCCTCCTTTCTTAAAATTTGCTCTCCCTAACACTTGATTTCTCTCAGCTAGCTTCCTTTTTATTAAGAGTGCCAATTTTGGATTTGTTATTGCCTCTAGAGTTAAGCTTTTTCCTACCTTCAGGCTTAGAAGTTAATTATCTCTCTGTCTTAAGATACCTCTGCCTTTCCCCAACTCACAGCCTTCAAAAGCTTTTTTATATTAGGATCGACTCTCAGAATTTTAGGAAACTGGTGAACAAGTTCAATTCAGCTGCCTCTCCCACAGACCATAAACACTCAAGGTCAGGACCCAGGTTCATGTGCCTTCTCTGTGTGCCCTGGAGCAAAGTGGTCAGGCACTCCAACAATACTCAGACACTGAAGAAATAAGGAATCTAACACATTCATTAGTTTTCTTTGATTACTTCATATCAAATTTCCCTCCTATTGATATCAAGTTCATATAATAGCTCTAACAATTTAGTCACCATCCTTAGGATACTATCAATATCAAAGCTGAGCTGAATGAAGATCTAGGCACCCTATCACTTGTTGCTCACTAAGCCCACAGGAAGCAAAATATCCAAGCCCTCATTCTTCATTATATATAAAAGAAAACAGACAGACAGACAGACAGACTGGAGAAAATCTCCCAACAGGATCTTGGGTAAAGGTTAAACACTGCCATCTGTGACTTTTTACTAGACTATGTCTCCCATCGCCTGGGCACATGTGCTGCTGCTGAGAGCCCTGGAGGCGTCTGCCTAGGTCGGAGTCTCCACTCGTGCTGGGAACCAGATTAAATGGCGGTAGACGCTAATCATCCATCCAGCAAGAGAAGTCTTACAAAGCTGAATTCCGGGTGACTGCGCTTTCAAGCATCTCCGAAGGTTCTCAAGAAGGCAGGGCAAGCAGCAGGGCCAAGCTGTCCACAGGCTTCTGGAAAATCATGCCCATACCCAGTTCCTGGCAACTCTGGCTGTCTGTCGCTCCTACCTTTGCTTCACTCACATCCAGACAGAATCTGTGCCCCATCCTAACTGCTCAGTCTCCTTGAACATCCCGCTTACAACTTACCCACGCCAGCAGATGTCAACTAGGCATGCTAGGGTCTTTGCCATGTGGCCTTGTGATATGACAATTAACTAGTTCAGTTCCTCCCACGTGTACATAATCTTTTAACATATAGTTTATTTTGTAACCTTAACACACTTTGGAGGTTTCTGGGTTTTGTGGGTTTTTTTTATTTATTTTATTTGTGTGAGTATTTTCCCTGCATTTATGCACGTGTCTGGTGCCTGCAAAGGCCAGAAGAGGGCATTAGATCCCCTGGCACTGGAGTTACAGATGGTTATAAGCTGCTATGTGGGTGCTGGGAATTGGACATGGATCTCCGGAAAGAACAGCTAGCACTCCTAACAACTACATCATCTCTGCAGCTTTGAAAAGTATCTTGTATAATGTATCCACTTGTAAATGTATGCTCTTGAATATTCTGTCATTCGATATACCATAACTACTTAATCATTCTACTTCATATATGTTCAATTTTTCTTAAAATGTTTTAATGAATGTGTTCCTGTAAAAATTATTACCTTGGAGTAATATCCTAGGATTGAGCTTGCCAGAGTTTTTAGGAAGCCTCCTGAACTGATTCAATCGCTCTCCTACCCTAAGGCTGTCCGGAAGCTAATGGCCACCTCAAACATTTCTCCTCTTCCAGTTGTGCTTGATCAATAGCATCTCAGAGCCACCTAGGCCACTGCTCCCTGTCCCTTTCTACTTCAAATCCGGCTCTTTGTGCCCTCCTGTGCTCACAGCAAGCACTGACCACAGTGAATTCACATGAGAATTCACAGATCCTGGCTGAACCACTGTCAGTGTTGCTCTGTAGAATGCGGTAAATGTAATAATGTAATAAATCACGTGTTTCTAGCTTGGGTACCACACTTGGGTTTGTCCTCTTCCCTTCCCCCATCTACCCCTGCTTCCTGAAAGAGGTTAATCACCTCTCCCCTAACACATAACCCCAAGGGGCCCCCCCATACCCTTTGTCTTCCATCAGGAAAATATAAAGTAGACCCCATAAAGGTAGACTCCTGACCTTAACGGAGGGTTAGCCTCAGCTAAATGAGACCTTTGGAACTAGTATTTCAAAACATACTTTGGGATCAAGTAAAAAAAAAAAGAAGAGGGAAAAAAATCCCAAGGTTGGAGTTTGGACTTACATAATTTCAACCTCACAGAATTATGAGTGAAACCAGGAGAGAGGAAACCTGGGAAAACTGAAATTCAGAGTAGGGGGAGGAAGGGGAGGAAGAAAGAGAAACAGAGAGCGTGGAGTACTTTGGAAATATTCAGGCACGCTTCTCTTCCCTGGAAATGCCAGCAGTTGATGAAGCCTGTGGAGTCAGGTTTCATATTTACTGAACAGTGTAGACTTCTGGGGACCCTAGTTTCACCAACTCATTAGCAAACAGGAGCTTCAATATGACACAGACACAACACAGATTTTAGCTTTAAATATGGTACCTATTTTTATGTAACTTCTGAGAATCTCAAATGCTGTTAAGCTATCTGAATATAATTTTTAAATTGTGATAAAATTATAATAACTTCCATGTTTGAATACTGTATTACTAAGACTCATTTCAATATCATAAAAGTATTCACCTTATTTAAACATATCTAGACAAAGACAATTATTGTCAACTTCGATTTTTTTCAATTTTTAAAAATCTATTCAGAGGCAGAATATAATATTCAGCCTTTGAATACTGTCTTGTGTACTGAGCTTTAAGCTTTTTTGTTCCTAGAAATGAGATGATATCAGCACATAAATTGTTTAGGGGATTTTTTTTTTCCAGTGCACTTGAACTCGACAGCCCAGGCAGGTGCTGAACTTTGCATTTTCCAGTCTCAGCCTCTTGAGAATCTGGGAGTGCAGGCATGCACCACCCTATTCCACCCATCTGATGGAATTCTTAAATGTGACACATTGTTTGTTGTTTAAGATATAGCCCAGGCTTACTTCAAACTCAGTGTGTAGCCCAAGCTAGCCTCAAAGCTCAGCCTTCAGACTCCTGGGATTCCAGCAGTGTGCCACTACGCCTGATCTTTAACACAACATTTGAAGGTTTCCTCTCTAATATAGGTTTCCCTAGTACCCCTTCCACCTATTTTGGTTTTGTTTGTTTGCTGTTTTGTTGTTGCTGCTAAGTACCTGGTCGGTTATACACACACACACACACACACACACACACACACACACATATATATATATATATATATATATATATATATATATATATATATATAATTTCAGTAGAGATTGAAGAGATAGATGGCTCAGTGGATAACAATGCTGACTGTTCTTCTGGAGGACTGAGTTTAATTCACAGCACCCAGAGAATGACATCCAGTCATCTTCAACTCCAGCTCCAGGAGATCTGAAGACTGAGACACAAATTATAATTGGTGATATTTTAGGGAAGCCATTCTATTTCCAGTTAAATCATCCATCAAACTTATCACATTGCCCAGCTCACTGGTAATGAATCTCTCTGGTCTACTGAGTATTCAGATATACTATGGGTGGGGTCTGGCGAGATGGCTCAGAGAGTAAGAACACTGACTGCTCTTCCGAAGGTCCTGAGTTAAAATCCCAGCAACCACATGGTGACTCACAACCATCCGCAATGAGATCTGATGCCCTCTCTGGTGTGTCTGAAGTCAGCTACAGTGTACTTATGTACAATAAATAAATAAAATCTTAAAAAAAAAAAACAAAAAAAAAAAACAAATATACTATGGGCTTTGGCTTACTATTTCAAGGCTGTACTTACAACTTGGAACTTTGGGTTTCGGCTTCAGTATAATGTGAAGCATGCAATAATGCACATGGAGAATGTTTTCCCGAGAGCATCTTTAGAAAGCAGATGCTTTTTTTCTTTCTTAAGCAAAGACATGATTTGTCCCTTGGATGTGAATGATTAAAGTCTATGTACGCAAAGATCTGAATCCCAGGGCTCAGTGACCATAAGCAGTGGCTGGACAAGGCTAAAGGCCCAGAGTCACTCCCCAGAAGCCAAGGGAAGGAGAGGATCGGCTCCACACAGCTACAGTGTTGTCCAATGGCAACCCTACAAGCACTATGGCGTGTTCCCCTGCACCACCCTGTATAATCACAAATAAAATAAAATCTCTTGAAAATTTTCAAGTGCCAGGAGAGAGGTGCTGTGTCCTTACTGGAGAGAAAACAGTTCAGGTCGCCCTCAAACTTTTAACATGGCATCACTGGGCATCATTTTTATTTAACTACACAGTCTGTTTCTAAAACAAGGTGTATTCTCAAAATTGATTATAACTAAATTCCAGAGAACCAGTATTCTATTTGCTTTACTTTAATTTAGAATTAAATTCAATGACTTTTTGAAAAATAAGTCAGGAGCTATAGAAAGTACCCAAGGAGCTATAGGGAGCTACAACCCTATAGGTGGAACAACAATATGAACTAACCAGNACCCCCAGAGCTCGTGTCTCTAGCTGCATATGTAGCAGAAGATGGCCTAGTCAGCCATCATTGGGAAGAGAGGCCCCTTGGTCTTGCAAACTTTATATGACCCAGNACAGGGGAAGGCCAGGGCCAAGAAGTGGGAGTGGGTGGGTAGGGGAGCAGGACGGGGGGAGGGTATAGGGGACATTCGGGATAGCATTTGAAATGTTAATGAAGTAAATACATAATAAAAAATGGAAAAAAATAAAATCAGAAGGAAGTGAATAAAAGAAAAAGAAGTCTGTAATAATAATTAAAAAAAAAAAAAAAAGGACATGCTGTTTCTCAAATATTGCTCCGAACAATGAAGTCAGGCCTGACAACAAGAAGCTAAATAAACAGGGTAATAAAGCAACAATATTTTATGCTAGATAGTCTCCAAAACACACATTCATTTCAGTACTACTCAAAATATGTCACTTCCGTTTTAAAATAAATCTGGATATAAAAAAGTGGAGGGGCTGGAGAGAGAACTCAGTAGTTAAGAACATTAACCCTGCAATCATGAAGACTGGAGTTCAGACCCCACACCAAGCCACGCGTCCTAGCAAAAGTTGGTAACTCAAGCTCCTAGTGTGGCGGAAACAGGGTGATCACTGGGTCTTGCTGGATCCCAGCTTGGCTGAGACATAAGCCCTGGGATCAGAGAGGACCCAGGCTCAAATGAGCAGGTGGGAGGTGACAGCAGAGGACACTAGACACACTCATGTGTCATCTGCATATGTACAAGTACACATACCCACTCACACATATGCACACAGTCACACATATACATACATACATACATACATACATACATACATACATATACATACAAAAGGCTGGGCGGGCTGGACATAGTGGTACATGCCTTTCACCTCAGAGACAGGTGGGTCTCTGTGAGTCTAGCCTAGTCTACAGAACAAGTTCCAGGCCAGCCAGGAACATAATGAGATCCTTTTTCAAAAACCAACAACAAGCAAACAAACAAGGAAAAACAGAAAAGCAAGGGAGAGAGAGAGAGAGAAATTGGTCAGACAAACTTTGAAAACACTCAGGTAAAACACATTTCCTCCTCAACAAGCAAGAAGAGGAAGCAACACTACAGGTGGCAACGTCATCAGCCCCAAGCATCAGGCCTGCAAAAGCTACTTCCATCTCACCAAGGATGAGGAAGCTGTCTCTGGAGTGGCAATTTCTAAGGACTGACAGCTCTACTCCATGTAGGACCCAGGAGCTGGATCGCAAATGAAATCTCTTCTTGTCGGGATTAGGGGAATTGAAACACATGACCATCCACTCCTATCCACAAAGCATGCTGTGGTAAGGTAGTGTGAAATCTATTCCAGACCAACGAGCGAGTCTGGACAAGGCACAAGAGTGTCAGATTTCAAACACATCTAAAAGGTGTAAGGTGCAATGAGAAGAGGCAGTGGGAAAACAACGAAAAGGGGAAATTCAAAGGCTGAAAAAGGAAATCCCGGTGCTGCCAACTGGCTTAGTACTTCAGCCACGCCCATCAAACTAAACATCTATGCAATTACACTAAACCAAGTTATCTTTTCCGTAGGAGAAATCACAAATACTCCTATCTTATTTTTTTTTTTATTTTTTTTTTTTTTTTTTGGTTTGGACAAGAATAACAAAAGGGTTAGTTATGTGAAGAAGAGGAAGAAAACCTGGATCAGAGTAAAGTGTCCCCAAGTAGAGATGTGAGCCAGATACCGAAAGATTACAAGGAAACCACAGCCGAGAACAAGTGTGGTGGTGACGATGATCTGTCAACAGGGAAGTCTTAACAGAACTGTAGTCTATCTTGTCTGGACCTATGGGCATGTCATGGGGGCGGTGTTGAGTGTTGATTGATGTGGGCGTGTCCAGACCACAGTGGAAGACACCATGCCCTTTACCAGGCGTCTTCAACTGTACGAGAATGGAACCAAGCAAGAGGTCATGCACGCTTTTATTTCTCTCTGCTCTTGACTGTGGATGGGATGTGACTGGCTGCTCCAGCGTCCTGTCACTGTGACCCTGTCACTGTGACTGCCCTGCTGCCAAAATACCCTGGTGTTAGAAGGCAAAGGAGACCCTGTCTCCCCTACACTGTTTTCTGTCAGAGCAGAGATTAAACTAGGAAATTTTCAGGAGGAAAACTCATTAAGAAAAAGAGGACACATCACAATCCAAAGTTTATTGTTACGAATATAACAATGGCCGGGCGTGGTGGCGTACACCTTTAATCCCAGCACTTGGGAGGCAGAGGCAGGTGGATTTCTGAATTTGAAGCCAGCCTGGTCTACAGAGTGAGTTCCAGGACAGCTAGGGCTACACAGAGAAACCCTGTCTCGAAAAACCAAAAGAAAGAAAGAAAGAAAGAAAGAAAGAAAGAAAGAAAGAAAGAAAGAAAGAAAGAAAGAAAGAAAGACAAAAAGGCACCCAAATTCTGACAGTCATTCAGAGTGCCCCAGGTTACCACAAACAGGTTACCAAGACTTGAGTTCAAGTTTTTTTATTGCAAATGTGATGGGCTTCTTAGTGTGTTATTGTTAACATAACCCTCTAAAGCCTGCCACAGGCAGTCAACAAAGCCCCTCCCCTCAGTCTGAGCATGCACCCTCACTCAGCCTCAGTCATCAGTGCAGAACTGAAAAACCCCAGGAGAAGAAGGACTTCAAAACAACCTCCTTCTCTCTCTCACACACACACACACACACACACACACACACACACACACACACACACACAAAATCCTTATTTTAACCATTAAGATGACAGCTAATGAATTTATTTTTACCCTTTCCACACTGACAGGTCACTGCTGGTGTTTGTCAGAACTGATCACAAAATATGTATGTGTGTCCCCACAGCAAATGCCTGCTTGTTCTCTCACCTGCTCCCATAATGCGTCCTCATTTATAACCAGTGACAGCTGTGCCACATCTCCTACTCAGTACTTAACACGCAGCACAGCCATCTCAGAAGGCTTTGGATTAGAAATCAGTCTCTTCAGGGAGGATAACCCTCACTTTTCAGAGCTTGAAAGATGGCTTGGTTTCTATTGCCACCTTTTGCCATCGAGGAAATGCTTAACATTTATAATTATAACAACCAGTGGCTTTTCTATCTCCTTAATCAACTAAATAAAGCTGAGTGTGACCAGCCCTGGTGTCTGGAATCGACTCATAATGCTCCGTGCTCTGGGTGTGGTGTTGTGGGCCCTGCCATGTCTCCTCTCCCTCCCTAGCTTCCCCTTTCTCTCTCTGATGCTAGGGATCAAACCAGGGCTTTATACATAGAAGGTAAGCATGTACCACCTAGCTGCATCTGAGCCCCCAAAATTCATTTGGAAATGCCACAGAGCAAAAACAGCCCAAAAGGATCTTGAAAATGAACAGAGTTGGGAGCTGCAAAGGTGGCTCAGTGGTTAATGCTGCTCTTCCAAAGGACCTAAATCCAGTTCCCAGCACCCACATGAGGCCAATCACAGCAGCCTGTAACTCCAGCTCCAAGGTATCAGACAACATCTTCTCACATCCACAAGCACCTTCACACATAGGCATTTACTCACACAGACACGTATACACAGAAAACATAAATAAGAATACAGTTTTTAAAAGAACAAAGTTAGGAAGCCAGGGATATGGCCCAGTGGTTAAGAGTGCATTCTGCTCTGGCAAGGGACCTGAATTTGGTTCCCAGAATTCACATTTCCTGATTTCAAAACTTCCTGAAAAGCTAAATTAATCAAGGGATGTGGCACTAGAATGAAGGGAGAAAGATGAATGGATTAACACTGAGTCAGCCATATACTTATGATCAGTTGGTCTTCAAAAAATGAACCAAGACATTTCAAAGGGGAAAAGAACATTAAAAAAAAAAAAAAAAACTCAAAGTTTGAGCTTTCCATATGTCCTCATGTAAAGTTATCTAGACCACTATCTTGGTTTCCAACACCCACATTAATAGTTCACAATCACCTGTAACGCCACCTCAAGGAGATTTGATGCCATCTTCTGGCCTCTACATGTAACTACACTCATGTGCAATACCCCCACACAGACATTCATATATATATAAACAAAAATTAAATCTTTGAAAGATGAAAAGATAATCCGCAGAACAAAAGACAATAACCTATCACATAAAGATATTAGATCCAAAATACACAGTGAATTCTAACTCAACAGGAAGACAATAATCCAATTTAAAATGTTCATGGCAGACTTGATGGTATGAACCTGTAATTGCAGCTGTTAGGAGACTGAGGCAGGAGGGTCCCAAATTCAAGACCTACATGAGATACAAAGTGACTTCAAGGCTAGTCTGGGCAACTTGTTAAGGCCTTGTCTCTAAATAAACAGTAAAAAAGAGCTAAGCAAGAGGTGGAGCACTTGCTTAGCATGCACAAGCATGGCACTGGGTTCAATCCCCAGTGCTAAAAAAAAAAGAAAATTATACACACACACACATCTAACATATACACATAAAGTAGCAAACGAATTTAATATATAGTTCTTCCCAGAATAAGCACAAAGGGAAAAAAATATTCTGATCATTTAGCCTTCAAGAAAATGCAAATGAAAACCACAGTGAGATGGCACGTCATAGAACGCCTTAATCAAAAGTAAGACAGGAGGGAGGGTCCCGCACCCTCATGCACACTGTGGAAAGCCACTTCACTGTTCCTCAGAATACTAAGCACATGACAGGCCTGGGAACGCATGAATGTAATCCCAGCACTCAGGAAAGAAAAGCAGAAGCCCAGGAGTTCATGCAGCCTGCCCTGCATACAAACTGAGGCCAGCCTGGACAAACGACAGTACTATCTCAAAGGTGGGGAGTCAGGGCTGGGGGGGGACTGGTGAGGTGGATCCGTGGGTAAAAGCAATGCAAGCAAATCTGACAGCCTGAGTTTCATTCCTAGAACCCATAGACAGAAGAAGAGAACAGACCTCCATACATGTGCACAAGTGAGCATGGCACGGCACACACACACACATAATCCATCAATCAATGAAAAACAATTCTGTTCTAAGAAAAATAAAGTTAAACAGCAAATGTCCAAACAATGCCTACGTATGGACTCCAAGAGATGTAAAAACCTAATTCCACATTAAAAACTAGAACATAAACGTTTGTGGCATATACCAAAAAATGTAGAAATATTTCCAAAGTCTAACAACTGATGAATGGATAAATCAAGTGTGGTACATTCATACAGGGAGAAACTATGAGGCAATAGAAAAGAATGAAGTACTAAGCCAAGGACAGTGATGTACGGCCAAGCATGGTGGTGCATGGTCATCCTGCTACCACTGAAGGAGTAAGAATAAAGTACTAAGCCAAGGACGGTGATGTATGGCCAAGCATGGTGGTGTATGGCCAAGGACGGTGATGTATGGCCAAGTATGGTGGTGCATGGTCATTCTGCTACCACTGAAGGAGTAAGAATAAAGTACTAAGCCAAGGATGGTGATGTATGGCCAAGCATGGTAGTGCATGGTCATCCTGCTACCACTGAAAGAGGCTGAAGCTGGGAGATTAAAAGTTTGAGGCCAGCCTGGGAAACATCACTAGAGCCTACCTCAAACAAACAAACAACAAACAAACAAAATGTCTATGTGAATAAACCTCAAAAGTAATATGTTTGCACAAACCCTGGCCTCAACCAATCTCTAATAACAAGGGAAACACACACATACAAATGTACACACACAAACACATGCAGACATGGCAAATGAAGAAAATTTTGAAAACCATGCCAAAAATATATCCTGAAAAAGCAAATCTATGGGAACAGGAAGTACATTAGCATGCGCCTAGGACAGAGTTCAAGGAAGGGGCAGGGCTGAGACGTAACCAGTAAGGGTCTTCCATTGATTGGCATTTCAAAACTGGCTTATCCTGATGCTGGTACAGCTCTGTCATACACTAAGACCTGTTAAACCACTTGCCTTAAACAGCAACTTTATGGGATACAAAGTATTTCAAAAAAAAAAAAATGTTAAATGCAAAAAACAGCCTCACACTGCATAACCACAATTATGACCGTGAGGGGAAAGGTAAAACTGTAAGGGAATACATCCGATTCACACCTGCCAGATGCTGGAGAAGGAGCAAGAATCAGACCTCACCGGAGCCCAGGAAACTACGCAATCGCTACATAGGATGCTTGCTCCGTGTGTTCCCATGTCTGCATTCTAACAAGTACATACCTGGAAAGGACACACACTTTACTCAGTAAACGTATATCTTCCCTCCCCACCCAAAAAACAACAACAACAACAACAACAACAACAACAAAAACTCTAACTTTTTTTTCCAGACAAGGTTTCATGTGTTACCCAGGATAGCCTGGCTCAAGTATCCTCCTGCCTCCGCTTCCTAAGTTGCTGTCCATACCAGGTTAAAATGCAGGCATTTTATTTACACTGTAGAAGTGAGGGGAAACACAACAACCACAGTATTTGTAAGCTAAGAGCAAAAGAATGAGCACCTTTAAAGCACTCCGGGATTATCCTCACCTGAGATTTACAGCATCTGTGGAATGTCTCCCTTGCATATCATCAACATGAGGAGCCAGCCAAGCTGTCCTTGGTAGTAGAGCATTGGCCTGACAGGCAGAGTGCCCCAGCTCCAATCCCCAGTGCTGCAAAACCAACCAAGAAATCACAGGAATGGGGAGACTGTGTAATCTTGCCTGTGGCAGCCAGATGGGAAGGCTCATGTCTGCAATCCCAGGACTATGAAGGTTAAGGCAGGAGGAACATATGGGGTCAAGGCCAATATGGCTACCTAGTGAATTCCAAGGTGCCCTGGACTAGGACAAGAGCCTTCCAATGAAAGAAGGAAGGGAGGGAGGGAAGAATATTGCCTATGACACTATAGTAATATAGTCATAACTGCAAGTCCCGTCCCTTGGGACTTAAAATCAAAGTTAGAAAACAATTTCCCTGTAAAATATAAACTAGTGAAAGTCAACATAAAATTCAAGTTATCAGTAATCTAGTGAAGTCCATTAGTTTAAGGGGCAAACTGTATTGACACAATAAGTCCTAAGAAATCCCCAAACGGGGCTGGTGAGATGACTCAGCGGGTAAGAGCACCCGACTGCTCTTCCGAAGGTCCAGAGTTCAAATCCCAGCAACCACATGGTGGCTCATAACCATCGTAACAAGATCTGACGCCCTCTTCTGGAGTGTCTGAAGACAGCTANAGTGTACTTACATATAATAAANAAANAAATCTTTAAAAAAAAAAAAAAAGAAAAAAGAAATCCCCAAACATAGTCACCTAGTTAAACAAATGTTATCCTCTGTCCCACCTCTGCTGCATTCTATTTATTGATTATTACTCTTTGTGTGCATGCGTGTGTGGTGGGTGGGTGGTAACGTGTATGATACGCCCTGGCGTGTGTATGGACACCAGAGGGCAACTGTCTCTGCTTCCACCTTTACAGGGATTGAACTCAAGTCCTCTGGTCTTTGAAGCCTCCACTGAATCATCACACCATCCTGTCTAGATCTTTTGCTTTGTTTTGTTTTAAGAAAAAGAATCAGAAATGTTAACCTATTTGGAAAAAAGTGATAGACATACCTCGTATCCAATTAATCTGAATAAGAATTTTTATTATAAAGTGGAAAGGAAAGAGCTACAGACTTATCAGTGCTCACTAAAAATACTGTTCAAGGGAGAAAGATCTTTAGCCTTATAGCTACCTAGCTACCAAACCACCACTATGGAAGGGGACTACTTACAAAAAATTCAAACAACCTGGAAGACTATCCCTCAAAACCATTTGATTTCCTTTTATCTTTTTCCTAAAACAACTTTTTAATTTGTTTATCCTAAAACCATTGCCTACATACAACAGCAGAAGCTAGTAGCCACTCATCCAAAGATAACCAATGCAGAGTCTAAAGTAATTTTTAAAAGAATATTTAGGAGTTTTGACTAACATGAATCAACCCCTCAAAACGTAATGTTTTGGACAGTACATAAAATTATACTTTATGTTCTGCAAAACTCAAATCAGATCACAGACTCACCAGTCTTCCTGACACCCCACTCTTTAAGAATAACTACAGCTAGCTAGGCTGTGGTGGTGCACGCACACCTTTGGTCCCAGCACTCAGGAGGCTGAGTTGAATGGATCTGAGTTCAAGGCCATCCTGGTCTACAGAGTGAGATTCAGGATAGCCAGGGCTACACAGAGAATCCTGTCTACACACACACACACACACACACACACACACACCCCTACAGCTACACAGAACAACCTTCACCAAGGAAAAACAGGAGAAAAACACTTTGCAAGCTATGAACAAGTCTCTTGTGAAATACAGAGGATTCTGGCACTAAGAGGCTAGAGGGATGTTCCGTTTGAGCCTTCCTTTTGCAGAGTCATGTCACACCTCAAAGGTCCAGCTGTCTGCCCAGCATCACCCAAAAGTCACACATTTAACACAGGTCTCAAATTTTTAGGCTGAACTATTAAACTTCCTGCTACTTCATCAGAAAGCCACAAGAACAAAGAAATGAGAAAGGTTATATTAAATGAGTGACTGGATGTGAAAATTACCATAAAGCATTGGGAATGGTAAGAGATAAGCAGAACATACAAAATAAAACTGTGGTGTCTGCAGGTACAGCGGAGAGATGGAGTTGTTGGCCTGGCTCGCACAAAACCCTTGGCTAGACCTCAATACAAGGGGCAGGGGAGTGGGGAGAATATAGCTTTCCTAATTCTCTTGCCATTTTCTTTCAACCAGAAAGTAAAGACATATAATATGAGATATATTATTAATAAAAAATAGTCCATAATCTTTTATAATGACATGCTGGGAGATCTAATTTACAGCAAGATAGTATATCATTATATCTGTGTCTTAAAAATAATCAGACTGTCAAGTGTAGGCAATATTAAAATTAGAGTATGAGTAATGTCTTCTTTACCATAAAAGTTATTAGAAAACAGCCCTTAGATGTGATTTCTATAATGTGGCTATTTGGTTAAACAAGCTTATCTAAATTGCTCCATATGCACCAAAAAGTAAGCAGGGGCTGGAGTTAAGAGGCTCTTCGTTCAGTTCCCAGCACCCACAAGGCAGTGCACAACCATCAGTAACTCCAATTCCAGGGGATCCAGTGCCCTCTTCTGGATGCAGGCACCAGGCACAAGCAGTGCACACACATAGACCCAGACCAAACACCTGTATTCATAATTTTTTTAAATCTCTTATTTAAAAAGGTAAACAAAGAATGTTGATTTTTCAGGCCATCTCCACTGCTTATAAAATCTGGCTGTAGTTCTGCGGAACCACTATGATTCTGCAGTTAAACCGAGCAAACTATTTTATGTCCAACATAGTTCACATACACTGGAATCTGAAACTGAAACTGAGCAAAATTTGAAGTTATCTCTCAGCAATCAAGCTCCTTTCATGGAATAACTTCTGAATAGCATCCCAAAGAGCTGGTAGGCTATCCTGCTACATAGACTGTGTACCGTAAAACTGCAGGATCGCTGTTCCATAAAACACTCTAAGCATCTTTGCCAGCCTATGGAGTCCTTCTGACCCACAGAACTCCAATCCATATTAACTTCGGGGGTTGGATATTATTTCTAGAGGCAAAATCTGAAAGGAGGCAGCCCAGGTGGGTGCTTCCACCTGCTAGCTTATCCCTGGGAATACATGACATCCTTCTGAGAATTCATTCTGCTCTCTTATATTCTGATCAATGTTCTTATCTGCTTAGTTTGTGTTTAACAAAATATGAGTCTCAGTGGTACCTGCCTAGAGCATTGGAAACCCTCAGGGATTGCTGAAGACAGCTCCTTCACTTGGGTATCTCCAAGATGAGTTGGGTCCCAGATTAGAGGCTTGTAAGTCAAATCAAGTCCAGAGGGGGGGGAAAAAAAGGAGGCTCTACACCAACCTAGTGGCAACAGACGATTCTATTGACTATAAAGTGCCAGGCTGTGCCTGTTCTGAGAGTTCTGACTTACTCCACAAGTTCAATGGAAGTAGCCAGACACTTGCATGTGCCCTGGGGCACGCTGTTTTGATGGACCACTATTAGTTTTTTCATGTCTTGGGCCTAAGGGCCTTAGCTAAATGTTTTGGCTCCTATACTACCATTTCACAGGAAACTCCCTTAATCTTTCCAACAAAGGAGTGTTCCTACTGTCGGCTATCCCCCATCCATCAGACTTTAGGCGAGCCCTTCTTTTTCCAGAGCAAAATAACCTATTAGCATTGGCAATCTGCCGAACACTGATTCCCCAAATGCCAGGCACTCCTTTCTTGGAGGTTCCAATCTCTCCAAAGCTCTGGCCTGGCAGAGTGCTCAGGGCTAAAAGTGTACCCTGGATAGGGCTGGCAACTCAGGGCTGGCAGGCAGGGGCTCAGAGGGAGTCTTGGGAAGCAGGTCCTGTTGATCTGGAAGCTATTTTTGGTGGGCACAGGTTTAGGGACAGAAATACTCAAATGTGCCTTTTAGGGCCTCCTGGGTCACATTTCCTAACCGCTATTGAACAACCACGTCAGAGCTGAGTCCATCAGTTTTTTTTTTTTTTTAAAACATCAACTGAAAACTGGATTTTGATCACTGATATCCATGAGAAGATGATTCTGGGGAGTAAAATTCATAGGTAGTTGCTACAGCGACAGGATTAAGACTGAAACACGCTAGCATCATTTTGCGAGGATTCTTAACACGTGTTAGAATTAGTCTAAGAATTAGGCTTCATTTACCACGTGCTTCATGCATTTATTTTTAGTTTTGACTGATTCCTCTCAGTCTGTCAAATATGATTGAAATTTTGCTGACAGTAATTCTCCCTCGGCAAGTATATTTCTGTTGTTTTACTCAACTATACCAGAGAAAGTGAGATAAACACACTAAATGAAAAACCCAAGACTTCACATGCTCAGCTTTTCTATCGGAAGCAGCTTCTTAACTCAGCCTGAAATGCCCTCTACCCATCCCCAAGTCCCATTTTGGCTTTGCCTATCTTTCATAACCCAGACCAAATTCCACCTCCACTGACAACTATTTATTAACTTAGAGTCCCCCCACCCCCCACCCCAGCCCCTGCCTCTTATTTGCACTGTCAAAGAGCATCAGCTGCCTTAACCCCCAGGTCACAGTGTTTATAGCTTATAAGTAAATTCTTAAAATGATAAGGACACTTACTATTCCTGCCTCCCTGTGCTCTAAGTTATAGAGGATATGTGTTTGGAAAACAATGCATACATATGCAATGATCAGGGGCTGGAGAGATGGCCCAGTGGTTAAGAGCACTGCCTGCTCTTCTGAAAGACCTGGGTTTGATTCCTAGCATCCATACCATGGCTCACAACTGTCTGTAACTCCAGTTATACAGGAATCTGGTGCCCTCTTCTGACCTCCATGAGCACTGCATATATATGGCGAACATACACACCTATATAAAGCAAAAATAAATATGGAATGATTGAACTGGGGTTTTTTTAAATGGCAAAATATCATTTTATTAGATATTTTCTTTATTTGCATTTCAAGTGTTATCCCCTTTCCTAGTTTTGCCTCCAAAAAAATCCCCTATCCCCTCCCCCCTCCCCCTGCTCCCCAACCCACTCACTCCTGCTTCCTGGCCCTGGCATTCCCCTGTACTGGGGCATAGAACCTTCACGGAACCAAGGGCCTCTCCTCCCACTGATGACCGACTAGGCCATCCTCTGCTGCATATGCAGCTAGAGCCATGAGTCCCACCATGTGTTTTCTTTGGTTGGTGGTTTAGTCCCAGGGAGCTCTGGGGGTACTGGTTAGTTCATATTGTTGCTCCTCCTAGGGGGCTGCAAACCTCTTCAGCTGATCGAACTGTTTTTTAAGCAAGAGGATGAGAACCATGAAACTGATAAATATAGCAACATCAGAATGGTACAATGAACAGAATTCTTACAATCCTGCCATCCTGAGGATGGTTCTGCATGTGTAAACAGAGCAAGAGGGTATGATCATCCCAAAAACACAAACCAGAAATGTGAGATTCAGTCTTTGCTTCTTCTCTCTTTCTTTCCAAATGTGAGATTCAATCTTTGCTTCTTCTCTCTTACTTTCTGTATCCAACAAACAAAACTTGCTGATCTTCCTTCTAAGGCCTCTATAGTCGGGCAGGGACTCTCGAACCAAGGCAGCACCTGGAAATCTTGTTCCCAAGGCTGTGGAGGTGGATAGATGGCTCGGTCAGTCAAGCCCTTACCTTCCAAGCACAAAGACCAGAGCCTGATCTGTAGAACCCCTCACAACAACAACATCTACAGATCCTGGCACGGTGGCATGCACTTGTCACCTCAACAGAGGAAGAGACAGGCAGAGATCCCTGCCTTGATTCACTTGGCATGTTCCAGGCTAGTGAGAGACTGTGTCTCAAAAAAGGTAGATGGTACCTAAAGAACAACATCAGAGGTTGTCTTCTTGGCTTCTACATGCCTACGCACACATGTATGCACACCAACACATATGAGCACACACACATGTATACATTATGTGCATATGGTTTCTGAACTTGCTCTCCAGTCTCTGGTTCACTAGGACTGGGGTGTAGACAAGAATTTACACTTCTAGTGAGTACCCAATTGGGTACATGGTAATTCTGTGATCCAGCAACCACTGTTTTGCTGGGCAGTGGTGGTGCACACCTTTAATCCCAGCATTCAGGAGGCAGAAATATGCAGATCTCTGTGAGTTTGAGGCCAGCCTGATCTACAGAGCAAGTTCCAGGACAGCCAGGGCTACTCAGAGAAACCCTGTATGAAAAACAAAAACAAGCAGAAAGAAAAAAGGAAGGAAGGAAGGAAGGAAGGAAGGAAGGAAGGAAGGAAGGAAGGAAGGAAGGAAGGAAGAGGGAGGGAGGGAAGATGGGAGGGGGGAGGGGGAAGGGAGGGAGGGAGGGAGGAGGGAGGGGGAAAGGGAGGGAGAGGGAGAGGGAAGGAGGGAGGGAGGGAAGGAGGAGACCACTGCTTTTATCCACTCTTTAACCATCTCCCATGCTTTTGATAGAGCTCACAACTTCTACAAAAGGAATGGGACTATGGGTTATAACATAGGAAGCCACTTTGAATGATGCATGAAACAGCTAAATTTGTTCTGCTTTTGAGTTCCCTTAGCGGGCAACAGTTTTGTGAGGCTTTGAAATGATCACTAATACTTGAGCGAGTCTTACAGCACTTCTGGAATGGTCCAGAGCATTTTTCAGTACAAACCAGCAGATGAGGTCACGGTCATGCAAGTCATCAGAGGGGGGTGGCAGCAACAATCACTGTCAAAGGGGTGTTTTCTGTAGATGAAAGAATGGAACTATTGTACAAAACTCAATGGGTGCCAGGCATGTGGCCCAATTACTTCGCCTGTACGAGCATGGCACAGAAGGCTCTCCTTGGAGAACTCGATTCACACGTTTGTGTTTTGTCTTATATCCACAGGCAAAAGCCTAAAGATTTTCAACTTAAGAGGCTTCACCAAGTTCCTGTCTTTTAAACCTAGAACATAAGTTAGAAAGATTTAAACATCATCTATAGAAATAAAAAGGCATTTCAGCTGGTAAAAGACAATTGCACCAGTTTACACTGTCAGACACTGACAGCAGTGAGGGTCAGGTGAGGGAAGAAGCCCATGATTCACATCAGGGGATCAGTCTCAGAGAAACTGGAGTTCAATAGCTCAGCAAGCAAGGGCATGCCATGCAAGCACCAGGACCTGAGTTTGAATCCCTAGCACCCACATAAAAAGCTGGGCATGACAGCATGAGCCTGGAAAGGCGGAGACAGGATTCCCAGAGCTCACTGGCCAATCAGTCTAGATAAATTGGTGAGCTCCAAGTTTAAAGAGTGATCCTATGTCAAGAAACAAAGTGGAACAATTAAGGACTTTAACTTCAATCTATGCACTCGAGCATGCATATACAAGGGTACACACATAGTGGACGGAGCAAGGGTCAGTGTGGGTGGGATTCTATTTTCCTTAGTCCATCTTTGACTCTCCCTATATTTAAGGTACTTGTATTGATCACCAAAGTCCAGAGTTTTAATGAAATAGAAGACCCGTTGTAGTGCCAGAATGGACATATGACTAGGTATTTTTGCATTCAGGGGTATACTAACCCAGCAACATGGGGGTGAAATGGCTTAGAACCGCTCAAATTGTTCAGCTGCAAAAAAGTCAAAACAAACAAAAATCACAAAGATGATTGAATGTGATGGTTCAAAACCAGAAAACCAGAGGGACAGTGACTGTCCCAGGTCACCAGACTGGTCATCACTACTGCTCCCTGAGCACCACACAAACGAGCAAGCTGCAAGGTGTTGTCAATCCTCGTCAAGTTCCTCTGTGTCACATGAGCCCTGGCAAGGCCAGAGAAGAGTGGCCCACGGGCAACTGCTCCATGAAGCAGGGTTAGCTAGTTCAGACAGCATGTTATACACGAGGCTGTCTGTCAAAGATTATTCACCTTGAAATAATCCTTACTAGAGACAGCTGGACAGCAAGGTTCACTTGGAGGTCTATATCCTATTCTGGATAGTGCTGATGTTAGGGATCATAGTCCAAGAGCTTTATGCAGCTATGAAGGATGCTACATTCAAAATACTAATGTTGGCAGGCCACCCAAGTTCCATGAAGCACTTACGGTACAGTATTCATTTAGCATAGACTCTTTATATTTTATATATTGGATGGAAAAAAAACTGGCAAAAACAAAAACTGAAGGATAAGAGAAAAAAAGATGTTTACAGGGCTCTGTGAATTCAACACAGAACAATCGAAGAGTTATCAGAGATAACAAAGATCACATAAATATCACATTTGCATGCGTCTCCTTCTCACCTGGGAAGAGTCCTTCAGAGAAAATTGGTTTGGGAGAGATGGACTAAGATGAAAAGAGTTATAGAGTTGCAAGGTGTTTATTGTTTTCAGGTACGTGACATTTTGGGGTATCACCGCTACAGTCATATGTCACAAATCAAAACAGTTGTTTTGATGTTTTGTTTTCTGTTTTGTTTTGTTTTGACCTAGAACTCTATAGTCCTTAAGCTAGGTGCTGTAAATGTTGGGCTCATGATTTACAGCTTGCTCCCACTCCATCCTTCATAAGTTCTCAAGTATGATTTGCCATCAACATCTTTTTTATTATTTCAGTACAGCAACTTAATGTCTTGCTTCTGGTATGGCATTACATATGTCAAACCTGTGTATAAACCACTGAAAATCTCTAACAAAAATGTCTGTTTGCCCAGCGTAGCAGCCGCTCACCTATCATCCCAGCACTTGGGAGGCAGAGGCAGGTGGCTCTCTGGGAATTCAAGGTCAGCCTGGTCTACACAATGAGTCCCAGAGCAGTCAAAACTACATAATAGTCTATCTCAAAAACAAACAAACAAACAAACAAACAAACAAAAGCCTATTTTTAACGTCTGATGCTATGATAAACAAGTCTCTCGGTAATGAAGTAAACTCAACATTTCATGTTCTCTTGTTACATGGTTTGCTGAATTGCCTCATCTAGCACATTCATGCCAAGCGTTAATAGAATGCAAATTCGTACAAATACCCGTAAGTAAAATCTGTTGTGGTGAATGGTTTTGGACCCCAAGTGCCACTGACACCCCACAGGCAGAAAGAAGAATGAAAAGACAATAATGTATCTAGAATTTACTTTCTGTGCCAAGAAGATATATTTTATAAAATATCTAATTAGTTTTATACAATATTGAATACTGAAGTCAAGAAGCAATACAAGTGCTTTTAGGATTCTGGGAGACTAATTTTGTAGTTATCTTAATTTCAAGAGCTAGAGACTAGCTGGCTTTTATTGTAACAGAGATCCTGAGACAGCATAATTACCTGTTCACTAATTTTTTTAGAAAAAAAATCAATATTCATGAAAATACAACAGCTTTGTGTTTTCTCTGTGAATAAAATTATCCTAATTTTCTATGAACATTCCTTCTGCATTAATGAAACCAAAGGATCAACTTACAAAATAGGAAGCAGAAATTCTTAGAAAAGGCAAACCATAGTCCAGGAGAAGGCCTCTTCCTAAAGCAAAGACCCAGGGAAGACAGGGGAAGAGAAATGAGACCTCCGGACTTTATTTTATTAATGGGGCCAGGGGTGTCAGACGACAGCTTGTAGGTGTTGGTTTTCTCCTTCTACCATGTGGACACCTAGAATCCAACTCGGGTCACCAGCCTTGGCAGCAAGCACCTTTACCTGCAGAGCCATCTCACCAGCCCAAGTTCTTACGGTTTAAAGAAAGGCTCTAATAAAAAGTTAAACTACCCCAGGATGGAATTTTACAACTTCATTGAGACTAATTAGAAATCATGTAAGACAATTTATTATTTAATCTGACTTATTTTCCTAAAAAAAAAAAAAAAAAACTAAGTTTTTCCCAATTCTACTTTGTGCTTAGATGTCCCTCGTTTAAAAAATTTTTTTTCAACTCATTTTTTTTGTTATGAAATAACATTATATTTCCATTATATAGATGAGGAAAGTAAGGTAGAAAGTTAGGAAGGAGTCAGAATAGGGAGTAAACAAGAGTAAGAATGAGAGTACATTGGTTTAAATACAGTAAAGCCACCTACTAACAGTAAGTAAATCCCTTTGACCTCTGGGACCTGTCTTTTCATCTATAAAACAGAAGCCATACTACCCACCTCTTTCCTGTGAGGCACAAACAGTGTCTAACGGAATGCTCGGTGCATAATTAGCCATTCAGCACAGGGCCCACCCACCAGCCCACCATGCCATTTTCTTCATTTGGTACAATGGCTATATAATCAATCCATAATGCCATTGTGAGGGAAATGAAGTACAGCCTGTGAATGCAGAGGTCCCTGGCAAGCCCAGTACTCTGCTTGTTTGTTCTCTTGTTCCCTCACTCCTGGTCTCAAAATGACTAGCTGAGCCACAATCAAATGCAAACACTGGCCCCTTAGTAGAACTGCTTCTGCACACACGGCTTATTTATAACACTAACGGAACAATCTGCTTAACCTGACTGCTTAATCTGTATTTAAATATGTCCCAAACAAAATCTAACTCATTTCTATGATGGCTTTATAATTCAGTTATCACCTCCAAAATATTATAAGTCTTTTGAAAAGACTTATTTGTCCAAAAGATATTGCTACTATAATGTCTGCAATATATCCTTAATAATACATAAACTATTAATACATAATACATAAACATAATACATAAGCATGTCTAGACATTTGTATTATCCCATTAAGGTTGACTTCAAAGATACTAGTTAGTCTTTTCATTTTTCACTTTTTCTATCTTCTCTCAAATAAAAGTCGGGTAGTAAATGTGGTAAATGAATATAGATTTGCATAGATAAAAACAGAAGCCTGAGAAATGTGGATCAGACTTGGATGTATGAGGCAATGACCTTCAAAACTGGCTATTAGCACTGTTCTTCACAGGGGAACAATTACACTACAATCCTCCTAGGTATACTTTCATTTCTCCTGATCTACGAACGCATTTCCATATCAGAAAGGATAAAAGAGGAGGCTGGTGACTGGGAGAACCTTCTTTGCAAAGATAGAAGGCATTCTGGTTACCTTAATAATTACATCCTAAAGGCCAGCTCACTGTAACTGCATTATGAAATGCCGCTAAACCAATACCTTGACAGAACTGCCTTATGACTGAAATTTACCAAACATGGCTTTCAAGACACCAACCGATGATACATTTCTAATTCTGTATTGCCCTACACGGTCTCTGGTTATTTCAAAAGCCATAAAAATGTTTCTAAAATTGACACCGTATCTAAATGAAAGTGTAACATTTTAAGGAAAAAGGCATGCAAATCATCCCCAAGAGACTTAATATACAGTATTGCCATTCTCAAAGTATTAAGAATAATGTTTAGCTAAATAGGGAGCCCACGCCTCCCTTCCATATTAAAAACTGTACCGAGTGTTTAACAAGCGAGCACATGTGGGCACACACATATGGGCACACACACAACACACAGTAGAAATATAAAAAGGAAAAGTTGCTAAGAAAAGCTCAATCTCTAAATGCTTTGTTTAAAAAACTGCATATAAAAATATTAGAATCATATACTGTCTTTTTTCGAACCTTTTCTCCTAAGGGTAAAAACAAAAGCAAAGCAACATCTAAATAGTAATGTAAAAAAAGGGCAAATGTGCTACAATTCCTCCGATTCAGAGACTCCACCAAGCCACCATGTACAATGGTTAAGACATCTAGACTGTACATGGGAGCCATGATTCTTATAACATTACATTATAAAAGCAACAAAAAATAAACACAAACACAGTAGAATATAGTAAGCATTACTCTGATAAGTCCAACTGAACTTTAAAGCATTCTTTTTTTTCTCGACGACAATAAGAACCATCACCAATTACAATATTAATCAATCAACCTCATCTGCTCGAGGAAGAATAAAAAGTTGCCTTTCCTGAGACCTAAAACCACAAGGTAATCAAACATTTTTAGAGGAGTGGTGTTTCATTTGTACTCTATACCTTGGCAAAAGTTAATGATCTACTAAGAAATTTTATGTCACTATATATACTACAAACATATTCTTAAAATTTATGAAACCTAAACCTCACACTGCCCTCGGCAGGCTATTTTACACATTTGTTAAATTTTTATGCCTTTTTTTTTAAGCCAAGACTTTTAAAGCTCTTGACAATGTACTCAAACTGAGAAGGTGTCAATTCCATGCTTTCTCCTCCTCCATTAAAACAAAACGGGAGGGGGAGGTACATAGAAACAATGACACCATAGAAACAAAAAGTAGCAAGCCACTATGGAGTTGGGAAATAATACATACCATCTCTCCATCACCGTTAACTACAAAAACCCTTTCATTTCATGGCTCGCATTTTTATGGGCATTTAATCTATATTAAGTAGACTTCAAAAAGAGTCTGTGCTGAATCTCTACTCTCCTGGATCTTTAGCAGGAATCAGCACTTAAGCCCAGGGCTTGGGATGGGGGGTGGGGGGAGGTTCCTGGGGAAGAGGTTGAACTGAGCACAGTCAGCATTAAGAATCTACTCTCTACCCAGGTTCTTTCTCACAAGTCTCTCTCTCTCTCTCTCTCTCTCTCTCTCTCTCTCTCTCTCTCTCTCTCTCTCTCTCTCGGTATTTATTGTGCTCTAAAAGCAAGACGATAGATGATAGACAGACAGACAGACAGAAGATAGATGGGGGCAACCTGAGGGTAAAATCTAGGCAGGCTTCCCCCCCCCACACACACACACACACGCATCTGTGCTTAGAAGCCCCCTCCAGGTTCTTCCAGGAAAGGAAAGGGATCAGGTGAAAACCTTCTGGGTCCATCTCAAATTTTCTTCTCCACAAGGAGCAGTTTTTGGCAGTGAGCGCAGGGTCCTCTGGTTGAAGAACTAAATCTGAGAACATTGTTGGTGTTTTCAACCTCTGACTTTATAAAGGACAGACTGCATTCCTGGGGAAAACCATATTAGACTCCTGACGCGCCCCCAGCAGTAGTGAAGGAACACAAGCAAGGGGTTGTAAAAACCAGGTTCTGAAAGAAATGCTGTGCGGCATTATTGCATTGTTGGCTTTTCCGTAAGTCCCCGACTCTTTCCAGCCACTGCTAACCTCCAAATCGCTGTGACTTGTTGCTAAATCTTTGCCCCCCCGCCCCCCGCCCCCAGAAATAACCAACACGCTGAGATTTGAGGATCAAAAGACAAGGAAGAGAGCTAGATCCTCAAAGCACGGAGGGCTGGGCGCCTTCAATAGGCCACTCTGCATGGGCTGCGCGTTCCGTCTGACTCACAAACGCTCGGGAGAAATTATGACATAAACCTTTATCCTTCCAGGGAGATAAAGGCTGGCTGGCGGGCCTGGCGGGGCCCGGGGAGCCTCAGCCCGCACCCCTCGACGGGGCGGCCCGGGCAGGCGTCTCCCGCCCTACACGCCAAGCTCAGGCTGCCCGCCTAAGGTGCTGCCTATCCGCTGGCTGGAGAAGCCTGAGACCCGGGGTCCCCCGCCCGAGAGGGCACAGAGCAGGAGTTGCAGGTGCGGGACGCGACTCACCCCGCAGGGGCGCGCGGCGCGTGGTACCAGTGCCGGGCTGAGCCCGGGCTGGGATGCCGCGCGCCGGGCAGTGCGGCTGCGGGGCGGACAAAGCGCCGCGCCGGGGTTAGAGCTGGAGCGACCCCGGGCGGCGGACCCCGCCAACTTGGCGGAGTCTGGGGAGCCGGATCCCGCGAGCGGGCGGGCGGGCGGGCGGGCGGCGCGGCGCTGACCTGGATGGTGCAGGTGTACTCGCTGTCGTCCAGCAGCCGCACGGTGCAGCTGTACTCGCGCTCCAGACTCCTGCTGCTGCCGCTCATCAACCTGCTCAGCATCTTCCCGCCCGCTCGCCCGTCCTCGGGAGCGACGCGGCGGCGCTGCGGACTCCTGACCCGTCGCCCCTCAGCGCGGCAGCTCCGCGCCGGCCCTTAGCACCTGCACCATCACCCTGGCCGGATCGCCACGGCTGCCTCCTCCCGCCCTACTCTTCTTCCTTCTCCAGAGCCACCACCGCCTCCCCCAAACCCCAAGCAAGCTGGGTTCTCTCCCGGGCGCCCCACTGCCTGTGCCCAGCTCATGGGGCGGGGCCTAGGTAGGGGGCCAATGGAGGTCAGCGCGGCGGAACCGATTAGCAGGAGGAAGAGCCAATCAAGATGAGGAATGGGGATGATGAGCGGGCGGAGGAAGCAATCATCGCAAAACAGCAGTACTGAGCCCAGTCGGGCCAGCCCCCTAGCGCCCCAAGCCCTGGCTCGCTCCCTTCGCGGGCGGTGGTTGGTAAGGATGCTGTTTGTCCTGGGCCGGGCCATGTGTGGACACTTCACGAGATCGGTGTCTACAACCTGGAGTAACATTTGAGCTGTTTCAGGAGTCAAGTCTTGCACCCTGCAACACCCGGTTCCTGCCCTCTTGGAAGCCAAAGCGAGGAGGCGGCACCTGCAGAAAACAGTCACCCACGATTCCCGACCTGGCGGCTGTCCCCACCTGTGCGCTGCCCTAAGTCAGCTCCGTGGGCCCCTGTGCCTCGAGCACCCTTATTTTGGCTAACATCTGTTTTACAATAGCTATTTACTCTGGTGCAACCACAGAAGCTTGTAAGCGCCCGCGTTTAGCGCTTAGAAAACCCTACGCTCTAACCCTTCTTTATTTTCAGAAGACAAAAGAAGGCTGAGGTGTGCTCCTTAGCTGGGCAGGGAACAGGAACTGGTGGACCTTTCCTTGTACTTTTAGAAAGAATTATTACATCTTCAGACTTCTGCATAAAGCACAATGGTCAGGAGCTGTATTGCACAAAGAACCGAGGGGGGGGGGATTGCCTCCTTTCCTTTGTGTCCTCCCCATCGGCAGACTTAAAAGTTCCTTTCCAGAACTTCACTAAGAAACAGCCACCTTCAAAGATTTTATTAATATTATCAATGTGTGCCTGTGTATGGAATATGAACACTCAGGTACCAAGCACAAGTGTGAAGGTCAGAGGACAACTTTGTGGAATCAGCTCCATCCTCCCACCTTTATGTGGTTTCAGTGATTAAACGGGTGGCCAGACTTGCCTAATAAACTATCCCACTGACTCTACCTTCAAAGATTTCAGTGAAAAGAAATGTTAAATACGAATTAGGTTGGAATAGGGGTGTAACTCAGTGGTAGAGCCCTTTCCTAGCAGGTGACAAAATCCAGCATTGAAACAATGTCAATCCAAAACATTAGTACTGTGAGAAATATATTCATTTAAAATAATGAATTATTAATTTCTCATTACATGTATGCTCATACTATATCAGCATAACACATAACCCCTATAGTAAACTAAAACCCCCTATAGTAAACTAAAACCCCCTATAGTAAACTAAAACCCCCTATAGTAAACTAAAAAAAAACTCTGACCGTTTTTTGAGGGTCTGTGGGGGTGGGGTTCAAGACAGGAGCTCACTGTGTAGCTCTGGCTGTACTCAAACTCACTATGTAGAGCAGGCTGGCCTCCAACTCACAGTGATCCTCTTGCCTCTGCCACTACCCCACCCCCACTGAGTGCTGGGGTTAAAGTCATGCACCCCTATACCTGGCCCTATTTTAATTTTAAAATGATTTTGTCTACATGTTTACCTGAATCAAATCCAAGACTTTGCATTTGCCAGTTAAGGATTGGTAGTAGCTCTTATATTGAGCTACATCCCAAACCTTTGCATTTTTGAGACAGAGTTTCATCATGTGGCTCAGATAACCTCAAAATGGATGCCCTTCAAGTTCTTCAGTGTTTGAATTAGAGGTATTTGACCTTAACAGTGTGTTTCGCTAATATCTTTGAATTCCAATACCACTACCACCCCATATCACCTTAGCATTGTGGACTGTTCTTTTGCTGCGTTTAGTAGCCATGGTAAGATGTTCCTCTTTTCAATGCACTCCTGAAATAGTTATGAGACTAAAACCAGTCAAATGCTCTGTCTACTTCACAACCTGAACAGTAGCTGGGACCTGGAATAAAGAAGCAGGCATTCTATAAATGATGAACTGGAATGATCGGTATGCTATTGCACCTACAACTCCAGAAAGATCAATGAAGAAACTAGGAGCTTCAGGAAGGTCTCATAGAGGAGCATAAGCGTTACTGCATTGAAAGGAGAGTCAATTAACTCCAGTCTTGTGTAACTGGGAAAGATGGAAACTTTCAAGCAGGAAGCACTTTTGTCGAAGGCAAAGTTACTATTTGTTATAAAATCTAAAAGAGGAAGGAAAAATATCCAAGAAGCTAGAGGAAACCCATTAGTGTGATGATAGGGCTGTATCTCTAACAGGTTATGCAAATAAGCAGCTGTTAGGATAAAAAGACAAAGCACCATGAATCCAGACAGCCAGGAGGAACTGAATGCACCGAATGCTGTCTCCAAAGTAAGATGGTAAATGCAGTCAAGAAAGGCAAGATGGTGCCTGCTATGCAATGTGTCGAGTAGCATCCCAGCTTAGTCGAAGAAAATCGCTGGCCTCAATTGGAGAGGATGAGCCTAATCAGTAGAGACTTGAGGCCCCAGGGAAGGGGGATGCCTGAGGCTGGGGGAGGCACCTTCTCAGAGGCGAAGGGGAGGGGGAATGGGATGAAGAACAGTGGGAGGGGGACTGGGAAGAGGGACAATACCTGGAATATAAATAAATGATTTTTTTAAAGGAAAAAGAAAAAAGAAAATCTCCCCAGGTCAAGATTCACCCATCATTGTGCATATGATGTATCTGCAAGCTGTCCTTTCCTCTTGGATACAGAGCAGAGCGTGGTAAACAACGCAATACAAGAGTCTAGTGCATGCCTCTAAAAATGAGCAGAAGTTCAGGGGAGACTAGAAAGATGGGGTTCCCATAAAGTAGAACTGAAAAAAAAAATTACTGTGCTTGATTTTTCGCAAGCTTATTGAACCCAGAACAGAGAAGGATTGTTCATTAAAAGGTGGGGATGAGGCTGGGGATGGAGTTCGGTTGGTAGAGGGCCTGCTCAACTTACATAAAACTCTGAGTCCTATTCCATAACCACATAGAATAGGGTGTGTTGGTGTACAGCTATGGTCTCAGCACTCAGGACGTAGAGGCAAAAGAATCAAAGTTCAAGGTCACCCTTCTGCTACAAAGTGGAGTCCAGGCCAGCCTATGCCAAGAACTTGTCTCAAGAAAACAAAAACACAAGGCTTCTTGTGCCTTTGAGAACCACAGAGGTGTGCTTTCATGTCTTCAAGTATAAGGAAGCTATATTTAAAACAAAATTGCAAATGACAATGGTTGAGAGCCCCACCTTCCAACTTACCAGGATGCTAGCTCACTTCTCTATTGTGAAGGGGCCCCCAGGTATCCCCGTTTCATTTCTGGTTTCCTGACAAAACCAACATAGGAAGTTTATTTTCATTTTGATTCCAGGTTACAGTCCATCATAGTGAGGGAGCCAAAGCAACAGGAACTTGAAGCAGCCACTCATACCCACAGTCCGAGCAGAGAGAATGAGTTCTTGCATGCTGGTACTCAACTCACCTTCTCTTTTATACACTCCAAGACCTGAACACAAGGAGTTTACCTTGTACCTCCCACAGATGTGCAGGTCTTCCCACTTCTATTCACCTAATGAAGACAACCCCGTACAGATATGCTCACAGTCAGATATCACCTAATGAAGACAACCCCGTACAGATATGCTCACAGTCAGATATCACCTAATGAAGACAACCCCGTACAGATATGCTCACAGTCAGATATAGACAGGTCCTCACTGAGTCTTCTCCGGTGACTCTAGATTGTGTCAAATTAACATTTAAAACTAACAATCATGTCAGGGAGGTACCAGCTCCCAGATATGCCTGAAATGTCCTGATGACTTCAGATGCCCTGCTAGACTCCAGCCTGGACCGAATTGTGCTAGGTTTTGGCAGGAAAGAGCATCACCTGTTTTTGTTTTTCTTTAATTTGACTCTCTGGTTTTTTGATACATAGCTCTGACTGTCTGGGTACTTACTGTATAAGTCTGTCAAGCAGGCCTTGAACTTACAGAGATCCATTTGTTTCTGCTCCAAATGCTGGGATTAAAGGCACATGACACCACACCCATAGTATTGCCTTTTCTTTACCA
Source organism: Mus pahari (assembly GCF_900095145.1). Taxonomy (NCBI): domain Eukaryota; kingdom Metazoa; phylum Chordata; class Mammalia; order Rodentia; family Muridae; genus Mus; species Mus pahari. The sequence goes on from NC_034592.1 coordinate 105,259,227, forward strand.
GAACATCACTAACTCTGGTCCTTCTCATCAAAGTCTCTCTATAGCACACAGTGTAATATCCAAAATGAATTCAAGACCACCTAGTACCTTNCCCCTTCGAAAAGGACTTTTCAAACTACTAGCAGGCCAAGTGTAGAGCCAGATAAGGAGGCTGGCTGACTAAACAAATGTAAAAACATAGTCTTAGCAGTCAAAATGATTAAGCCTGCAGCTGCCAAAATAATATTAGCTGTTCTCTGAGAAATAACCATAACAAAAATAACAGTTCTCAGAAGAATTCCCCTACCCCCGCCCCACACTGAATTTTGAGAAAAACCACAAACCACCCTGACCTTGTCGATAGCTGTGACGTTAATAGCTGTGACGTTAATAAGTTTGACACATAAGTTCAAAATTCACTATTACTTTGCTGACCAAATCATAATAACCCACCATGAGGGCAAACAAAGTGAGTCACTAGGCCAAAGGTAGTCACTATGCAAACCAACCGATGCCTGAATACTTGCTACATCAATGAGAATAAGCCGGCTACCCTGTTGCTCAAATCTGCCCCTTACAAGGTATAAAAAGTGTGTTCTTTCTTTGTTCTGGGTCTCTCCTCTGGCCTGCGTGCTGAGAGGAGGGTCCCCAACATGTTAGATCAATAAAAATCCTCATGCGGTTTGCAGCGATGGCGATCTCTGTGGTCTTTGTGAGTGAGGGTCTTTTGACAAACTCCAACAACAGCTCAGACTAAGCTCTGATTTGGGGGGTTGGAGATGTGGCTCATTAGTAGTTTTCTAGCACATGTGAGACTGTGGGTTCTGTCCTGATTACCAGAAGAATAGAAAAGAAAAAAAAATGGGCTATCGTTTCTAACAATATTTTGAAAGGTATGACAGGGCTCTCCTGAAAGGCTTTGTGGATTGTAAGTACAAGTGCCCAAGTTCCCAGACTGGACAGCTTTCTGTCCTCAGCAAAAAATTCCCTGACCATGGTTAGGACATCCTAGTCTAACAACTCTTAGGTTGCAGTGCACTTTTAAGGTCTCATTTTTCTGTCCCAGATACTATCTCTTCCGAGGGCAAGATAGTCTCTTGCCCAAGAGGTGACCTTGACCTCAGAGTCAATGAGACCGCTGCGTTTGTTTTTCTTTTTCTTTTTAAATTTGTTTATTACTCTCTTATACATTATATCCAACCACAGTTCCCTTCCATCCTGTTTTCTTAGTCATTCCCCCAACCCCTTCCACCCCTCCTCTGTTTCCCTTCAGAAAAGGCCAGGCCTCTCCAGGTTATCAGCCATACATGGCATGTCAAGTTGCAATAAGATTAAACACCTTCCCTCATATGAAGGCTGGATAAGACAACCCAGTAGGAGGGAAAGGGTCCCATAAGCAGGCAAAAGTGTCATAGACAGTCCCCGCACCCACAGTTAAGAGCTCTGCAAGACCACCAAGCTATACAATTATATAGCATATATGCAGAGGGCCTAAGTCAGACCCATGCAGACTCCCTGATTTTCAGTTCAGTCTCTGTGAGCTCCTATGAGCCCAGGTTACTTGATAGTTGTCCCCTGACATCCACACATGCTCACACACAGGTATCCACACACAAACATACAGTTTAACAACATTTCTTACAAAGACTGTGTTGGTCCAGGAAGAACGTCATCAAAGCCAACCCAGTCCCTTGGTGTAATCATTTCCCCAGCAGACAGTAAAGAGCACATTTATCTTCAATTTCTCGTCCCTCTTACATCCCAGCTTCTGCTTTCCTAAGAACGAGTGCTCAAACAGGGACATTCGCATCTCTCTGTCCTCTAAACCTACCAAGAAGAAAGAAGCAAGCTCTCGTGCTTCCTCTCTTCCCATCCTGTCTACAGGCACCCGGCTCCTGCTCCACACAGAGGTCGGCCCACTCAAATAAAGCATCCTTCTTCTATCTGGAGCATCTGCACTCAGAATAATGGCTGCTTCACATCTTCTGAGTGTGTTAGATTGAGAATCACTTTAATGTGTGTCATTAAGCAATTGATATCATTTTCCCCCCGAGTAAGTATTCTCTGTTGTCAGGACAGAATCCCACCTACAGTTTAAGAGACAGACTTTCCACTTTTCTAGGCCCTTATGGTTTGCAGGTTCCATCTAGGCTCTCTTATACTAAGAATTTCTTCCTTTACATGAAGATGTGCTTTTTATTCAAGAGTATATTTGCTGAACATTTAATGTCAGACACTGTGATAACATTTTTTGAGTACATAAGGCATAGTTCAAATATGAGAAAAGGAAACATAAATCAGGAAGTTCTCAAAGTAGTAGAGAATGTTAGCTGTATATACACTTAGCCAAAACACAACTGCTCATAACGCAGTTAGCACTGAGATGAGATTTGTTGATTTCCAAAGTATGTACAATATATGGAGAATGGAAGCATCACGTTCCAGAGAAAATCCTATCTCAGGAGGGGAAGAAAGTCACACCGTGATCTAAACTTGAGACAGAATGGTTTGTATGCAAAGCATTTGAGTTGGACCCTGAGGAACAGAGAGTCTTGAAGGGTACAGAAAACAAGAGAAGGGTGAGGGGGGAGTGGCAGATCTTTGTTACTCTGTATTGCAAGGTGAGGGATCTCCTGTTTCCCAGGCTGATCTCCAAGACCCTGTCATAGACAATCTTTCCTCAGACTTTGTGCAGCTGGAACTACAGGTGTTTGGCACCGCCCCCGGCAAGTGCGACATCTGAGAACACCATGGGCAAAGATATAAAAGCACAAATGTGTTCACCATACCATGTTCCGAAACCTCAAGCAACCCTGACGGTGTGGGGAGTACAGAGGGTGTTTAGAGGCAGACTTAGTGAGGCTAGATCAGAAAGGACTCCCAGCTATGACTGAACAGGCAGTCAATCAACTTGACAGGATTAAAGACTTAAAGGCTATTTTGGCAAAGAAGTAAGGTGCTGGGTCTGTATTCGTTAGTGGCTACTTTTAGGGCAGTGTAAATAATTAGAATATGAAAAAGATGATTTATTGGAAAAATGAATCGTAAGAACAATACAATGTCTCTAATGAAGCCCCGGAAGCGCCCGCAGTAGCTCTCCAGTTTGTGTGTAAGCCTTTGCGTATTCTCAAATGGTGACGCTTTCTTCCTATTTTTCTAGCTAGTCCTCAGCTATTATTCTAGCAACAAACATAAGTCACTTATTTAAAAGATTTGCCGATCTAAGCATGGTGATCAATGCCCATAAGTTCAATGCTCTGGAGGGCTGAGGTTGGAGGATCACAAGTTTAAGGCCAACCTGGGCTGCATAGTGAGACCTTGACTCAAGAAAATCAAAAATAAAAGGTTACTGATGGTGGACTGTGTTCAAGTGTATTTGAGAGGTGCTGAGAGATTGCAAAGATTAATAATCATCCCTAATTCTCAGAGAATTTGTCATCCCAGGCCATCTGCAAAATTGTTTCAACATTTAGTAAGTGTTCTGTTAATGTAGAGGGATATTCAGCATTCGTGGTTTTATAAAAAGGATAAACACAAAAGACAGCAGAGAGGTGAGAATGAATATGGGTAAAGAGAGCCCATGAAAATGAAGGAAATTGGAGCAGTGTTTCCTGATTCATACCACCAAGAGGCTACCTGCTCACCTATGCACCCTCACCCTCTCTGCAACCCCACTTCCAATTCCTGTGCAACACATAATTTCCCTTTCACTGGGGCTTACAATATTTGCAGCTTTCAGGAACAATATTTCCATTTGTTTTTCAGTGTTACTTACATTCAAATGGATTCATTCAGTGCTTAGCGCCAGGTTTCTATTGTTTCACCATCGCTCGGTTTTCCATCCATGTTCATATAGGTGGGAATTCTTTGCTAAGTAGTTTGTTCAGAAATGGCTAATGTACAGGAATTATATAAATCAATTTAAAATGGGTTAAAAAATAAATAGAAGACCTGAAAATAGAAACTTACTGGAAGGAAAAATATATAAATTCTTCAAGTGATTATGATGAACAAATTTTTAAAAGATTTATTTATTTATTTAATGTATGTGAGTACACTGTCGCTGTACAGATTGTTGTGAGCTTTCATGTGTTTGTTGAGGATTGAATTTAGGACCTCTGCTCCTTCCGGTCAGCCCTACTCATTCCAGCCCGGCACGCTCTGGCCCAAAGATTTATTTATTATTATAAATAAGTACACTATAGCTGTCTTCAGATGCACCAGAAGAGGGTGTCAGATCTCATTATGGATGGTTGTGAGCCACTGTGTGGTTGCTGGGATTTGAACTCAGGACCCTCGGAAGAGCAGTCAGTGCTCTTACCCGCTAAGCCATCTCACCAGCCTCCAATTTTTTTTAAAGTCCTGAAAAAAGGAGGAAAGAAAAATGTTAGCAAATGGGATTGCATTAAACTAAAAAGCTTGCACCTAAAAACCTTCTGCATGGCAAGGGCAATATTCATTGGAGTGGAAATCAACTTACAGAATAGGAGAAAATATTTGTGAACATTTGACAATGGTTAATATCTAAAATAAATAAGAAATTAATAACAGACAAATAACCCCATAGAAAAAAATGGGACTACTGCTGAAGAAACATAAAAGTAACACCTGCCCAGCCTGTGCAAGTGTGTGGATTTGATCCATAGCACTGACAGATAATGATCAAGTAGACAAGCATACAGACAGATAGATTATAGATAGATAGATAGATAGATAGATAGATAGATAGATAGATAGATAGACAGCACCAGATTTCAATATAATTTTAGTAATAAAGATAAATGGTCAACAGAAACATGAAAAATGTCCCATATCACTAATCATTCAGAGAAATAAATATCAAAACTACAATGAATCTCATACTAGTAAGGGTGACTGTTATCAAATCAACAAAAAATAATGTTGGTGGGGATGTAGAGAAAAGGAAGCTCTTGTACATTGTTGTTTGGGGTGTAAATTAGCACAGCAAGTATAGACAATTGTATGGACACTGAAAATTCAAAAGTAAAACAATCATATGATCCAGCAACGCATGTACTGTGTGTGCTGCATGCACTGTGTGTGCTGCATGTACTGTGTGTGCTCACACAGGGTATGAAATTGATGTGTTACAAAGACAGATGTACTCCCTGCAGTACTAAGGTTGTTGAAATGGAGATAACTTAAATGGACATTCGTAAGTGGATGGATAAGGGAAATGTGGAGCGTAGACTCAGTTATTGCCATAAACAGAACAGAACCCTGTGACCTGAAGTAGCATGGGTAGGAATGGAAATCACTATAGTAAGTGAAATTAATACAGCACAGAACAAATACTGGAAGGTCTCACCCTCACAAATAGTTTAGACTGATGTCCTAGCTGTTGAGAATAAAATGGCATTTCCAGAGGCTGAGGGAGTTTATGGGTAAGGAGGGACAGAATGATTGACCCATAGGCAGTAAATGGCAATTCCATTGAAGCAAGAAATTCTGGTGTGCAATTGCACACTTGGGTGACTACAAGTGAAGAGGACACACCAAGAAGAGTGTGCAGGAGAAGGTAAGAGGTAGAGAAGGAGGAAGAAGTGGAGGAGGAGGAGGAAGAGGAGGAGGAGGAGGAGGAGGAGGAGGAGGAGGAAAAGTAGCATTTCAAAAAGTGGAGAGAAGAGTTTGATTGCCTTCATCAAGAAATTCTAGGCTGGGGCTGGAGAGATGGCTCAGCTGTTAAAGGCTAGGCTCACAACCAAAAATATAAAAAAGATTCTAGGCTGGAGAGATGGCTCAGCAGTTAAGAGCATTCACTGCTCTTGCAGACTTCCCCAGTTCACTCCCCAGCACCCACGTCAGGTGATTTTAAACTACCTGCAACTCGATTTCCAAGGGATCCAAAAACCGCCCTCTGACCTCCATGGGCCCCTGCATGCATATGTCACATATAAACTCACACAGGTACATATATGTACACATAAAAATAAACAAACCGTTTGCTGGGTGCTGTGGTGCAAGCTTTTGCTCCCAGCACTCAGGAAACAAATTTAAGGCCAGCCTGGTCTACATAGTGAATTCCAGGAGAGCATGGGTTGTAAAGAGAGACCCTGGAGAGAGGCAGAGACAGAGAGACAGAGGAGGAGGGAGAAAAGAAAGGAAAGGAAAGGAAAGGAGAGGAGAGGAGAGGAGAGGAGAGGAGAGGA
>NC_034592.1:105265575-105268932 GCF_900095145.1 Mus pahari
AAGGAAAGGAAAGGAAAGGAAAGGAAAGGAAAAGAAAAAAATAAATGTGCTAAATATGGGGTTAGAGAGGTAACTCCAGGATTAAGAGCACTGGTTGCTCTTCTAGAGGACCCAGGTAGATCTAGTCCCAGGAGATCTGGCACCCTCGTCTTACCTCTATAGGCACAAGGCACACATCTGGTGCGCAGATGTACATGCAGGTAAAACACCTATAAAATGAAATAAAAATAAAGACTTACTAAAGAAATGCTATTTGGGGAGCTAGGTATGTTTGATCTGACTTAAATGTTACATTACATATACATGTAACAAAACATCATGATAGGGAAAGAGGGCTGGGGAGATGGCTCCCTGGATATAGCATTTGTTTCAGAAGCACAGTGTCTGGAGTTCAGATCCCTAGAAAGCACATAAAAAGCTGGATGGGTGTGGCAGCTGCCTATAACCCTAGCACTTAAGAGGCAGAGACAGGGTATCCCTGGGGTAACTTGTCAAGCTAGACTAGCTGCAATTGGCAGGCTCCAAGCTCAATGAGAGACCCTACTACAAAAACCAAATAATAATAATAATAATAATAATAATAATAATAATAATAATAATAATTAAAAAAACAAAAAAACAAACAAAAAATGGATTTGGGCTGGAGAGATGGCTCAATGGTTAGAGACCACCTTCTGTTTTAGAGAGGATGCAGGTTTTGTTTCCACAACCACATGGTGGCTCACAACTATCCATAATCAGCTCATCTTCTGTCATCTGCAGGCTCCAGGAACATATGTGGAGCCCATATATGGAGGCAAAACATCAATACACATAAAAATAAAAATAAAAATCTACAACCCTTTTTAAAAGTAAGTAAAAAGGAGAACAGTTGAGGAAGGCCCCTAACATCACTATGGCCAAGTTAGATTCAAACAGTGTTGACCGCCATGCCAGATGGTTTTTAGAATCCTGGTGGCCTTAAAGCCCAAAGTGACTGGAAAAGAAACCCAGCAAACATCTACTGGACCTTGGTGTGGGGGTGCACACCAGTGGTCCTGACTCAGGATGTCTACTGGACAAGGCATGGCTATTAAACGTATGACCTCACAGTCATGGGTACCTGAACTAGCCCTGCAGGAGACCGAGCCAGTCAATAACTCCAGCATGGATGGGGGAGGCGTTCATGGGTCCCACTTCCAGCTGAGACACTATTAGCAATTAATGGCTGCTGGGGAAAGGGGAGTCGTTTTTTTTTCAGGGGCATGGCTGGTGGGAAGTTGCCCATACTCCTTTCAGTGCTAACTGGACTCAGTGGGTTCTAGGAAATGGAGGAGGAGGAGGAGGAGGAGGAGGAGGAAGAGGAGGAGGAGGAGGAGGAGGAGGAGACGGAAGAGGAGGAGGAGGAGACATGAAGGCAAGAGGTGGGAAGAACACAATCTAGAGAGGTCTGAGCAAAGTGAGGGGAGGAGCTGGGGGTGGACATGATCAAAATACGTTTGCATATGGTATAAAATTGTTAATTTTTTTAATTTTAAAAAGAACTACCTCTAAGGATAATTAATGTTCTCTACACAAAATGTAAAATGTCTGAGGTTACAACTCTACCAGTTACTCAGCTCTGTAATTAAATGTTATATTGTGCCCCATAAATGTGTATAATTACTATGTCAATTAAAATTTTAAAAAGAGAAATACATCTAAAATATAATACAGACTGAATTGGGTGTGGTGGCACATGCTTGTAATCCTGGCACTTGGGAGTCAGAAGCAGATGGGTTGCTGTAAGTTCAAAGAAGACAGTTAGGGTTTTGTGGCAGGTCTCTGTCATAAATAAATAAATAAAGTATAAAGACAAAAACAAAAGGGAACAGGCACTAAGCTAGAAAAAGATTTCTAAGCAATCAATCTGAGTGTTGGGGAATGGTCGAGTCCTTACCTAGTGTCTAGTATAATGGTTATTCTTAGTTATCAGTTTGACCAGATCTGGAATTAACTATGAGATAAAGCAACTGGACATATGAACAAGGGATGGTCTTGACCAAGTTGCTTGATGTGGAGAACTCCCTAAAAGTGAGCAGCAACTTCCAGGGGTGGCCAAGGAAAAGGAAGTTCAGGGCAGGAAGTATTGCTTTTTGCTCAGTTGCCTTCCTGGCAACAACAGCAAGCTCTGTTACCTTGACCTCATCAAACCTGCTCACAGGTTCCTCCACGCTGCCGCTGTTGCTGCCACCACAGCCACCGCCAACACTGTTGTAGCTGCTGCTGCTGCCTCACTCAGTGACATGGGCGAAATGTGTCCTCCAGGCCTTCAGCTGTATGCTGCACAAATGAGGCACGCAGCCTCTTGGACTGAACTGCTGCCAGGTTCTCAGTCTTTGCAGTGTGAGGAGAGCAATTGACAGACTACCCAAATCATATCATGTAAGCCAAATCTACTAAGTCCCTCTTTGATACATATTCATCCTCTCAGTTCCGCCAGAGAATCCTGGGTAACAGGATAGGACCCCCAGGGAAAAAAAAGAGAATAATTTATTAGTGAATATTTATTAGGTATGGTAGTAACCAACTATAATCTCAGCATTTGGGAAGCTGAGACAGGAGGATAATCAATTCAAGGACAGTCTGGCCTACCAGAGATGGTGTCTGAAGGGGGGAAAAGGGCATAACAGAAATAAAATAAGGAAGATGGAGAATAAAACTGAGTAGAAGCAGAAAGAAAATAGTCTGTGAGAAATTATCAAGGGCATAATTCATGAAAAGGGCCCAAAATGAACAACATGAATTTTCAAATTTATGGAGCCTGCCAAGTGTCCTGCGCAACAGACAGAAACCAATCTACCTCCCACCCCCACCCGGACTACACTGGAAAATCTTTGAGCCCTGGGAACAGACACAATGCTTTCTTTTCCAGAATGAAAAGAATATTAGGAACAAGCCTTAAGTTTCTGGCTTCTCAAGAGCCTGCTCTCTGAGGAAGCATCTGCAGGCTCTGGGAAAATAAGCTCCTCCCCAAACCCCTCCTCCCCAAACCCCTCCTCCCAAAACCCCATGCCCACAAACACAAACCACGCTTAGCCATGTGAGGTCTCAGAAGTAATGTAACTCACGCGGAACCTCCCTTCTTCAGGATGGTTTTGAAAGGTGAGTTTACCAAAACCATCAATGCAAATTAAGAAATAAGAATGTTCCAGAGACTGTTTTATGTCCTCAGATATTTACCGCCCCTTCTCTCAGAGCCAGAGCCTTACTTCCTTTCCCCCAATAGAACCAACTGTGGGTACTTATTTGTTTTAACAATAGACTAAAAATTAAAAGGCATATGTATCCTCTCTCTCTCTCTCTCTCTCTCTCTCTCTCTCTCTCTCTCTCTCTCTC
>NC_034592.1:105269267-105278277 GCF_900095145.1 Mus pahari
TCCCAGCAACCACATGGTGGCTCACAACCATCCGTAACAAGATCTGATGCCCTCTTCTGGAGTATATGAAGACAGTTACAGTGTATTTACACATAATAAATAAATAAATCTTTAAAAAAAAATAGAACTGGGAATTGAACTTAGGTCCTCATGCTTACCTAGCTATATCCCTGCTTTTATTGATGGTTTGGCTTGGTTTGGTTTTGCTTTTGCTTTTTGGTTGTGTGTGTGTGTGTGTGTGTGTGTGTGTGTGTGTGTGTGTGTTGTTCATGCACTTGTATATACAGGTGTGGGTTCCCGTGCACAGGCCAGAGCAGAGCATCAGGCATCCTGGTAATCACTCTCCATCTTATTCCCTCAAGGCAGGGTCTCTCCTTGAAACCAGAGCAAATCCCAGACATCCTTCTGTCTCTACTTGCAGCCAACACACAGGACTACAGACGTGAGGGCAGCCACAGCCAGCTTTGTACACGCATGCTGGATTCTGAACTCAGGTCCTCACACTGGGAAGCTGAGGGGGATCCTGCAGATATCAGGGTAGGTAGGGGAGAATGAAAACTCAGTTCTGGGAAGGAGAGATGGCTCCACGGTTAAGAGCACTGACTGTTCTTCCAGAGGTCCTGGGTTCAAATCCCAGCAACCACATGGTGGTTCACAGCCATCTGTAATGGGACCTGGTGCCCTCTTCTGTTGTGTCTGAAGACAGCTACAGTGTGCTTACATATAATAATAAATAAATCTTTATAAAAATTTCAGTTCAGATTGACTTCATCAACCTAGATCAAACTCCAGGGAGTCTGATGCTGGGTAATGTTGTGGGCATATTTAAACACAATGAAATTTGAAAAAAGGCCGCAATCCTTCCAAATCTAGGTATACAATAAAGCTTAAGGTGTGACTACATAGAAATGTTTTACAAGTACACGTAGTCTTGAAGATGGGTTCTATAGCTTAAGGGCCTTGCGTCTGAGCCAAACAGCAGAGAGGCGAGCAGGCTATAAAGTACATGTGCCATCTCCCCTAAAGATAGGTTCTTTAAATGGGAGATAAAGACAACAGTCTAGGCAGGGAGACTCTGGTTTTGTGTGAGGTCTGCTTCTGCAGAGAACAAAAGGTCACCAGGTTCCTGTAGGCTTATATTTTTTAAAACCTACTTTAATGAGGGTTCTTAAACGCTTCAACCTCCCTTATAGCCCACCAACCAAAGGTAGGGGAGGAAGATGGCTAATAGGATGGGGAGTGGGGCATAGACCTGGTTAGAAGTAGTTCTTTGGGGCGATTCCAATCTTTGTTGTCAGCAGTCCCGTCCACTGGAATTAGCAGCAGCGGCTCAAACCAGAAGAATCCCCAAGGCCCCACAGATCATCAGGAGTCTGATGGAGCAGCAAGAAGCTGGCAGAACACAGCCAGAAGCTCTTTGATGTGTTTCCCTCTACAAAGTCATGGCAAGTGAAAATCAGTGAAGAAAGCAAGGTTAACCCATGCCAGAACGTCATCTGCAAAGACCAGCAAAGAATTACAAGGTGAACCAGTGCAAGAGCACTGTCCATGGGCTGTTTGGTGATACCCATACTCTTCTCAGACATCCTGTGTCCTCTCAAGCATCCGCTCCAGCAAAATATTACATGACCTTTCACCAGGCTGCCTCCAAAAAAACACCACATATCATCTGTTCTCAGCAAAACATCCTCCCCAAAGACAGTTTCCAGAAAAACATTACGTGTAACACAATTAAGTCTCCAAAGAAACCAGAATTTTCCACGTCAAGGTTGTTAACAATATCCACTCCCAGCTTTCTGGATGAGAAAACAAGTGTTTTATCTTCTTCACTGAGGAGCTACCCCGAGTATTTAACATTCCCGGTTTCCCTAGCAATCTGTGGGTGCAGAGACCTTTGTGTCTCCAACATGCAGCAAGTGTTCCTTGATTTAATTTAGGGGTTTGAGTTTTGTTTGCTTTGGCAGGGTCTTGCTCTGTAGTCCCACTGACCTGCTACTCACTATATAGACCAGCTGGCCTTTAAAGTTGCACAGTCCCCTTGTTTCAGACCCCTCCAGCACTGTGACTCCAGGCCTATTGCTAAGTCTTGACTTCCCTTGTTAAATTTTTAAAAAATTTTTATTTGATATGTATGGGTGTTTTCCCTGCATGTGTGTCTGTGTGCATGATGGGCCTAACTGTTGCTCCCAGAGGCCAGAAGGCGGCTTCGGATCCCCTGTCACTAGAGTTACAAGTGTGGGCTGCAAGGTGGGCACTGGGGATTGAACCAAGGTCCTCTGAAAGAACCGTGAATATTCTCGTCCCCTGAGCCATCTCTCCAGCCTGACTTTCCCACAGAGTTGCTGTGAGAATGCACTTCTGTAGACAAGCCTCATTCAAAGGAGAAGGGGCACTCAGAGCACATAAAGCCTCCACCATTAACGTCATCCTCCCCATCAGGTAAGCAAATGGCTGAAACAGGAAGTCAATAAAAGGGGGAAAGCTGAAGAAGAATTCAGGAGAGTATATAAACTGGAAATCCAGATTGCAAATGTTTTTTTTTTTTTTTTCTTCAGTTCAGGAAATCAAACGCAGGGCCTTGGAGCAAGCATTCCGTCACTAAGAACAGTGACAATGAGGTTTTTATCAGAGAGGTCAAGGCTGGGGAGTCAACCACTCTTTCCTTTCTTTGTCCTATTTTCTTTCCTTTCCCACATTCATCTTAGCCATCACTGTCAGTGTTATATTTTTATTTTATGTGATTATTTTTAATTATGTGCGTGGGTTAAGTATACGCACATGAGTGCCAGTGTCTAGGGAGTTCAGGGGTACTGGGTTCCCTGAGCTGGAGTTAGGAACAACTGTGAGCCACCTAAAGTGGGTGCTGAGAATTAAACCCAGGACCTCTGGAAGAGCAGAACTCACTCTTAACTGCCGAGCCACCCCTCCAGCCTTGTCCATATCATCTTAAAACACCTTAAGTAGCTCATTGATTTAGCAAGTACAAAATAACTAACACAGTTCTTTTAGTCTCTGATTCCCATGTGCTCAGCGGATCCACCTACATGATTTAGACAACAAATTAAGACCGTAGGAGAAGCAGGAATTTTCACCTGTAGTTGTTGTGATCCGTCCTGGGTAAAGAGGCCAAACAGCCTGAGAGCAGATATACTGGGCAGCGAACACAGTTCTCTACATACATGACTATCTCCAACGACTAGAAAAATTCTGATAATAAACACATAGTTCTCTATATAATACAGTTATTTGATTTTTCAAATTAAACCCTCTTCTCTTTCAATGCTAAAGACTAGATCTGATATAGAGCACTTCAGTTATAAAACACAACTTCCATGAAGTTACAGCTAGTCTTGTTCAACCTTTCTCGGTCAGCCCAGAGAGGGGTGTCTGCTGAGACAGCCTGACTCTCAAGATAATCTCTCTGGCTTGGGAAAACAATACAAGGAGAGAGAGAGATTGTAGACCCACATGTAGCTGAAGCTGCCTCAACTTACTCGCTCTACCTCGATAAAAAGGTTCGAACCAGCTTTCCCCCTTCGAGGGACCTTCATTCCTGCTGAAGGTTGTCTGTTCTTCACTGTTTGAAATAAACAGGTTCATCTGTTGAGGTCAGACTCTGGTCTGTTTCCTGCCTTTTATCTCTTTACTTTGTACTCCAGAGTCTAACAGAACCCAGATCTTGTGAATGCTAGACAAGGTCTACCTTGAGCTTCCTCCCTAAGCCTGGATCTAGAAACCTTATTTTATAAGGTTTTAACCTGGGATTAAACCTTGGATTATAAATTTGTGATAAGAAGACCAGTTTTTCTTTTCTAGCCCTTCTATAGAGAATATTTAAGGACACAGATTGGAGGGAGAAAATATTCACTCTCAGAGTTTATAGGCAGGAAGAAACAAACACTTTCTCTTTGGAATACAGTTGTTTTTTTTTTTTTCTTTCTTCCCATGTCAGGGATGTCTCTAGGCTCACATGACATATTTAAGACCCTTGTTTGTTCATTGAGAGAACGGCATCCAGTGTGGTTTCTGTGATTGTTAAGACAAAAGATGCTGCCAGAAGAGACCACTTCCCTCCCTCATGAACGTGCTGGCATCACTTCCCTCCCTCCTAGACATGCTGGCATTTTTTTCTTCCTTTATTACCAACATTCCCAGCCCTTCTTAGCTGGGCCTTTGAACACACACAGTCTGCCCAGCTCATACCCAAGGTCAGTTGTCCACTTGTCCTTTGCTTCGGTCTCACTTTCACATCTAGGCAAGCTCAGAGTCCTGAGCCTCTGCCCCGTTTCCAGTCACCGAGTTCCTTCCTGGTTCCCCTGATTGACACCTTTTCTTGACATAATGTGAACTCACTGCCTCTGAGCAGGAGTTGCGCATGCTCTTATTAGTCCCCGGTCTAGATGGTGCTAACTGCAGACATCCTGATGCAGGAGGTCTGTTTGGACTTTTAAATATTCCTCCTCCTGGACATTACACAGGAAGAAGGTGTCTTCTTAACCCTAAGTCAAGCCTTCTGGTGAACAGTTTCCCTGGGCTCTCCAGTGAGGCTATACCTCCTAGGACCTGCAGCTGAATCCATATACTAGTCTTGACCTCATTGTACCTATCTACTTATAGCTAATCAGAATTCTGGCCTACATTCTCTCAAGCACTTTACCGGGCAAGATGAGGAGCCAGTAAAGAAGTCGGAGGTTTGGAATCTGAGATCAAGACTGCCTGTATGGGGGCTGGAGAGATGGCTCAGTTGGTAAGAGCACCCAACTGCTCTTCTGGAGGTCCGCAGTTCAAATCCCAGCAACCACATGGTGGCTCACAACCATCTGTAACAAGATCTGACTCCCTCTTCTGGAGTGTCTGAAGACAGCTACAGTGTACTTACATATAGTAAATAAATAAATCTTTAAAAAAAAAAAAAGACTGCCTGTACATACAAAGTCACTATATTATACACATATATTCACACAGCTTACAATCCTTTATACAGCCCACACCCATAGTAAGACAGACATGAGTTACTGATTGAGTTTGAGAGGATGCTGTTCTAGTGAAATGATCTGTCCCATTGACAGAAATTAAAAAAAAAAAAACCACATGGTTTTACATTTGGGGGTATAATAGTAACTAATATCACTAACTGTAAGCCAGGCGCTATTTTAAATAATTCAGACAAATGAATTTATTTAATCCTTTTCACTATCCAGCAAAACAATACGGCCATTATTCCCATTTCACAAATCACAAATCAAAAAGGTAAGACACAGTAAGGTTGACCCCAACAGGAGAACTGGGTCTTTTCATTTATGGTGACCAATGTCTGATGTCTTAGCACCTAAGAGATGAGACAGGAACCAGTTTAAGCTACATAGCAAATCCTGTCTCAAGATGTAGTAATAATAATAGCTGGGCCTTGCCCAGTAGTGGTGGTGCATGCCTTTAATCCCAGCACTCAGGAAGCAGAGGCAGGCAGATCTCTGAGTTTGAGACCAGTCTGGTATACAAAGTGAGTTTCAGAATAGCCAGGGCTACATAGAGAAACCCTGTCTCAAAAAACAAATAAAACAATAATAATAGCTGGGCCTAAAACATAAAAAAGCCTAGGAATGCACTATATATCTAGCCTCTGCCCTTACGCTCCTTTAAACTGGATTTCTTAGTCCTTCAAATAAAATCCAAACTGATTACTCTAAGTGAATCCAGAAACCTCTGTCTCGTTTGGCTTCAGCCTCATAAGACACTTGATAATGTAAACAGGAAAGCTGCCAATTTCCAGTAAATCATGCTTTGTATTTATTAAACAATACTATAAAAATTCAGATGAAAACCCTTATTGTAATTCAAACTGGAGGGATTTTTTTTTTCTTGTTGATGATGTTCAGAAACTGGTCCAGCTGTTTCTCCAGCTGCCTGGTAATTCCAGAGAAACAAATCAGCCAATCAGCTCACATTCTAAATTCTGAAAGGGACAGTGCATTCCCTTTTGTTTTCACATGACACCTATTTTTAAAGTATAATGCAGACGCTACCCAGTACTGAGTGTGCACATTTCCATAACTAGTGTCAGAGGTCTGTGGCAGAAGCAGAGGGGGTTAAAACTGATGGTGGGATTATTCTATCTATTCTTATCCTTTTATGATGAGGTATTTCATTGTTGTGCAGACAGGCTTTTAAGTCCACCTATCCTAGTAGAGCTGAGCTTGGCTAAAGAGAGAAAATTTCACAAGTTTTTGCATATTTGGGCCTTTCTGTCATTGGTTAGAATGTGTATGGTAAAACATGTGTGCCCATTGCTGTAAAGTTTTCACGGTATTCAGCATTTCCTCAGGAACTATTTGTCCACAAAGCCTGCAGAATCTGTTCAGCTAAACCACCAATTCATATACGGGAAGGCCAAACTAGAGAATTCTAGCAAAGTTTTCAGATGCCAGGCATCCGCAATAAATATGGCCCATGTCCTTCAGGGGAGATTGCTTGGGAGGAACAAGCTTGTATAAGTGTGGAGAGATGGTGTTCTTGCTTAAAAAGATTGGGGTATCTGAGAAAGCTGGTGGGACAGCCAGGTTTCACCAGGGACTTGACATGGGATTGAAGTCGAGACTGTAAGTATTGTTTTCATCTCTGCTAGGCTCTATGACGTCTTCTGACTTCTCTGAAGGCTGGCTTTTTCAGCTTCCTCTGCATCTCCTTGATAGAAAAATGGGTGGCCCCACCCCAACCCTTCACACCCTCTGACTGCCCTGACAACAGCATCTCCACACCCCAGTGCTAAATTCCCAGGAAAGAGGATTTTAAGCTTAATTTTAGCTTAAGGCAGATGGATGTCTACCTCTTAGCCAATTATATGGATACTGGGTACTTTCCCCAGGTAAGGACCTGGGCTCCTAAACAATCTGATAAGGCTTCGCAGCATTGCTTTGCCATTTTTCCAAATGGGAAGTGATTCATACCAACTAGTTCACTTTAGCCAACCCCTGAAGCATCCCCACGACAACAAAGCATGATGCACATGAAAGACACAAGCTTTTTATTTGTCAGTTGAATAGAAAAAAAGCAATGAGAAATAATGGGCTACAGGTGAGTTTGCACTCAAGTCCTCTGAGCCCCACATTGTGTACATCTCTGTATCAAAAATCTACCCTTGTCTCTACTAATAAGGTTAAATACTTTTTAATTATGTTATCTGCCAACAACCATCAGCCACATGAACAGGCCCATTGTGAACAACTGTCAAGTCGTACGCTGACGCCGACTCTCCTGTGTGGAGAGAATTTCCTGGAAATTTTTCTCTTCGTTGCTTCAAGAAATTCCACACGTTGTCTACAAGTAGTTCCACACTTGCCCTCAAATTAGGTGCTCAGTGACCAAAAATGACATCAGGAGACCTGACGTGCACCTTTTAGTCAGTGTCTGCAAGAAAAGGAGCCACTCTCTTTGCCGTTTTACTGTGAGCATGTATAAAAGACAAATCAAGAGTGAGATCTTGGTTAATTAGCACATTATAGCTTTGGCATACTAACTGAAAACGGAGTCACATTAAAATACAGCCAAGTCATTGTCCATTGCAAGTGACATTTCAGAAAAAAAAAGAAAAAAAAAAAGGCAGTGATCCATCTAATACCAGCTTCAGCCATGATATGCTCGTGCCACTGTGAGTCACCCAGACAGGACCCCTTTTCCGTGCTAAGGAGAAAGTTCCCTCTTAATGTTTAATTTTTAACTTTCCAAAAATAAATTGTATTTACTTTCTGTTGTATGGGTGTTTTGCCTGCATGTATGTATGGGCACCACTTACATGCCTGGCGTCCTCATAGACAGAAGAGGGCACTGGATCACTTGGGACTAGAGTAGCTGACAGTTGTGAGGCGCCATGTAGATGCTGAGAACCGAACCCTGAACCTATGGAAAAGCAGCCAGGGCTCTTAACTGCTGAGCTAACTCTCTAGTCTGATAGTTTTTCACCTTTACGATGCATGTGAAAGTCTCCCTGGGGCATCTCAAGGGTCTCTGGGTACAGAAGGTGAAGAATGCTGCCACACAGCTCTTAAACTCATTCAGTGAGAACTCGGAACTTAGCAGCTGAAGAAAGAGATGCCTTTCTAATTGCATCTGTGCAGAAAATGCTGACTCCAAGTTCCAGGCCAGGAATAGCCACAGCCATTTATTTTCCCCTTCCTATGTTTTCCAAATGAGTCATAAAAGATGCTGCGCATTCCAGTAGTGTGCCATGAAATGGAGCCATGAGAAATGGAAAATGGACATTGCTGTCTCTTCTTGATGAATCCGGCTTTTTGATGTCATTCACGAGGGCAGAATAACTTACAGGAAGCAGACATGAGACTACTCCATGGTTCCCGCACATAAAGTATTTTTAGGGGCTTGAGAGATGGCTCAGTGGTTAAGAGCACTGACGGCTCTTCTAAAGGTCCTGAGTTCAAATCCCAGCAACCACATGGTGGCTCACAACCATCCATAATGAGATCTGACTCCCTCTTCTGGTGTGCCTAAAGACAGCTACAGTGTACTCACATATAATAAATAAGTAAATCCATGATCATCTTATTAGATGCTGAGAAAGCATTGGACAAAATCCAACACCCCTTCATGATAAAAGTCTTGAAAAGATCAGGAATTCAAGGCCCCTACCTAAACATAATAAAAGCAATCTACAGCAAACCAGTAGCCAACACCAAAGTAAATGGAGAGAAACTCTGAAGCAATCCCACTAAAATCAGGGACTAGACAAGGCTGCCCACTTTCTCCCTACCTATTCAGTATAGTACTTGAAATCCTAGCCAGAGCAATTCAACAACAAAAGGAGATCAACAGGATACAAATTGGTAAGGAAGAAGTCAAAATATCATTATTCGCAGATGATATGATGGTATACATTAAGTGACCCTAAAAAGTCCACCAGAGAACTCCTAAACCTGATAAACAGCTTCAGTGCAGTAGCTGGATACAAAATTAACTCAAACAAATCAGTGGCCTTCCTCTACACGAAGGACAGACGGGA
>NC_034592.1:105280403-105282634 GCF_900095145.1 Mus pahari
ATAGGGAACTTTCGGGATAGGATTTGAAATGTAAATAAAGAAAATATCTGATTTTAAAAAATGAGAAAAAAAAGAAAAAAAGAATAAATAAATAAATAAATAAAGCTTTAAAAAGAAAAGGTATTTTTATATAAATCTTTCCTTATTTATATCTTTTATGTGTCTCTGTATGAATGTATGCCACATATGCACAGGTATCCACAGAGGCCAGAGGAGATGTTGGATCCTTCAGAGCAGGCATTATGGGGGTTTGGAGTGCCAAATGTGGGTGCTGGGAACCTAACTTTGGTCCTCTTAAAGAACAGCAAGTGCTCTTAAACATTGAAGCATCTCTCCATCCCTATAAAAAACAATAATCTTTTAAAGGCGTGTAGATTCTACCAATTAACTTAGCATCGGAGAGGTAGAGTTGGATATCACTCTTTTATAAAACCTCCTAGGAGAACTGAGTGAACCCCCAGAGGTAACACCCCCCCCATACCAGATTAGACTTAAAGATAACCTGATCACATAGATCAATGCTTCTGATCTCTACTTCACTATTACCTCATAAAGGAGCCTGTTTAGAGTTTGGTCCTTCATCTCCCCACCCCAAGAGTTGAATGCAGATGTGTATCTGGTTGTGTAGTTTACAGATAGCTGTGTTTTACACATATAAAGATATGGCTTTCACCCTCTCTGGAGTAATTTTCCCCCATGGGAGTTATAGCGAGCCCACTTACAATGAATGTCTGCTTGAACTGCACTGACAACCCCCACGTCAGCAGTTTAGAACCCAGAAGTTTACATTTCACCTGCACAGCATGTGCACGGATCAGCAGAGTTATTCTGAGTCATGTTCTAGACATCTGGGTCATCACCTAGACTGTTAGAACAGAGGGGACGGAGTGGGGGCCGGGGGAATGGCAGGTGCAAGCTTGGACTGGATAGCCAAACACTGACTCAAAAACAAACAAACAGTCCACAAGGACCCTTCCTCTGGAGCTTCTGCCACAAGGCCCTCCAGAGGTGCCACCTTCCTTTCAAGGAACAAAGCAAGTCACATGATACAAGCAGAGCTTTATAAGTTGGGTATCAATTTCTAGACCAGTGATTCTCAACCTTTCTAATGCTCTGACCTTTTACTACAGTTCTGTGGTTCTCCCCTGGGCTTACTCCCTCGGGGTGTCCAGGCACTGCTGCTGCTGCACACTGGGAGGGAAAGGATGAAGCCAAGCCGGGGATGGATGGATCGGCAGGATCTTGGTCCAGCTGTGAGGGATGGCGAGCATTCTCTGAGGATTTCAGTGTTACAGCTCTCATAGACAGCATTCAGTAATGCACCTTGTGCATGTATTTTACCTGGGGTGAGCGAGGACTATATGAACCTTGGAGAGTGGGAAGGGATTTTTGGTGAACATACATTGGCTGAGGCTTAAGGTGCTGGCAATGCCTTATTTGCAGGGAGAGGCATCCCAGGTGCTTGCCAGGCAGGTTCTTATTGGGAGAGAGGGAGTTGAACCTGCAATTTCGACAAGGACTACTTGACACTCCTCAGGCAGAAGATGTGGGGGTTGGGATCCCCAGATAAGGTCAGATGGAGAAGAGGAAGCCCTATGAGAAAAAGAAGTCCTCTGGGCTGGAGGGATGGTTCAGTGGTTAAGAACACTGACTGCTCTTCTAGAGGTCCTGAGTGCAATTCCCAGCAACCACATGCAGCTCACAACCATCTGTAATAGGATCTGATGCCCTCTTCTGGTGTGTCTGAAGACAGCTACAGTGTACTCATATAAAATAAATAAATAAATCTTAAAACACAAAAGAAGTTCTCCATTTTAGGGAACTGTCCAGTCACGGTACACTACAACCTTAATAGCAACAGGGTTTTCCAAAATAGTTCCTCATGCTGTGGTGACCCTAAAATTATTTTCATTGCTATTCATAGCTGTAATTTTTCTACTGTTATGAATCATAACATAAATATCTGTTTTTTTTTTCCTATGGTTTTAGGCAACCCCTGTGAAGGGTCATTTCACCTCCGAAAGGTCTGTGACCCACAGGTTGAGAGCCACTGTTCTAGTCATTAATGAACAGCCTAAAGATTCAGCAATCTTGCCGGGCAGTGGTGATGCACACCTTTAGTCCCAGCACTTGGGAGGCAGAGGCAGGTGGATTTCTGAGTTCGAGGCCAGCCTGGTCGTACAAAGTGAGCTCCAGGACAGCCAGGGCTACACAGAGAAACCCTGTCTCAA
>NC_034592.1:105282754-105283964 GCF_900095145.1 Mus pahari
CCTACATCGGCTGACTCACAACTTCCTCCCACTGAGGCTCCAACTGGCTTCTGAGAAAACCTGCACTCATGTGCATGAGTGTACACTTATACAGAGATGTGTGTGTGTGTGTGTGTGTGTGTGTGTGTGTGTGTGTGTGTGTGTATAATTTAAAATAAAAAAGAGATACCTGCCTGTGGACCATCAAGATGGCCTAGTAAGTAAAGGCTCTTCCCACCAGGCCTGGAGACCTGGGTTTGATCTCTAGGACCCACATGGTAGGAGAGAGCTGACTCCTCAAAGTTGTCCTGTGACCGCCGCAAGTGTGCCATGGCATGTGTCCACACCCTCACCCCCAGTTACTAAACAAAAGTTTTGAGACAGCATCTCACTGTGTAGACCAGCCTGGCTCAGAAGAGGTCTGCCTGCTTCTGTCCCGGAGGGCTTGGCTAAAGGTAAAGGCAAAAGCATGTACTGCTATGTCTAGCATTTTGCAAATTAGTTTTCTCTCTCTCTCAATCTCTCTCCCTCCCTCCCTCCCTCTCTCTCTTTGTGTGGTGTGTGTGTGTGTGTGCGTGTGTGTGTGTGTGTGTGTGTGTGTGCTGGGAACGTACATCAGAACATACACTCTTAACCACTAAGTCATCTCTCCAGGCCAGAATTTTTGTTTTGTTTAAAGAAATAAGTCAGGAAAGGAAAATTAAGAAATAGTAGAATAATTTCAAAGAAAAATAAGTATTTTAGCATAATTTGATATGACTCAAAATATTCAATATGATTTTTTTTTAGATTTTTGTGTTAATTTATTACAAAAACTGTGTTGAGGAACTAGGAAGATGACTTACACACACACACGCACACACATATGTGGGGGGGGGTGTCTAACCATGGACATACATAGGAGATCCAATCATGGTCTCACAGCTCCTCCAGGAAAGGACAATATGGAAAGGGAAGACCTTTGGTCCTGCCCTGCATCTCAGTGGTAGAACACGTGCTGAGCATGCACCAGGTCCAGGGCCGCAAACACTCAAACAAGATCCCACAGGAAGAAAGGAGGAAGGGGAGGGGGGAAAGGAAATGAAAGGAAGAGGGGGGGGAAGAAAAGGAAAAGGGAGGGGAGAGAGAGAAAGAGAGAGAGAGAGAAAGAGAGAGAGAGAGAGAGAGAGAGAGAGAGAGAGAGAGAGAGAGAAGACGGCCATAAACACATGGAAAGAGGTGGGAGGGGAAT
>NC_034592.1:105284618-105285752 GCF_900095145.1 Mus pahari
CTGTCCTGGAACTCACTTTGTAGACCAGGCTAGCCTCGAACTCAGAAATCCACCTGCCTCTGCCTCCCGAGTGCTGGGATTAAAGGCATGCGCCACCACACCCGGCTTTTCTGTAACTTTTAAGAGTGGATCTCATTTTAAATAAGTTTATTCCACTAATAAATTAAATCTGAAAGAGAACACCCCACACACACTCAAGGTATTTAAGACATCTGATTACATTAACATTTGTCATGACTCTCTACCAGGAACTAGCTGAATAATTTTCATAATTCAAATTTGTTTTCTTGTAGGTAAAATGTGGGCTATGGTGAAACTTAAATGGTAATTCTTCCTCTATTATCTTTCTATTGAACTTACCATACCTTCTTTTTGGCTATAGGAACTCTCATCTCTTATACAGAAAACCACACAACAGAAAGTAAATGGGGGACTTTGGTCAGTGAAGCACAAAGTGAGGCAGGGTTGCAGAGCATAGTGGTGTCCTCTGGACACAACAGGACAGCTGCAGTCATGAACTCACAGTGTCTGTTCTTACCTGCACAAAAGTTGAGGAAATGGATTAGTGATTAAGGGCCCTTATTATTCTCCCAGAAGCCCAGGTCGATTCTCAGCACGTGGTGGCTCTCAATCAGATACAAGTCCAGTTCCAGGAGATGAACAGTCTCTCTGACCTCTGTGGTGGCATCAGGCACACACATGGTCCAGACATTCATACAGGCAAAACACACATAAAATAAAAAACTAAATAAACCTAATTTTCAAAAATGTTAAAGACCTGCACTGTAGCAGTATCCAATTAAATCTACTCAAATTGATCCTGGAGGGCTTTTCTTGCTGCCCATCCCAATGTTCTGGGTTCCAGAATGAAAGACACATACACAGGGCCTTTATATTTTTATATGCCTTAAACAGCTCAATGGCTGGGCTACTTCCTAACCTCCATGTGCCTAATCCACCTCCCCCTCAGATAGTCTCAAGTTATTGCTTGCCGCAGGATTTTCCCGGTCCAATTACATTAGTGCAGAGGAGCTCTGTGATTAGAGGGGGGGGGGAGGCGGGGCTAAGAGTTGCACAGAATGTGTATGGTGTGTGTGTGTGTGAGAGAGAGAGAGAGAGAGAGAGAGAGAGAGA
>NC_034592.1:105285767-105308933 GCF_900095145.1 Mus pahari
GGAGGAGGAGGAGGAGGAGGAAGATGATGGCTGCAGACCTGAACCCATGTGGAATTTACCAGCCACAAATAGTTGTGGTATTGTAAAGTTAGATTAATTGGGATAAAGCTTCTATCATTATCAATTGGTTCTGAAATTATTGTATTGGCATCTTGTAAATTGTAATATTATTGATACATAAATCTGATTGGTTAATTAAGATTTAAGTGTTTTGATTCTACCAGTTCCTGGGTATTGTGATATGCAACCTCGAGGTTGGCTGCTCCATTTAGTTACTGGAATGTGGGATCACCAACTACATGGGTTTATGGCTGAGGAAGAACTAGGGGTGCCAGGGACAAGCGAACGAGAGCTGGGAACACAGCTATCAGGCGCAGTGGGGGCTAGCTGGAGAGAGTTGCCAGCAGTGGCACCCTCGAAGAGCCATCGAGGTTCGATTTTTAAAAATATTTCCTGCAACAATTACTTACTAAAATCTATATTCCATCTTTGCTGCCCTAGACCCAGTTGTGCAGCCCTTATGGGCCTCTATCTCCAGCTATTCTCTGTCCTGCACCTCTCAGGCATGGCGTCCCTCCCCTCCCCTCCCCTCCCCTCCCCTCATGGTGGATCTCTCCTTCTTCCTCTGTCCCTTGCATGGAAATCCTAAAAGTCCCACCTTTGTCTCCCTGATTCTCACTCGTGGAAGTGCAGATTCTCAGTGCAGCTTTGCGGATCCAGATTAACACAATACAAGTAGCACCAGACCAGACCCACAACACTGCAAAATGCCAAGCCAGTCGACATTCTAGCATGGAGGGGGAGAAGCTACTGACTGCCAATGGCTCCTGAGAGAAGGAGAGTCGATTTTATTTAAGGATGTGGCCCATCTGCTCCAGTGGTTGTCCCCACACAAGAGTATATGAGTAACTCAGATTGAACTCAATGGGAGAAGAAGAGGAGGTGGAGGAAGAAGAGGAGGGAAGGAGAAGAAGAAGAGGAGGAGGCTAGAGCATAACTCTGGGAAGAGTTATAGAGAGCAGTTGAGGATGAGTATGTTCAAAATAAATTGTATGAAATTCTATAAGAATTAATAACAGTATTTTTAAAAAGCAAGGTCAGTTCATTCCAATCCCATAGTTATTCTGTGTTAATAGGATTTAAAATTTTTTATGTGTATAAGTGGTTTCCCCCAAACATATGTCTGTGCATCTCTTGCATTATGGTATCCATGGAGGCCAGGAGAGGATGTCAGAACCGTTGGAGCATAATTTAAAGTGACAAGGCCAATCAGTCGTCCTCAGTTTCCATATACTGAAGGTTCATGGAATGTTCCCTTTACTTGTATATGACTAGAGACTAGACTAGACTGGACTGGACTGGATTAATGAACTCACGTGAGACAATTCAACATAATGACTGGAGTAAATACATACTGTCCCAGTTAATTTTTATCAACTTGACACAGTTCGAGTCAAAGAGGAACCTCTGTTGGAGAAATTCCCCTGTCACATTTGCCTTAGGCAGGCTTGTGAGACATTTTCTCAATTGCTAATTGATAGAGGAGGGCCCAGCCCACTGGGGTCAGTGGCACTCCCACCCAGGTGGTTGTGAGTACTATAATAACACAGGCAGATCAAGGAATGAGGAGCAAGCCAGTAAACTGTACTCCTTCATGGCTGCTCTCTGGATCAGTCCTACCCTCTGAGATCCTGCCGCTCTGTGATGGATTACAACTAACTGTAAATGGGATAAACTTTCTCCCTATATTGGTTTTGGTCAGTGTTGTGCTATCACAGGAATAGAAACCTAATTAAGACATGTGCTAAATGGAATGCTAAGGTTTTATATGTGAAGAGAGCTGTGCTGAGCTATAGAAGAAGATAACTGAAAGCCTACAGCAGTCTGCAATATTTTGTTCTAGGAACATTCTGAAATGAAGGTGTGGCTATTTGGTGATTGAGGCTATGATTAAAACAAGGCGAGAGATGAGAACTGGAGTATATGTGAAAGAAGGTGTATAAGAAATTTGAGTGGAACACAGGTTTTCTGAGATGTGTTACTTAGAAGAAATACTGGATACACAGAGACCAAACTGGATGATCTTGAAAAGGAGCCTCAGATGCTGTAAGTGGCTGAGATATCATTCTCAAAGGATTTTTTAAGAGGAGCAAACTCTCAGGCCTCATGTATGCTAAAGCACGCTCTACCACTGAGCTATACACCACCCCATACTTCTTATTGTGTTTCATGCACTACTTCACATTTTAAAAAGTGAATGCCATATACTAGGCTCCAATCCAGGCAAATGCAAAACTGATAGAGCTCTGTGAGTGTTTATGGATAAAAAGTGAGTGAGGGGCTGGAGAGATGGATGGCTCAGTCATTCACAGCACTGGCTGTTCCTCCAAAGAACTGGGGTTCATACACTCTGCATTTTCATTGATCCCAGACACATTTTTCTTTAATACTACATGCTTTACTGAAACATTAGATTCCAGTCGGATCTGAGAAAGTCATTTCAAAACTTACTCCCTTCTTTAGGAAGAAATAGTTTTCCGGAGTGATGAGACAGATCTCATTACTGCTTTTGTGGGTCTCTTGTCGCTGACAAGTACGCTGTTAATCCCATCGACAAAAAGACAAATAACTCCTGTAACTAACCATCGGACGCCATAACCATCGGACGCCATAGCTTGGATTGCTGCTGGCTGAGAGTTTACAGTACTTTAGGAAACAGGTTGCATGGCTTTCAAGAAAAATAATTTGATTCTGCCAAATCTTTGTTTTAATAGAGACAAAGCTTTCGTTTTGTGACAGAAAAACAAAACAAAGAGGCCATGCTTATACCAATACAATCCTTAAGTTTCCTAAGTGAATGGAGTTTTAGAAACGAGATTGTTTCTAAGGAAATACATTAATCTGGTTGTGGGCTTTTTTTTTTTTTTTTTTTTGGACTTGTATACTTCAATTGTCCATTGTTCTTCTTTGCATAGGCCTTTCTATGCAGTCATAAAACATTTTCTTAGAAACCATTATCAAATACAAGGAAAAGATAAAGAACTCTTTTGCTATGATGCAGAGATGGCTCTTTCTATAATTCCATTTGTGTACAACTTTATTATTAACTAGAACTTTTTTCATTTTATGACACTGTGGTGGTTTGAATAAAAAAATTACTTCTGCCCCCATGTTCACAGTCAAGCACTTGGTCTCCAGTTGGTGATGTTTTGCAAGGTTATGGGACTTTTAGGAGGTATGGTAGTTTGAATGAAAATGGACCCCATAAGCTCATAGGGAGGGAAACTTTTGGAGGCGTGGCCTTGTTGGGATAGGTGTGGCCCTGCTGGAGGAAGTGTGTTACTGAGGGGAGGGCTTGAGAAGTTCAAGTCAGGCCCAATGGCTCTCTTCCTGTCTGAAGATCTAAATGCAGTATTCTCAGTTATCTCTCTAGCACCATGACTGCCTACATGCTGCCATGCTTCCCTCTGAACTATAAGCCAACCCCATTTAAATGCTTTCCTTTATAAGAGTTGCTGTGGTCATGGTGTCTCTTCCCAACAATAAAAACCCTAAAACAGGAGGTGGTAGAACCTTGCTGAAAAAAGTATGTCACTCGGGCTAGGGCTTTGAGGGCTTGTTGCCTTACCTCTGTAGGCTTAGATTTAAAAAAAAAACAAAAAACAAAAAACAAAAACAAAAACAAAAAAAAAACCCTATGTTAATAAGTCTTAAAAGCTTCAATGGGACAAGGGGGACTGGACCCGTTGAAGTATCCTTGGGGTGATTCTAATCTTCATTGTCAGCAGTCCAGTCCACTAGCAAAACACCAAACATGAATCAGCAGCAGCTGCTAAACCAGAAGTAATTGTGAGTCTCCACCATCCAGCAGGAGTCCACTGAAGCAGCAAAAATCAACCAGAACATCACTAGAGGTTCTTTGATGTGTTTCTCTGTACAAAGTCACCACAAGTGAAGATCAGCAAAGAAAGCAAGGTGAACCAATGCAAGACGGTTGTCAGTGAAGCAGAGCATCAGTGAAGCCCAGTGAAAACCAGCAAGGCGAACCAACGCCAGAGTATCACCCACTCTCTGCTGGGTTCTACTTACGCTCTTTCTAAATACCAAGCAAAATATCTCAGGCTCTTTCACCAGACAGCTTCCAGAAAACACCACACGTCTGTGCTCAGCAAAACACCCTCTCACGTGTCTACCTCAACAAAACATCCTCTTATAATATAGTTTCCAGAAAAAAAAAAATCACTTGACACAACAGAGTCTGCAACAAAACTAGAAGTTCACACTTCACACCCCACTTCCTTTCTGCCTCCTCTGCTTCCTGTGTATAAATAAAATGTGACTAACACGCCTCTTGTTCCTCCCACAACACCTGCTTGTTGCCATTCCTTCCCCGTTATTATAAACTCTGCCTTAGGAATGGTAAGTTAGAATAAACCCTCCCTTTTATAAGCTGACCGTAGTGTTGTATCACAGGAGCAAAAACGTAACTAATTCAGAAGTCGCCAGCAGTTCTGAAGCCTGTGACCATGTCGGTTTTGGAGGATGACTGCTGTGAACAGAGCTTAGACGGCTGCTAACAGGCTAGGCTAGTCAGAGCTATGAGAGCCAATGGTAAATTTTAAGTTTTAATTACTGTCTCTAAGAGATACTTAAAACAAAAATACCTGTAACCTGTAAGCCCCTTGTCCAAGGACAGATACTTCCTGAAAAGCTAGAAGCTATTGTTTATGGAAGATAACAAGTCACAAGTTTTTGCTCCCCTAAACAAGTAAGTTTGACCGAACTGCATCAGATGTGCTTGATCACAAGTGGGCAGGAGGTATGTTGGGATGTATGCTTGCTCATTAGACCTGATGGGAAATACATAGCTTTATGAGTTTGCCTTTATAAGGCTGTGCACAAGGTGACTCACTGCCATTTTCTGGGAACCCCAGAATGGTCCTGGCTTTGAGAAAAAAAGCATTCTTCAGATTTGGCTCAAACTTGTAGCGGTGGTTTTATTCTTACCTGACAGACAGTAGTGCTAAAAGCCTGGGAGTCAGTAGTGCTAAGACACTACTAATACACAATGTCGATAGCTCATTCAAGAGGTTTCAAAGAAGAGCAGGTACTCCATCAACAAGTAGCCTAGAAGACATACATGTGATATTTTAGTAAAGGATATGATTGCATCTGCCTATGTCCTAAAGACTTGCTTGAGAATAAAATTTTAAAGTAATGGACTAATTTATTTAGTGAAGGAAAGTTCCAAAGAGCCTGTGGTGGTTTGAGTAAAAAATGTCCCTGCAGGGCTGGTGAGATGACTCAGTGGGTAAGAGCACCCAACTGCTCTTCCGAAGGTCCAGAGTTCAAATCCCAACAACCACATGGTGGCTCACAACCATCTGTAAGGAGATCTGACGCCCTCTTCTGGAGTGTCTGAAGACAGCTACAGTGTACTTACATGTAATAAATAAATAAATCTTAAAAAAAAAAGTCCCTGCTCCTGTAGGCTTATATATTTGAATACTCATGGCACTGTTTGGGACAGTTCTGGGTAAGTACAGCCTTACTGAAGGAAGTATGTTACTGGTGGTGAGGAGGGTTGAAAGCCAATACATAGCCTTGTTCCACTTCTAATTTGTTCTCTCTGCTTGCTATGTGTTGGTAGAAATAATACTCTCTCAGCTGTCTGCTACCATACCTCCCTGGCCATTATGGATTCTTCTCAGGAACCTGAAGCTCCAATAGATTCTCATTCTATAACCTACTTCTGGTCATGGTGTCTTATCACAGTAACAGAAAAGTAACGGATACAGTGGTTGGTACTAGGCAGGGCCTGGGTTGAGGGTGTTGCTGTGAAGACCCCAACCATTTGGGTGTTTGTTTATTTTGGAAGAATGTAGAAAGTTTGGATTAGACAGTAGGGCTGATAGCAATGCAGACTGTGGAAATCTGACTCAAGAGGTTTCAGAAGGGAACAATACTGTCAATTGGGCTAGAGACCATGATATTTTTACAAGGTCTCTAGCAGCCTTCTACCCATGTCCCAAGAACTTGCCTGCAGCTAAATTAAAAAGTAATGGCTCAGTTTCTTTGGTGGAGGAGATTTCAAGGCAGCACAAGATTGGATCTATGGGGCTGGTGAGATGGCTCAGCGGGTAAGAGCACCGACTGCTCTTCCAAAGGTCCTGAGTTCAAATCCCAGCAACCATATGGTGGCTCACAACCATCCGTAATAAGATCTGATGCCCTCTTCTGGAGTGTCTGAAGTCAACTACAGTGTAATTACATATAATAAATAAATAAATCTTTAAAAAAAAAGATTGGATCTATGATGTAGTTATTAAGAATAATGCTTATGTAGGTCTACATTAAAAAAGAGCAACTGGAGAATAAAGAAATACAAAATGTATAGTTTGAAAAAAAATGTATAGTTTGGAGAGACAAGTATTAGGAAGCCTATTGTGGTCAAGATGTGTGTTGACAGGCTGTAGGTGTTAATGAGATTTGTGTGATTAAAGAGACCTTCTCCACTTCACTAGATCAAAGGGAAGGGTGCCCCCAAGACAAGACCAGCTAAGATGGTCTGAGGACTTCCCTGTTCCTAGAAATTAACAGCATGTGAAAGTTGCTGCTAATATGATTCAAGAGGGCAAGGGTCCATCCTAAACTGACAGCCAAACTCGGCCGTATCATCCACACATGAAAGATTCAAGAGTGAGGGGCGGGCTGGAGAGATGACTCAGTGGTTAAGAGTACGGACTAGGGCTGGTGAGATGGCTCAGTGGGTAAGAGCACCCGACTGCTCTTCCGAAGGTCCTGAGTTCAAATCCCAGCAACCACCTGGTGGCTCATAACCATCCATAACAAGATCTGACNCCCTCTTCTGGAGTGTCTGAAGACAGCTACAGTGTACTTACATATAATAAATAAATAAATCTTTAAAAAAAAAAAAAAGAGTGAGGGGCTCATGGATTCCTCCCTCCACAGTTTCAGCGAGCTGCTGAGTAAGTAACATGCACTAGGGCTGGCTTACTGCAAAAGACGACCCTGAGAAGTCTCTATATAAAGACTTGTAAAGGTGACACCTGGGTTGTGGTAGAGACTCAAGATGTTAGAAATGTTAGAGAGACATCACAGTGGAGAGCTTAACACTGGGGGGGGGGGGCGGGGGTGGAGTGGAGGAATAGAAAGACCACACACAACAAAGCTGGAGGGTGGCCCAGAGACCAGACACAGAGCTACAGGGCTTGGAGATTTCCCTGCTGGGTTTCCATCTTGCTTTGATCCAATCTTTTGTCACCATTCTTCCACTTAAAAATGAAAATGTGAATCCTGTGCCATTATACATTGGCAACATATAATTTATATTTTGATTTTATAGGGGGTCATAGTTAAGAGATTGTCTTAAGATTTGTGAACAGTGTTGAAAACTATGAGGATTTTTGAAACTGGATTAAATGCACTTATATCAGGAGAGGGCCACGAGCCTAAAGAGCCAGGGGTCCAAATGTGGTGTTTGAATAAGAAATGTCCCCCATATCTTATATATTTGAACAGTTGGTCCCCACTAAGTGGTGCTGTTTAGCAAGGTTATGGAACCTTTAGGGGGTACAATATTGCTCAAAGAAATACTGTTGAGCCGGGCATGGTGGCACACGCCTTTAATCCCAGCACTCGGGAGGCAGAGGCAGGCGGATTTCTGAGTTCGAGGCCAGCCTGGTCTACAAAGTGAGTTCCAGGACAACCAGGGCTGTACAGAGAAACCCTGTCTCGAAAAACAAAACAGACAAAAAAAGAAAGAAATGCTGTTAATCTCACCGAGTGAGAATGAGACCACTACCACAATTTTTAAGCCACATTTGAAGCAAACTTTATTAAATTGTCCTGGCTAGGACAGTGGACGCTGCCCAGATCCATACTTGGAATTCCCAGAGAATGGTCCTGAATTACATTAGTCCAGTGCCTATAAAAGCAAAATCCACAGGCTACTACGTACTTCCCACCTTTGTCCAGTGGGGGCAAATGCACACCCTGAGATACTTCCTGCCTATGTACCTCCCATCTATGTGTGATCAAGCACGTCCTGTGCAGTTGGGCAACCAACCATGTTTACCAAAGGGAAAACACGTGGCTTGTTATCTTACATGAACAACATGCCCCAGCATTCCAAAAAGTTATATGTCCTTTAGGTGAGAATCATTTTTGCTTTTACAGATCTCTTAAGCACAGTAGTTTAAACTTAAAACATAACTTTAGCCATCCCAGGACATCGCTGGGAGTTTATAACTTTGCTCTACTTCCTGCTCGTTCTCTCCGCCTTGTGCAAACAGCAATCAGCAAGCTACCTACTTCTACCCCCATGCTTTCCTGCTTCTGTGTCTTCCCCACTATTAAAGACTCTGCTAAAATAAACCTCCCTCCTATAAATTGTCATGGTATTTTATCATAGCAACAGAAAAGCAAAAGACACTCAACTCCTCTTTTGCTAAAGGCTTATCTAGTCTTCATTGGCTCCCTGATATAAATGATATAAATGCTGTTATCGCTTTCAGGAGACTTAGGAGACTGTGAGTGCTTGGGTAATTTTCCCTAAGCTTTAAAAACAGAACAACAAAAAGCAAGGAACCAGAAAATAAATGCCATTGGCTAGGCTTCTCCCTCTTTCTCCAGTATATTCGTCATGCTTTGACCTTTCAGGGTAATTATGGAAAATAGTAGTGCTTGCATAATAAAATAAGGAAAGAAAAAAGTCAAAATATCAACTAAATAACCAATAAACATTTAGCTAGAAACCTCCACGATGAGAAGAGAGAGAGAAAGGGAGAGGAGGAAGGGAGGAAGAAAAAGGGGGAAAGAAGGAGAAGTGAATAAACACATTAGAAGAAGTCAGGGGTCATGTTGGGGGTGTCTAAGCTTTATAATCCTTCTGTTTTATAAGAAAATAGCAGGCATGGCTGGTGAGATGGCTCAGTGGTTAAGAGCACTGACTGCTCTTCCCGAGGTCCTGAGTTCAAATCCCAGAAACCACATGGTAGCTCACAACCATCTGTAATGAGATCAGATGTCCTCTTCTGGTGTGTCTGAAGACAGTTACAGTGTACTTACATATAATAAATAAATAACTAAAAATTTAAAAAAACTTTCTCTTAAAAAAAAAAGAAGAAAAAAAAAAGAAAGAAAGAAAATAGCAAGCAAATCAACAAAGGTCGGAGGAGTTACCTTCAGTTGGGTCTCATTGGATGAGAACTCCAACTTCCACTATTCTGTAGCAGGGTTACCCAATTCTCTGTGTGTGTGTGTCTGTGTGTGTGTGAGAGAGAGAGAGAGAGCGCTAGCATGTGGGTACCCAGTTAGATTACTTGTTACAGACTATTAGACCGCTGTGATCCCTCTGGGAAAGTGCTTTCCCTGTTCACCCCTGTGCTATAATTTCATAGAAAAAAATTTAAACCAGGAAAATACACATATGTTTATTTACATTGACAGAACTGTGTAAAATCTCTTTGTGGGAAGTAAGCACCACCTCTGGCTGGTGTCTTTCCATGCTGAACATGGGATTCCTGGGGGAATTTTACTTCTTCAGCATCCAATGTTTTTAACAGTCTGGTAGTCAAAAGGATGGGACACAGTGCCTGTCTTTAAACTATTGCTTTCTCTCCCAGGGGGCTACAGTCAGAGGTCGGCCCAGAACAGCTCACAATGAGGAAAGAGTTAATCACCTAATCCACAAATATGTGAGCATAGGATTATATCATAACCCAAGGAATATAATAAATATTTATGGGTTTACTCTGACATAAAAAAGCAATTAAGTAAACAAATAAATGGGAGGGAAGGGGCAATTACAGAAGTCACAGAAGAATCCTAATTAATAATACAGAACAAATCCAGGTTTTTAGGGCTACCAGAGTCCTAATAGGTTAATAACAATACCACATTAACCAAATGATTATGGATAAAATTCATTAGAAGTTAGATATACCACTGTCACGTTCCTTTAGTTGGAAACACTGAGAATGGAACACTACCTTTCTCTTTAGGTAAAATACCAAAACAAACAAAAATCTGTGATTTCAGTCTAACGAAAAAAACAGATAAACCCAAACTGAAGAACATCTGCTGGTTTCCTAGTTACTGTAATTGAAGAGTGTCAAGGCTGTGAAAGACAAACATGATGGGGAACTGTTAGAGATACAGAACCTAAAGACACAAGAAAACTAGCTGGGTGTGGCACTTGAGAAACACAGGCTGGAGGTTCAAAGAAAGTTCAAAGCCATTGTAGTCTACAGAGAGACTTCCAGCTCCAGGCTGTCAATCAACCACCTGTCCTAAGAACAACAAAAGGCAAAACAAAATAAAACAAATGAAACTCCCAGAAGCTGGAGAGATGACTCAGCAGAAAGAACACTTGCTGCTCTATTGGAGGACCTAAATTTAATTCCCAGAACCCACATCAGGTGGCTCACAACTCCAGTGCCAGAGATCTGGTCTCCTCAGCCACCCCCCACACACATAGAACACACTCATATACACAGACACATAAAAAAAAAAAAAAATAAATCTTCAAGAGTCAAAAGGGTCAGTGATGTCTTAGTGGGTAAAGGCACTTGCTGCCAAGCCTGACGACCCAAGTTCAAACCCCAGAGTCTACATGGTGGGAATGAGAGAACTACGTTTGTGAGTTGTTCTCTGATATCTGTGGCATGTACATCTCCCCAAATTGATTAGTTATGTGTAAAACAAAATAGAAGAAACATGAAGACCAAATGTAATATAAGATCCTACCTCAAATCCTATAACAAAAGATATTTTTGAAAAATTATGATATCCAAAACAAGTCTGTGTCTTTGGGTTTTACTAATGTTAATTTCGTATTTTTGATTAAATGTGCTATGGTTAATCAAGTGTGGCATTACCATTGGGGTAACGATGTAAAGAATGTGTAAGAGCTCTTCTATTATCTTTGGAACTGTTTCATAATTCTAAAATTGTTCTAAAAGTAATAGAATTCATTAAAATTAAAACTGTATGTAAATAATACAAAATTGTGCTTCTTCTGTTTTCTTTTCTTTTCTTTTCTTTTTTTTTTCTTTCTTTTTTTTTTTTTTTTTTTTTTTTTTTTTTTTTTTGGTTTTTCGAGACAGGGTTTCTCCGTATAGCCCTGGCTGTCCTGGAACTCACTTTGTAGACCAGGCTGGCCTCGAACTCAGAAATCTGCTGTCTCTGCTTCCCAAGTGCAGGGATTAAAGGCGTGCGCCACCACCGCCCAGCTTCTTCTGTTTTCTAAGTCTGGTACCTTCTAGAAAATTCTATTACTTTAAACTTATTTATTTTGTATGTATGGGTGTTTTGCTTGCCTGTACATCTGTGTACCATTTTGTGTGCCTGGTCCCAAACAAGCCAAATGAGGTTACTGGACCCCTTAGATCTGGTGTTTCAGATGGCTGTGAACCGCCATGTAGACGCTGAGACTTGAACCTAGGTCCCCTGGAAGAGTAGCCAATACTCAAGTCACTGAGCCATATCTCCAGTTCCCCTATTAGATTTTAGTATTCATAGACCCTAAGTATAAAATTGTCATTTTCAGGTTGGACCAGAGGGCTCTGCTCAGAGGATCCCGAGTTCAATTCCCAGCATGCACATCATCTAGCTCACAACCACCTATACTCCAGCTTCAGAGGGATCTGACAGCTTTGGCTTCTGTGGGCACCTGAGCTCATGTGCACACATATACCTGCTTAAAAATAATGCAATTCAGTTAAAAAATAAAATTGTCACTCTAATAACCAGGTATGGTGTACACCTGTAATCCTAACACTTGAAAGATGAAGGCAGGAAGATAAGAGGAATTCTAGGCCAGTCTTGGCTAGACAGCAAGTTCAAGGTCTCCCTGTGCTACCTTTTGAGACACTGTCTCAAATAAACAAACAAAACAAAACAAAATTTTAAAAAAAAAAATTGTCACAGACTATAAGTATGCAAGTATATGTGATCTTAAAACTGAAGTGCCAAGTGTAGAAATGACATACCTCATGGATCAAGTAAGCATGCTGTATGAGCTCAGATGCTGTAAAACCTTCCATTTCTAATATATGAGAGAATAAAGACATTAATTTAAAAAAAAAAAAACCCTCCCGTTTCTTTCTTCTCTGATGAACTTTGGGGCCATTTGACAGAGAACATTTGTCTTTGCCACCTGGTGACAGAACTGAGGTAACACCACAGTGACAGAGGACTTCTCTTCCTTCCCAAGCTGCACCTTCCCCCAAGTATTCAATCCCAGTGCCTCATGTACCCCCAAAAGAGCATCCACCAGTTAGCTCATGAGAACTGATGCAGCCACTGAGTGACGGAAAGGGAAGTGTTGGAGCAGGAAATAGCAACCTGCCTTTCGCACTCCCACTTCGAAAGCAGGGAATGGGAGAGAGTTGAGCACCTCAGAGAGCAATTCTGCTCTGCTCACACTTGCAGAATGATGGACAGGGAAGGACAAACGGGTAAGAATCGGATGCGAGCTGTCTTTATGTTTTCTTTTCCTGTATCCTCTTCACGTGTATGCCTGCATATGGAGGTGTGTGTGTGTGTGTGTGTGTGTGTGTGTGTGTGTAGAGACAGAGGCAGAGACTAGAATTCATTTCTAAATGCATTAAAGAGATCATCTGCCTCTTACAGTTATCTGCCCACAGTTATCTGTGGAAGTGCAGATAGAATTGAGACAGAAATGTCTGCTTGCCAGTTCTCCTAAATATATATGTTCAAAATTTTCAAACCATTAATGAACTGCAAAATAAGTGCATATTGAAGCAGAATATAGCTGTCTGAGCTAAGCTTGAAATGTCTTAACCAAATATTAAACAAATAATGGATGTCAAATTCTCTAAGATGCTTCAATAAAAACGAAGCAAATAGCCCAGCGCACGCCTTTAATCCCAGCACTGTAGAGGCAGAGGCAGGGGGATCTCTGTGTGTTCACGGCCTGATCTACAGAAGGAGTTCTTAAAACCCTGTCTTGAAAAACAAAAACAAAAACAAAAACAACCAAAACAAAACAAAATGCCAGCAAGCATGAGAAGAGAAAAAAATGGACTTTGGAGGTTGGATGCTAGATTTGGGAGTATTTATTATGACCTTAAGGTTAAATATATAGCATATATGTTTTATAAGTTTCAAAATATACGTTCTAAGACAGACAAATATACGTTCTAATACGTTCAACACTTAGGAGGCTGAGGCAGGAGGATCTTAGACCTGAAGCTTGTGTGTGTGTGTGTGTGTGTGTGTGTGTGTATGTGTACGTGTGTACATGCATAGCTGTGTGTACGTGCTGGTGAAGGACAAAGGTTGACATGCAGTGACTTCCTTGATCACTTTCAATCTTATTTTTGGAGTCAGCACCTCCCACTGCCTGGAGCTTACCAATTCAGCAAAGCTGGATGTCCAGAGGGTTCAGCAATCTGCCTGTGTCTGCCTCTCCAGACTGGACTTACAGATGTGCACCAGCACGCCCAGCTGTTTCCAAGGATCCTAGAGATCTGAACTTCATTGATGGAGCCATCTCTCTAGTCTTTCGTTTGTTTTTTGAGGCAGGGTCTTGCTCTGTCTTCCTGGTTTGCCTGGAACTCATCATGTAACCCACACTGCCCTCACACTTGTGACCCCTTCGCTTCTGCCTCCTAAACATTCTGAAGTGTACCATCCACAATGCCAGGCTCTGCAAACCTTGTAGTAACTTAGACCTGTCCCTGCTCAGATTACTGAGAGAGGCATAGGAAAACATGCTGGACCATCCACATGGGAGAGAGAGAGAGAAGGAAACACACACAGAACTATTATTATCAAGTTTCTTTTCTATGCTTATCCCATTTACAAAAGTTTATTCCTCATAAAGTGGATATTTTTATAACCACTGCACAACTGAACTGTGGGAAATTAACCAACTTGTGGTTATAAAACTGAACAGGTAACCAGGCATGATACCTTTAAGCCCAGCAGTCAGGAGGCAGAGGCAGATGGATCAATATTAGTTTAAGACCAGTCAGGGCTACATAGTGAGTTTCAGGCTGGCCAGGAATTCCCAGTGACACTCTGTCTCAAAATAACAAATATATTCCCCAGGGAAAGAATTATAACTTTCTGTAGTTGGCAGGAAATGACAAAGCCAAGGACGAATTTTAGAAAAGCAATAATGTTGTCCCTAATATGGGAATACAAGCATCTGAAAGGCAAGGATATTTATAGAATTGGTTTGGACATGTCCCTATAGGGCTCATAGGAGGTAGTGGTAGGAACATGGGCATTGCAGAAGGTAGTGAGTTACGTGATCAAGAGAGGCCACTTGGACAGGGCTCTCTGTAGGGAATTCTGAGGATGGAGGTCTTCTAGGAGGTACGGAGTGACACTCCTGCTTGATGAATTGTGGAAAGTCTTTGGGGGGCCACTTGGCAGGAATCTGACATTGGCCAAGGATGAGGAAATGGGTTCCAGGCAGGAATCTGACATTAGGCCATGATAAGGAAGTCAGTTCAGGCAGGAATCTTAATCTTAGGGTGGAACAAAAGAAGTAGGCTTCAGGCAAGAATCAGATTTTGGGCTTGGACAAGGAAGTGGGCTCAGGTATTTTGGTCATTCTGACAAATCCTAGGAAAAAACTGTCACGGGAGTAATCTTTGCTTACTGCCTTGCTTGTTCCTTATTGTACTGCTCGCCCTTAATACTTGCATGCAATTAATATGGTATAAAAGCAGATTGGGAAAAATTAGCCTGCCTCAGCCTCAGAACTGGCTGGGGTCATGCTACAATGTTGTATAATTGTCTCTCTTTTTTTTTCTTCTTTTTAATCCTCGCTCCTGTGCTGGAGAACCCGTTGGCTGCCTGAGCAGGCTTGGCCAATGAATGGAGTCTACCCCATGGGTATAAAGAGCCTTTGAGAATAGCCTGAAGTCTAGAGCAGATTTTGCAAACCTTGGAAGTAGCACTTCAGGGCAGAGGTATTACCAAGTATCTACAGAGGTGGCCCGGCTGCTGCTATGGGTAATAAAAAAATTTATTAAAGGTCTAAAGACTGGGGTGGTGTACTGGCTGATTTTGAGTGTCAACTTGACACAAGCTTGAGTTATCACAGGGAAAAGAGCCTCCATTGAGGAAATGCCTCCATGAGATCCAGCTGTAAGGCATTTTCTCAACTAGTGATCAAGGGTGGGAGGGCCCATTGTGGGTGGTGCCATACTTGGGCTGGCAGTCTTGGGCTCTATAATAAAGCTAGCTGAACAAGTCAAGGGAATCAAGCCAGTAAGTAACATCCCTCCATGGCCTCTGCATCAGCTCCTGCTTTCTGACCTGCTTGAGTTCCAGTCCTGACTTTCTTTGGTGATAATCAGCAATGTGGAAAGTGTAAGCTGAATAAATCCTTTCCTCCCCAAGTTGCTTCTTGGTCATGATGTTTGTGCAGGAATAGAAACCATGACTAAGACAGGTGGCATTCTGGACAAAGATCATAGATGTGAGCGATGGATAGCAAGAAAGGGATATGAGGCTGATGGCTTGGGTTTTTTTTCAGATATATTTATTTATTTTATGAATATGAATACACTGTAGCTGTCTTCAGACACCAGAAGAAGACATCAGATCCCATTATAGATGGTTGTGAGTCACCATGTGGTTTCTGGGAAGTGAACTCAGGACCTCTGAAAGAGCAGTCAGTGCTCTTTTTTTTTTTTTTTTAATTTTCTTTATTTTCTTTATTTACATTTCAAATGCTATCCCGAAAGTTCCCTATACCCCCCTGCCCCTGCTCCCCTACCCACCCACTCCCACTACTTGGCCCAGGCCTTCCCTTGTGCTGGGTCATATAAAGTTTGCAAGACCAAGGGGCCTCTATTCCCAGTGATGGCCGATTAGGTCATCTTCTGCTACATATGCAGCTAGAGACACAAGCTCAGGGGGTACTGGTTAGCTCATATTGTTGTTCCACCTACAGGGTTACAGCCCCCTTCAGTTCCTTGGGTACTTTCTCTAGCTCCTCCATTGGGGACCCTGTGTTCCATCCAATAGCTGGCTGTGAGCATCCACTTCGGTGTTTGCCAGGCACTGGCATAGCCTCACAAGAGGCCAAAATATCAGGGTCCCTTCAGCAGAATCTTGCTGGCATGAGCATTAGTATCTAGGTTTGGTGGCTGATGATGGGATGGATCCCCGGGTGGGGTAGTCTCTGGATAGTCCATCCTTTCATCTTAGCTCTAAATTTTGTGTCTGTACCTATATCCTTTCATGAGTATTTTGTTCCTTATTCTAAGGAGGAATGAAGTATCCACACAATGGTCCTCT
Source organism: Mus pahari (assembly GCF_900095145.1). Classification (NCBI taxonomy): domain Eukaryota; kingdom Metazoa; phylum Chordata; class Mammalia; order Rodentia; family Muridae; genus Mus; species Mus pahari. The sequence goes on from NC_034592.1 coordinate 105,302,076, forward strand.
TTCTTGGTTTTCTTCTGTTTTGCATAATGTATCTTCGGTATTCTAAGTTTCAGGGCTAATATCCACTTATCAGTGAGTGCATATCTAGTGACTTCTTTTGTGATTGGGTTACCTCACTGTCTTAGTCAGGGTTTCTATTCCTGCACAAACATCATGACCAAGAAGCAAGTTGGGGAGGAAAGGGTTTATTTGGCTTACATTTCCATATTGCTGTTGATCACCAAAGGATGCAGGACTGGAACTCAAGCAGGTCAGAAAGCAGGAGCTGATGCAGAGGCTATGGAGGGATGTTCTTTACTGGCTTGCCTCCCCTGGCTTGCTCAACCTGCTCTCTTATAGAATCCAAGACTACCAGCCNAGAGATGGTCCCACCCACAAGGGGCCTCTCCCCTTGATCACTAATTGAGAAAATGCCCCACAGCTGGATCTCATGGGGGCATTTCCTCAACTAAATCTCCTTTCTCTGTGATAACTCCAGCTGTGTCAAGTTGACACAAANCTAACCAGTACACTCACTAAGGATGATATCCTCCAGATACATCCATTTGCCCAAGAATTTCATAAATTCATTGTTTTTAATAGTTGAGTAGTACTCCATTGTATAAATGTACCACAGTTTCTGTATCCATTCCTCTATTGAGGGACATCTGGGTTCTTTCCAGCTTCTGGCTATTATAAATAAAGCTGCTATGAACATAGTGGAGCATGTGTCCTTATTACCAGTTGGAAGATCTTCTGGGTATATGCCCAGAAGAGGTATTGTTGGGTCCTCCGGTAGTACTATGTCCAATTTTCTGAGGAACCGCCAGACTGATTTCCAGAGTGGTGCAGTCAGTGCGCTTAACCACTGAGCCATCTCTTCAGCACTGACTGGTGGCTTCTTTAATGGCCTTTGACTTAGAGGATTAACTAGATAAAAGAGAAATGGAAGTGCTGGCCTGGAGGTTTCTGCAGCTATGAAGCCCAAAGAGGAAGAGGGTCCAGATTAGACCGGTAGCAAAGAGCCAATCCTGGCCCCCCAAACCTGGAGCCTATGGAAGGAATCAGGTATGGATGAGGAAGAGAATGACCTGAAAGCAACAAAAGATTCTGAAAGGCTTGCCCCTGATACAAAGAAAGCGAAAAATCCATGGTCCAACAGACAGGAGTCTTAGCAGTGGTCAGAGGTGAGAGACCATGGTAATTAAAGAGTATTCTGCACCAGAACTGCAAGAATTAGGAAAAGCTTGAAACCAGCAATGAAGGCACCCCCCACACCTGGCTCGAGAGGCTGTGGGATAGCAGAGACTCTGAGCACCATAACCACATACAAGCTGCACAGCCTGAGGCATATGGGGGCAATCAGGCCCCATGGAGTGGTTTACTTGGTCATCACCAGTAGAAGTCCCGTGGGTATCAGGGGCTGGAGGACCATAGAGTAGGGTCAGATCATAGACAGACAACTGGGTTTGAGAGAGGCAATGAAGATGTCCAGTTCACAGGGCCTGAGAGGGCAGTTTCACCAGAGACAAAGAGCTGGATTCAGTAAGGAATAAGGAATTCTTGAATTCAGTAAGGAATTCAAGACTGGCTTGGGAGCTTAGCAGCTTTGCTGAGTCCTTTGGTGGGGCAATCTTTATGAAGTAGAAATGGCTTTGGAAGTTGTAAATGGCTCAGACCAGCATGTCTAAAAATATCAGTGTCCTTAAATTGGGAGAGCAACCTAGAGGTAAGAGGAAAGCAAAACAGAGAAAAAGATCTATCTGGCTTACTAAAAAGCAAATGTGGCAAGTTTTGCATCAAGCCCAAGTTCCTAAGGAAAAAATTAACAGAAAGCTAAATTCTGTGCTAATGAACATCGGGAAGGCTTTAAAACCTGAAGAGCAGTTTATAGGAGCAGAAGTTCAAAGCTGCCCAGGAGTAGACAATTATCCCTCCAAACCAAGCAGTGTACCTTTCTCTCTTATGAAAGGATATGCCAGGAGTGGGGACTGCTTGCCCATCCAGGGTCTCCCTAAGCAGCGAGGTGTGGCAGACAGATGACAGTGCCAACCCAGAACAAATTTGACCAAAGGAACCAGCCTGAGCAGCAGGGCAGAGGGCGAGAGAATTACTCCTCATTGGCCCTGGGCAGGGCTGGGCAGCACGAGCCAGCCCCAACAAGTTTGTTATGGGTGGGCAAATGATGGGGAACTCCATGGAGGAGGGGTGGGTGTGGGAGTGGGATGGCTCAGAGAGAATGACTGAGGATTGTGGCGCTCTATGATAGCGCTTCCTTTCCTGGCACTGTAGCCAACATTGTTCTGTGGAAGAAACAATTGAGGCTAACATGAGAGACTTTGCTTATATTTAACTTCGTTGTGGACTTCCATGATCATCTGATTCAACCGAGTTTCCAAGTGCTTTGCCAGGGCTATCTCTAAAGTCCCAGTAATCATTACAGGATAGTGGCTTGGGGTTCAGGATCGTCGTTCCAGCCATCCTCTGTATAAAGGTTTGTTATTGCTGAAGAGTGTTAAGGACATGTGAATGCACCTGAAAGTAGGTGTGGCCAATTAGGTCAAAGGATGCAAAGGCCAGGTATTGTTGTGGAATTCTGGGGAGCTTTATGGTCAGGTAAGGTAGTGATACTCACATGACTATTAGGGAAAGTTTGTGATAGCCTGTAAATGTTTAAGTAAACAAAAAGTAACAAGAGTTGCTCTTAGACTCCATAGACGGGTCACTGGGAATCCCAGTGTCCGGAGAGAGTTACCTCCCTCGGGGTTGTTGGCCATAGCAGCTTCTAAAACTATAAAGGCTATTGCCACTGTTGTTGCATTCAAGAACTGAATTGGAAGACCCTATTGCTGGAGAGGTTTCGGGATTTAGTTGTCAAACTTGGAGAAATAAAGCTAAGACTGAGCCCAAAGCTATCTCCCTCCCTGGGAGGAGGGAAATCACCATTCCACTTCCACAACCACTCCTCCTCCATGGAGTTCCCCATCATTTGCCCACCCATAATGAACTTGTTGGGGCTGGCTCATGCTCCCTCCCTGGGAGATAGCTTTGCAATAATACGAGTTGCCTCTAAGGATACTGAGGCAATCAAAAGTCCTATTGAGTCACAGATTCTGCTTGCTTCACAGTGGAAGTGCGAGGCAAGACCAGACAGTTTGTGTAGCAGTGCTCTGAGTAGTTATGGATAGGACTCACTTTCTCATGAGACTTAAGGCCTACTTCTGCTCTACAGAGGGCAAGTCACAGCTGGTGCAGGAACTGGTACTGGAACAAAACCTGTGGACACGGAAGTCCCAGGCTCCAGGGGAGAAGCAACTGCTATCAGCTGATTAGATGGTGTGCCAGATAAAAAGCTCCCCTCATTGTGTTTTCAATCAGAGGTTATCACTACAGCCATTTGGACATTTTTTTGATTCCTGTTTTTTGCCCATTCCTCAATTGTGTTTTGTAGTAGGAGAGATAGCAGAAAGATATCCCAAAAGCTGCGCTGTGTTCTGGAAATGCATGCATGGTGAAAGGTCATGAGGATCTGTTACCTTGCTGGAGTTGGAGAAAAATAAGTCAGATATCACTGGAATTGGAAGAGAATAGTCAGTCATGTATGCACCTTCTCCAAGGCTTGGGGACCATTTCAGAGGAAAGGAATAGAAAGAGGAAGAGCCAGAGGAAGGGGTGGGGGCACTGGACAGGGCTGTCCTCTGAGCTGAACAATCACTGTCACAAGCCATTCAGCTGGGCTGGCTTGCAATCCATGGTCCCGGTTTGCCTTGTTGACTGTATTACAACCCTTTGTAGAGGAGTGGAGAATGTCACAAAGCCCTCACCTGAATTTCTAACTGCTCCCTATTATCTATTGTAGGCAACTGTCCTGCCTGTGTGTAGCCTCTGGAGGGGCATTCCATGTATACAGCTATGGGAAAGCCAGCATTCCTGTTGAGTAAAGACTTTCTCATGGGGCTTAGGATGGGGAGGCATATCTACACTCCAGAAAGTAACCCCAACCGGAGCCTTGTAAACTCCTGGGTTCCCCTGAGTGAATTTTGGTGGAATTACACATCAGGTAGTTGTTGGGACCTTAGAAAGAGGGGTAGATATTGCTTATGTGTAACTTTAACTTTTTTCAACCTGATTTTTAATAATGGTTCTTAAATGTTTTAACCTCCTTTGTAGCCCACCACACACCAGAAGATGTGGGAAAGAAAGGATACAGGGGAAGTGTTTAGAAAGGTTCTTTGGAGCAACTCCCGTCTGTGTTGTCTGAAAATTGGCAGTTCACAGGTCAGAAGTGGCAGCACTTCAGCAGACCTCAGCCTGCTACAGTGGAGACAGCAAATGTGAATCAGCAGCAGTGAGTTAGGCACAACCTAACAGAGACAGCCTCGGCTCCAGTCAGCAGGAGGGACCAGGAGGGACACCAGGAGAAGTTCTCAGGCTGTGCCTCTCTCAGGGAAGATGTGAGATCCAAAAGCATTGCACAGCTAGTTGTACCAGCAAGCCAAGCTCTGTCTCCATCAGCACATGCCTTCCTCAGCAGGTGCATCCAATCAGCCCGAGTTCAAGGAATCTGCAAGAAACTGCAGCACACAACCAGAAGTCTTCTGGTGTGTTTTTCTCTATGGAGTCCCAACAAACGCAGCTCAACTACATAATGTAAGGTACACTTATACATGAGTGTTGTTAGCAAAGAGTCCTTCATCACGTGTCCTTTCACGTGCTCACTCTAGCAGAAAATCCTCTCTTCTGTCTGTTTCAGTGAAACATTCCTTCACCAGTCTGCCTTAGCCTTTCACGCCTGTGTCCACTTTAATGAAATGTTCCTTCACATGTTTGCCCCAGCAAAACACCATCCAACTGACTTTCCAAAGAACCCTTAAGCTTTTACTTCACTTATGTCTCCTGAGGGGAAGGAATCTTAGCAGTGTGACCTAAAACGTAGATAGGAACAATGTTAGTTTTGGTGACTGACCCTTGAGAATGTGCTTCATTCTGTACTAAACTCTGCCTGTCTTCTATACCCCTACATGCATCTCGCCTAAATTCTTTCGACAGAGATCTCAGTGACCCAGTATTGAGGGACCCGTAAAGAATATTGGATCCTAACATCAGTCATCAAACCAAGACTCTGCTGACATCTCTAAACTAGAAATTACCCAAATGGAACACTAATGGGGTAAAGAGGACACACACAACGTGATGTATTTATATAAATGTCACTCGATCATGATAACAACAGGCTACATCTACATATGATTCATTAATCTCATGAATTCAATGTCGAGTCCAAGAAACTAGATACAAAGGGACACACGATGTTTCCTCTCGTCTGTGGCAAGTCAAAACAAAATGCACAAGACCAGTCTCTAGTGTTCAAGAGTATGCACTTAGAAAAGTCAACATCATGGCTGCCTTCAGGAGCAAAAGGGCATAGTGGTAGGGAGGGCTGCAGTTCCTTTTCTAGACTAAGTGTCTGAGGTACAAGTGTTTTCTGACAACTTGTTGATGATCTATTTTTGTCTTGCTTGATCTTCTTTTTTTTCTTTTTTCTTGTTTTATTCTTCTTGCTTGATCTTCTGATTGTGAGTCGTATTTCACAATAAAAATGATTCACAAAGAGGGAGGGAGATCAGAATCTCATGTCTATTCAACTTTACTGCCAGGAGGGGAAAAGGCATTTAGTGCTCCTGTATTGAACAAATAGGATACAAAAGTAAAGACCAGGGTTCCTCCTTTAAGAAGCTTGCTATTTTATGGGAATCAAGATATATAATATATGACATGGGTGAATTCAATAAGCCAGAAATAAAGATATGAGTCAGCTACTCATACTAGTTGTGTTTCTACAAAACACATTACCTAAAAGTTGCACTTAAAAGTGATGGTCTCAATAGGAAGAATTGTAGTAAAGATACAGGAGACTCTTGAAGTTACAGAGCGGATGCTATAAAGGATTCACTAATAAACTTGCTTAGAAATACTAAGTTACCCAAAGTAGAATGTAGCTAAAAGAGCATCACCTCCAACAGGACTAAGGTAAGTAATGAACTGACCTCTCTTGTTAGAAAGCTTGTACCACTGTTGAAGTGTACAGCTGCTGACAAAATGATTCTGCTAACGTTTATTCACTCACAAAGACCAACTTCCTATTGGACTCTGTGCCCATAACAAAAGGAGAGATGGCTCAGTGGCCAAGAGCTCTTGCTGCTCTTGCAGAGGACCCAAGTTTATGTACCTTGCACCCACATGGTGGCTCACAGTCAGGCTTAACCCCAGTTCCAGGAAATCTGATGGCTTCCTCTAACCTCCAAAGGCATCAAGCACAGACATGGAACATATACATACATGCAGGCAAAATACTCACATACATCAATAAATCTTAAAAATAAATCAACTGTCGAGCTGATAACACACTATGAAATATTAGATATTCCTACAGATAGCTGTTTCCCGTGATATATATGTCAGATTTAGTGGTCCTTTGGCTACCTATATTGGGCCACTTCTGCATAAGAGAATTACCTCAAGGCATCAAGAAGATCCAACTGAATGAGACTAGAAGACTTATCAGTAGTAGGATGGTCTCTTTTCACAAGATAAAGGGACTTCTTATCCAAACACAGGGACTATTTGAATAAAGAATATTATTTAGGGCCTGAAGAGATGGCTCAGCAGTTAAGAACACAGGCTGCTCTTCCAGAGGACCTGGGTTCATTTCCCAGCACCCACATGGCAGCTCACAACTGTCTGTAACTCCGGTTCCAGGGAATCAGACAACTTCTCGCAGACATATACACTAACACACATAAAATAAAAATAAATCATTAAAATAAAGAATATTATTTATAGCCAGGCATAGTGGTGCACACTTTTTTTTTTTTTTTT
>NC_034592.1:105308985-105359911 GCF_900095145.1 Mus pahari
CCGCCTGCCTCTGCCTCCCAAGGGCTGGGATTAAAGGCGTGCACCACCATGCCCGGCAGGTGGCGCATACTTTTAATCCTAGCCCTTGGGAGCCAGAAGTTGGTGGATCACTGTGGGTTCAAGGCCAACCTGGTTTGCATAGCAAATTCTAGGCCAGCCTGGTCTACATAGTGAAATCCTGTCTCACAAAACCAAAAAACAACAAAAAGGATATACTGCCATAAATTATTTTGACCTTGAGTAGGAATTAAAAGAGATGTTCTCAGAGTCAAACGTGGGGAAATAAATGATCAGGCTCTTCTTTTATGTTTTATAGCAACTGGAAGGGTTACAGCTAGAAGAAGATCATGATTTTTGACCCAGAGCGAAGTGCCATGTTTCTGGAGTGACGTTACCAGCAGAGGCCATTAGTATGGCATTTCCTGGGGCACACTCCTTGGGACCTTAAGCATGTCAGCAAGTGTGTTGAGTCAAACAGGTTTTTCAACATTTATTTTTTATTTTTTTTTGAGGGGGGGGAGGTAGACCTGGGCCACAGGGGTCAGAGGGCTGATTGTGGGAGTGAGTTCTCTCCTTACACCATGAGTTTCCAGGAAGTAAACTCGGATTTTCAGGCGTGACACCCAGAATATATGACTGCTGCTCCATCTTGCCACTCAGAGTCTCTCCCTCAAAGAATCTTTGTAATTTAAAGAGGGATTTTTAATTTTATTTAATTAACTTTATTTGGGAGCAAGGTCTTTTTGTTTTGTTTTGTTTTTTGTTTTTCAAGACAGGGTTTCTCTGTGTAGCTCTGGCTGTCCTGGAACTCACGTTGTAGACCAGGCTGGCTTCAAACTCAGAAATCCGCCTGCCTCTGCCTCCCAAGTGCTGGGATTAAAGGCATGCGCCACCACCGCCCAGCTGGGGGCAAGGTCTTATTGTGCAATTTGGTTAGCCTGGTGTTCAGTGTGTAGAACAGGTTAGCCTTGAACTGGCGGGAATCCTCCTGCCTTTGCCTCCAGAGTGTTAGTGTTACAGACATGTGCCACCACACCTGGCAGGAGAAAGAGCGTTAAAACTAGGATCAAACTAATTAATAGGTTTACTGATGGAAAACAGCAGTGTTCCAAGAGGCAGACATTAATTAGAACTTTTAAAAATATTTATTTATTTAATTTTATGAGTATGAATGTTTGCCTGCATGTATGTACATGTACCATCTGAGTGCCTGGTATCTAAGAGGCTATAAGAGGACATCAGGCAGCCTAGGACTGGAGTAACAGATGCTTGGGAGCTATTGTGTAGGTTCTGGGATTTGAACACGGATCCTCTCCAAGGACCCGTGTTGAATTCAATATAACATTATTATATGTTCATTCAATTATTATTATTATTATTATTATTATGTGTTCATTCCTTATTGGTCATCTTCAGGTAATCTTGATCCTAGAATTTTGTCACTATTTCCAGAACTATCAGCAATTCAACTGTGTCCTTCTCCATAAAACATGATCTGGTTTTGTCCTCTCTCCCCAGGTGACCTGTCACATTCTATTTTAACAAAGAAGATTGGTAGTGAAAATATGATTACAATTTCTTTTTTCTTGGAGGCAGTGATGTAGCTCCATGATAGAGCACTTATCTAACACGTAGAAGGTCCTGCGTTTGACCTTCAGCAATCCACTACAGGGTACATTTGGCATCCCACCACCAAGATTCATTTCAGTATGGTAGAATAATACTAGGGGAGTAAATGTTAACAGATGAAACCACTCAAGACAACTACATCATCCCAGAGCCCTTGTCAAGATTCTAGCAAGAGCCGGGCATGGTGGCGCACGCCTTTAATCCCAGCACTTGGGAGGCAGAGGCAGGCGGATTTCTGAGTTTGAGGCCAGCCTGGTCTACAGAGTGNGAGTTCCAGGTCAGCCAGGGCTACACAGAGAAACCCTGTCTCGAAAAAGTCAAAAAAAAAAAAAAAAAAAAAAAAAAAAGATTCTAGCAAGACAACTACATCATCCCAGAGCCCTTGTCAAAATTCTAGCACGATAGCAGAATGTAATGTCAGATGAAGATCTTGAAGACTTAAAGATGTCTAACTGATCAGCAGGTTATAGAAATGACTCAGTTCATTGGTAAAGGAAGTTCTAATTCAGAATTCTCCAAGATTCTGTGTTGCAGTGAGTGGTCCCAGCATCGATCCAGTTGTCTGGAGAAGAGGCTCCTTCTCTGACTCTCATTTTCATCTGCACTGCCGCAGACTCCTCATGACTCTTCTTGCCAGCCTCAGACTTTAGACATCATCAGAATTATCCAGAAAAAATACCCTGAAAGCAGAAGTCTGGTTATACTTCTCCTTCCTCAAGATCCTCTGTGGTTTCTTATTACTCTTGGGCAGAAGTCCAGACACCTCCAACAAGTCTGGGCTTTCTTCTCTGGACCTCACTTTTCTCTCACTCCATCCATCCCCTTGACAGACTTTCTCTAGTCCCTGTGCCAGGGGACAATGTGTCCGATGTACGAGATCATCCTCTGAACACGGATATAAACTTCTACTAATCAAGAGTAAGAGACAAACAGAAAAAATATTTAAAAGCCAAGAGTAAGTTATGAAAAGTTAAGAGGAGGCAAGAACTCTGAGGAAAAAGGGAGAATCGGGGAACACAGAGACAGAGGGGCACCGGGAGAAATGGTTGATTTTCCGAGCTTTGATCATGATAGACTCCTGGATCAAGTTTCAACCTATTAACATTTGTAGAATATATGCTCCTTTTCCTTGAGACAATCTGAATAGGTTTTCTTTTCTTTTTTTTTTTTTCTTTTTAGACAGGATCTCACTAATTAGCTCTTGCTGTCCTGAAGCTTGCTATGTAGCCCAGGCTGGCCTTGAACTCACAGATATCTTCTTGCCTCTGCCTCTCAAATGCAGGGAGTAAAGGCACATGCCTCCAATCATCAGCTTTCTTTGCATTTTTTTTTAAAGATTTATTTATTTACTACATGTAAGTACACTGTAGCTGTCTTCAGACACTCCAGAAGAGGGCGCCAGATCTTGTTACGGATGGTTGTGAGCCACCATGTGGTTGCTGGGATTTGAACTCTAGACCTTCGGAAGAGCAGTCGGGTGCTCTTACCCACTGAGCCATCTCACCAGCCCTTTCTTTGCATTTTTAAAGCATTATAAAAGACATTTTTGTTTCATGCTATCATAAGTCTATATAATGGCCTGGTGATGTAGCTCAGAGGTCAAGGGCTTGCCTAGCAGGCAGATGGGCCTAAATTACTCCACCACCACCACTTCCACCACCATCACCACCACCAAAAACAAGTATCTAAATACTTAGTGTCTCTCTTTAAGGGGCTGTTTAAATATAGCATATCTTTCTATGCATTAACTGAAAGTTAATCTAGATAGTGCTTAAATTTATTGACATAGATGTAACCTATAAGAAGTAAATGAAAAAGTCAGAAAAATATGGATAGTAATTTTAGTATTCATAAAAAGAATGTTATGGTGTAGACTTAGATTTTTCAAAACCTACTTTAATAAGGGTTCTTAAATGCTTTAATCCCACTTCTACCCCACCACCCACCAGAGGTCGTAGAAAGGACAGGTCAATAGTGTAAAGGGGGATGTGACCTGTTTAGAAATAGCTCTTTTGGGTGATTCCAATCTTCCATTGACATGATGTCAGCAGTTCAGCTCACATGAATCAGCAGCATAGTTCCATCCACTTGCAAACACTATTCACAAATCAGCAACAACAGTTCAATCCAGAAGAAACCGCAAGGCTCTGCTAATTGGCCCAAGTTTGTGGAAGCATCAAGAAGCTGCTGGAGGGGGCTGGCGAGATGGCTCAGCGGGTAAGAGCACTGACTGCTCTTCCAAAGGTCCTGAGTTCAAATCCCAGCAACCACATGGTGGCTCACAACCACCCACAATGGGATCTGGCGCCCTCTTCTGGTGTGTCTGAAGACAGCTACAGTGTACTTACATATAATAAATAAGTAAATCTAAAAAAAAAAAGAAGCTGCTGGAATATCATGAGAAATTCTTTGGTGCATTTCTCTCTATGAAGACACAACAAACAATGATCAACGAAGAGGACAAGGCTATCAGTGTTAGGGAAGATCAGCATCAGCAAAGCCCAATGAAGACCAGCAAAGAGTGGCAAGGCAAACCAATGCCAGACAGGACTATCCACTGTTGGGTTATATTTATACCCTTTCCAAACATCATGAGTTCTCTCAAGCCTCTGCTCTAACAAAACATCACATGCCCCTTTTCCAGGCAGCTTCCAGAAAAACAGCAGGTGTCTGTTCTTAGCAAAACGTTCCCTACGTGTCTGCTTCAGCAAAAAAACATTCTCCCATGAGACAGCTTAAAAAAAAATCACGTGACACAACCGAGTCTCCAAATAAATCCGAAATTTCTACTCCATTATGTAACATATGAATGTGTTTATGGGGTGGTTGGGGTTGGGTAGGAACAAGTTTGGAAGGAGCCATAATGCAATATAAGCAGAAGTTATGCTCTGATGAGTGTACTGTGGTTTTCAGTTTTGGTTTTCCCTTTCAGATTATTTGATTTTTAAATGGGTACATATACATATGTATATATGTATATGCAAGCACATGTTGTGTGTGTATATATATAAAGGAGAGGACAGCCTCAGGTATCATGCTCTGAAACACCATTGATCTCCTCTGAGACAGGATCTCTTGGGCTGGAACTCACCAATCACGATAGACAAGCTGAGCAGTGGTCTCTGGGATCCTCCTGTCTCTGCTTCCAGCAGGAGGGTTACAGGTGTGTCCTGCTACACCCAGTGTTTTTATGTGACTTCTAGGGATGAACCCAGGTATTCATGCTTGCAGCTGAAATATCTCCTTACCTGGATTGCTTTTTTTAGAACTAGAAATAAGGACATGTGTTAAGAAAAGAAAATCATTCCCAAGAGCAGGAGTGGACTACTAAGCTGAGGGACATGACATCAAAGTTGATTTTAAAAATTTTTAATTGTTATTATATTAATTATTTTAATTATTATTTTTAACTTATATGATTTTATCATTTCCCCTTTCCCTTTCCTCCCTCCATTTCATATATATATATATATATATATATATATATATATATATATATCTCCCCTGGCTCCTTCAAATTCATAGTCTCTTTTTTCATTGTTTATATATACATACACATATACACATATGCTACCTGTTCTGTCTGTGTAATGTTACCTGTGTGTACATGCTTTATGGCTGACCATTTGGTATTGGATACCCAATTGTTGTGCTTTTCCCTAGGGAACATGACTTCTCTAGCGCTCTCAGCATTCCTTGATTGCCTGCAGTTTAGGGTTGAGCCCCACACCCCCACCCCACCCCAGCTTTCCCTCATTGCATTAGCATGCCTATTGGTGGTGTTCTTGTCCAGCTCCTGTTGTGGGACTTTATGGATATAGCTTCTGTTTTTTTTCCCTTTTAAAGATTTATTTATTTTGTATACATTTGTATGAGGTAGGCACACACATGCCACAGAATAGGTGTAGAATTCTGAGGACAACTTACAAGACTCAGTTTCCCCCTCTATCAGCAGGGCCTGGGATTCAGAGTTGGCTTAGCAGCCAACAACTGCAGTTCCTGCGCCATCCTCTTTCCAACATCCTTTCCTACCATAAATGCTTCTTGGTGCCTTTTGTCATGCACCTCCCAACTAGGTCCAGGGCCATAACTGGAACTTTGAAAGGCGGGGAAAGCCAAGGGACTTGGCTATGCCAGCTGACCCTACAGTGGCTCTCCGGCATGCCTTAGCCACCGCCTGGAGTATCAGTAACAATTGTCCTCAAACACAGAGAGGTTTTTCCCATTAAGGTCCCGCTGTTTGGAGATGAACAGGCATCTAGACAAGAGGTCATGCTGGAATGTTTTGGGACTTCCATTCTTGCAGAGTTCCTGCCCTGCATGGCCACAGCACCGGAGACGAGCCACGTACCTTGTACATCGCATTTCCTTCCTCTACCAATTTCTAGTTTGGCTCCTTTTCTAAGCAGGGTAACCACTACAGCAGTGTTTCGACAACCGATGGCTCTGTCCAGGGGGCACATCCCACTGTGGTCCACATGTTCTATGGATATAGCTTCTAACTGTCCTAGTAGATACAAGCTCACAGCTGACTTCCTGGTCCTCTGGCTCTTGCATTCTTTCTGCTTGTGCCTCTGCAATGGTCCCTGGGCCTTAGGTCCAAGAGTTCTGTTGTAGACAAATCAGTTAGGATTGGGCCAGCGTTGATTCTTTAGATGAGCATTCATTCCTTTCAGAAGCATTAGAAGCTATGGAATTGTTTCGATTTTTAAAAACACAGGAAAAATTAATCTTGTCGGGACTTTCCTATGAGGTAGAAAGATCAAGAATGAGCAATTCACACCCCAAAGAGGCCCATCATTTGTGAACATCATAAACTGCCAGCCACAGGGCGGAGTGATGGGTAGGTGAGAAGAGATGTATAACCATACTGTATAACCAGCATAAGGAACTATAACTATAGCTGTGTTGTAGCTATAAAACGTGTAGTGTCCCATGTGTCAGATGAGTCTCAGAGAGGCATTTAAACGTGAGTGGAAGAGTTTGGAAAATGCAAAGGGAGCATTTTCTACAGAAATGAGAACTGTGTACCAAGGCACAGAGCAGGGACTCACACAGCACACAGACAGTGCCATCCAGTAATCTATAATGCGGCTCAACTTACTTGTCTGTGTATATTAAAAGGACTTCCTTAAAATACCACTAATTGTTAACATATGTTAAATGACTCCAACGGAGCCCAGCTAACAAAAGAAAGAACACCGTGTGTTCCAGCATTATGGGAATAAGGGTGACTACTTCCAAGACACTGTTATCACTGGATTCCAAGAGCCTTATCCCTAATCTCTGGCTGGCGCTCTGACTTGGGATGCAATGTGCTGATTCTCTAGGATACTGACAAATCAAAACACAGCACCTCAACAGGAGCCGTGAAGTGGGCTCGATCCATCATCGTGTCTCCATCAAGGGGACCTCACGGTTGAAATGCTGAAATTCACCAATTTAGTGAAAAGCAATGTAGGTTAAATGAAAGCTTTTAGCTTCCACTTAAAGCTCAGACACTGGGTGAATGAGGCTCTGCTTATGGGGTGCAGTGTGACACTTGCACAGCTCTGCTGGCATCTGTTTCTGCCACCTGAAGGCTAATGGGGAGGATTTAATGTGAGGCCAGGCTAGCTCCTGCAGCAAGCACACTAACAGGGAGTAAAGGAGGTGGGGGTGGGAAGTAAAAGTGGTTAGAAAACTCATGGGCTAACTGTTTGGAACCAAGTCCACGTAAAGTCTCATTGCATTCAACAGGGGCATGTTTAATTGGGTCACTCTACAGAGCAGTGTCTCACAGAGAAAACCACCACGAGAAGATTAGATGAACCGCAGTGCAGAGAACAAAAACTAGGGCAGAAACCTTGGGTTTTCAGCCAAGTCCAGAAAAAAAAAATACATTGCAGCAGACTGTGCAGAGGCATGGCTGCCTTTTCGTTGGTTGCCAAGATCCCAAGTCTGGTTTTAAAAAGCTGTAAAGGAAGAGAGGCAAATGCTAAAGAACACAGACTATTATTTTTTAAGGGATATATTTTGTATTTGAAATCATATGCATGTGTTTGTGTGTCTGCCTGTGAGGATGTCCAAATGGATGCTGTGCCCAAGGAGGCTGGAATGGGATGCTGGGTACCCCTGAGGCTTGTGAGCTGCCTGGAGTGGATGCTGGGGACTGAGGTCAGATCCCCCGAAGAGCAGCAATCTCTCTAATCACTGAGCGTCTATCTCTCGCTCTAGGTTCACCATTATGGTTTTAAAAAGAAAGCTGAACACTCGTGACTAAGCAGTCAAAAATAGTCATTTAACCCCTACTATGTGCCACAAAAATCACAGGTTACTCTGTGAGCTACCTACTAAGAGAGAGGTAGGGGGAAAGTGACCTAATTGGTGCCTTCTGGAATTTGTAGTTAAATGAAGACTCAGGACACGTGAACACATAAGTGTGGAGAAACAAGAACGTTGTACTGTTCTCTATGAGTACTCACGAAACAATGCCATTTTGTGAGGAAGCTTGGGTCCTGACCTTATACCTGCCTTTGAGTAGGAAAACAGAAAAATGTTTAGCAGTCATATTATGCCTCAAGATTTTCGGTTATCATGTGGAAGTTTTAGACTAAAAAACCTGTAAATTCCCTTCCTGTCCTGTTTAAGAATCTTTTAAACATACTTCAGATCTGGCAATATAGTTCAGTGGTATAGTGCTTGGCTAGTAGCATGTGCAAAGCTCTGGGTTTGATGCCCTAGTGTATACACACACACACACACACACACACACATACACACACACACGTACACACACATACACATGTGCACATGCATACCCCTAAGTCTAAAGACATTGGAAAGAAGCGAGTAGTCCTGAGGTAAAACACTATGAGCTTTCTGGAGGCAGATATGTCACACACACACACACACACACACACAAGAAATCTGCTTCAATGTGTTTTATCTTGAGATGCCATTCTATAGAAGCACGGTAAGACTGTGGTTATATCTACTGAGCAGCAGGGAGTAAGGAGTGTCAAAATTGTTTTCTGGAAGCTTGGATCTTCAGAGAAACCTTTCTTTAAAAATTTTTTTTTGTTTTATTTTTAATCAGGTGTGTGTACACCATGACATCAAATTCAGAGCTAAGAAGTTTAGTGGAAGTTAGTATGTTATAATCATACAAAAATGTGGCTGGGGATGGGGCTCAGTGGAGGAGTGCTTGCCTATCATCTGTGAGGCAATTGGTCTCAATTCCAAGCATCCTCAGCCTCAAACACTGCAAGAACCAGACATAGTTGGCCATGCTTGTAATAGCAGCACTTGGAAGGCTGAGGCAGGGGAATTGTGAGCTTGAGAGCAGCTTGGGCACTGTAGTCAGTTCCAGGCTAGTCTTGTGCATATACCGAGACTCTAGCTCAAAAAAAAAAAAAAAAAAAAAAAAAAAAAAAAAAAAAAAAAAAAAAAAAGAAAGAAAAAAAAGGAAAAGAAAGAAAGAAAGAAAGAAATCAAAACTGTGGTCTCCTTTAGTATGTTAGTAATATAACTATAATTCCAACAACTCTGAAGGCTGAAGCAGGAGGATTGTGAATTCGAGGCCAAACTGGATTATATACACGGAAACTGTATGGCTTAAAGAAGGGAGTTTGGGAGACTCTTCCCGCTGTGAGTATAATGTGGCTGGGTCTCCTTGCCCTCTTGGTCTCTAGGGCTATGTATATATGACTTCGGGTCAACAAGAAGTAAAGGGACTTGCATGTATACTTGAGGAAATCTTTTTTAAAAGTTGGAGGAGCAGTGTTATCCTTCCTTCTGGCTCCTAGATCAAGAATGTCATGACCAGAGATAAAAATGAAGATGATACTGAGAGCAAAGTGGAAGGAACCTGCCACACTACTCTTGACAGCCTACTTTGGGCAAATCTGCTGTTCAAATTAGTGATGCTAGAGATTGAAGTGGACTCTCATGTGTGCTAAGCCTAAGTTCTACCACTAAGTTCTACCCTTCCCCTGCTTGTGCATTTATTTTATGTGAAAGAGATGCAGATTCCATGTTGTTTAACTGATTTTTATATATTTTCTGTAATATATGGAGCCAAGATAAATTTTAATACACTATTTCATAAATGACAAAACTAGAATTCTGGGTAGCTTGTCTAATGTTACAAAATTAAGAAGCAGAAATGACTTTCCTTTGTATGTCTCTATAGT
Organism: Mus pahari; assembly: GCF_900095145.1. NCBI lineage: Eukaryota > Metazoa > Chordata > Mammalia > Rodentia > Muridae > Mus > Mus pahari. The sequence goes on from NC_034592.1 coordinate 105,318,789, forward strand.
TCTGCAAGCATGCCATGAAAGACTTGAAATGTTTGACTGAGCCTAAGTGTTCAGCATAATACTTTTCAATTATGCTCTTGAGCACACCATTCATATCTCCTGTAATCAGGGTTTGTTGATTGGTTTTTGTCAACTTGACACAAACTAGAGTCACCCAGGAAGAGGAAATCTTAATTAAGAAAATGCCTCATCAGATTACCCCGTAGGCAAGTCTGTAGGACATTTTCTTGATTAACGATTTGTGTGGGAGAGCTTCACCTGGTCAGTGCCATCCCAGGGCGTGTGGTCCTGGGTGCTGAATAAGCCTGCAGGCAAACCAGTAAGCAGCGCTCCTCAGTGGACTCTGCTTCAGCTCCAGGTGTCCAGGTTTCTGCCTTGAATTTCCCCAGTGATAGGCTGTAAACTGAAAGCTGAGATTAACTCTTTTCTCTACAGGCTGCTTTTGGTCATGATGTGTTATCATTACAATAGAAACCTTAACTAAGACTCAGACAGGTCCATTCACACGTCAGAAAAATCTTCCCATAGTCATATATGCTCTGCCTTGGAAAACTGGTTGTTTTGGAGCAAAGACCAAGTGAGCTATCCTTTAATCTCTACATTGTAATACCTCAGTAACATATAACCTAACAGCCTAGATCAAGCTGGTCAGCATTTTCACTTTTGTGTACCACTGTTGATGGCCATTTCCACTTGGGAAGGGCAATGACTACCTTGATTTTTTTTTAAAGCATAAAAGTTTAGCTGCTGGGCTGTAGTGTTGGCTCAGTGGTTAAAAGCACTTGCCCTCATTGCAAAGGACCCAGGTTTGATTACCCAGCACCTACATAGAGGCTCACCACCCCTCAAGGACCAGCATGTGTGGTGCACAGATACATATGAAGATAAAACTCTCAAACATAAAACACTAAAAATCTAAAATATTTTTAAAAATTTTTAGTGCTAGGGTAGGGGGCGGGAAGAGGGGAACATGATCTGATATTGGGTGGGGGAAAAGGACTGAAGCCCTGAGGGCCAGCAGAAAGAATGGAAACAGGCAACCTCTGGAGGTAGGAGGCTGGGGGGATCCTCCAGAATGTACCAGAGACCTAGGAGGTGAGAGACTCTCAGGACTCAAAGGGAGGGACCTTAAATGAAATGCCCTACATTGGGAAGAGGGAACTTATAGAGCCCACCTTCAGCAGAAAGACTCCGACCCATAATTGTTCCTGTCTGAAAGAACTGCAGGGATGGAAAAGGAGAGGAGGAGCCTGAGGAAAAGGAGGTCCAGTGATAGGCCCAGAGTGGGATCCAGCTCAAGGGGAGGCTCCAAGGCCTGACACTATTACTGAGGCTATGGAGCGCTCACAAAAAGGGACCTATCATGACTGCCCTCCAAAAGACCCAACAAGCAGCTGAAAGAGTCCGATGCAGATAGTTGCACCCAACCAATGGACAGAAGCTGCTGACCTCTGTGGTTGAATTAGGGAAAAGCTGGAAGAAGCTGAGGAGGAGGGCAACCCTGTAGGAGGACCAGCAGACTCAATTAACCAACATATACCAGCTGATATGAGGCCCCAAACACATATACAGAGGACTATCAGGTCTGGGTTCATTCAGAAAAGATGCCCCTAACCCTCAAGAGACTGGAGGCCCCAGGGAATTTAGAGGTCAGGTGGGGTGGGAGCTGGGGAGTGGGGACATCTTCATGGAGACGGGGTTGGGGGTAGGGAAGAGGTATTGGATGTGGAACAGTCAGAGGGTAGACTGGTAGGGGAATAAAATCTGGAGTGTAAATAAATAAATAAATAAAAGATAAAAAAAAATTAGCTACCAAATAGAAGCAAATGGTAGACTGTACACCCTGTTGAAAAGATTGTCATTGGAGGGTCTGGCTATCCTCTGTAGCTTTCTCCTTGGGCAGTTAGTTATTCACACTTGCAGTTTTCCCAACTGTCTTTATGAGCAGCTTTTTAAAAAAATTATTTTATGTGTGTGGGTGTTTTTCCTGTATGTATGTCTGTGCACTACACACATGTCTGGTGTGCAAGTGGTGTGAAGGTCATAGGTCAATGTTGAGTAGACTTCTCAGCAACTCTCCATTGTGTCTTTTTGAGACAGGGTCTCTCACTGAAACTGGAACTGGCCAGATTGGCTAGATTGGTTGGTCAGCAAGCGCTCAGGACCCATCTGTGTCCAGCTCCTACCCTCACAGACATAGTTGCTGTGCTCAGCTTTCCCATTCATTGGTTGACACAGATCTAAACCCATCTTCACGCTTGAATGGCAAGTAGTTTACTTACTGAGACACCTCTGCTGCTCCTATAATATTGTCTATACCCCCTACTAATTCTTTATATATATATATATATATATATATATATATATATATTATATGTAAGTACACTATAGCTGTCTTCAGACATTGCAGAAGAGGGCATTTGATTTCATTATGGATGGTTGTGAGCCATCATGTGGTTGCTGGGATTTGAACTCATGACCTTTGAAAGAGCAGTCAGTGCTCTTAACCGCTGAGCCATCTCTCCAGCCCCCCCCCACTAATTCTTAAAAGATTATCTTTTAGTCTGTGTTTCGAGTCATATAAAAATATAAGCATCTATACTTGACAATTTTAAAAATATCCCAAAAGATAGTATTTAACTTTGTTTGTTTGGTTGGTTGGTTTTTCAAGACAGGGTTTCTCTGTGTTGCCCTGGCTGTCTTGGAACTCACTCTGTAGACCAGGCTGGCCTCAAACTCAAAGATCTGCTGTCTTTGCCTCCCAAGTGCTAGAGGAATTGATTTCTTTTCTAAAAATAGTTTTAGAGTTGTTTCTGTTTTCTTTTTTTCTTTTTCTTTTCTTTTCTTTCTTTCTTTTTTTTCTTTTTTCTTTTTTTGTCTGCGTTTATACTACATGCATGCCTGGTGCCTGCAGAGATCAAAATGGGGCATCCGATCTCTTGGAACTAGAGTTAAGGATGGTTATGAGCCATAAAGTGGGTAGTGAGATCTGAACTCGGCTTTTTTTCATGAGTAGCAAGAGTTCTCAATCACTGGATCACCTCTTCAGCCCAAGACACCTCTCTCTCTCTCTCTCTCTCTCTCTCTCTCTCTCTCTCTCTCTCTCTCTCTCTCTCTCCTCCAGAGTCTCATGATGTAGATATGACGGGTGGCCTGGAACTTGCAATGTAGACACTAGACTGGGCTACCCTCAAACTCATAGAGATAGCCTGCCTCTGCCTCTTGAGTGTTGGGGTTAAAGGCACATACCACTAAGGCTGTCAGAGTTGACTTCTTAAAAACTGTCTTTAATTGCCTGCACAAGACTGCACCAGTCACCATGACATCATGGATGGGGAGATGTTCACAAGGATTCCCTCGTAGATAAAGGGTTACACATAATCAATCGCTACTGGGGGAGGGAGACTATGTCTCTTCAGGGACAAATCCCTGACAGATTGTTCAAGCCCAAGTGCTCAGTCCTAAGTCCGTGTACACACAGGTGAGACTAACTGGACAGTTAGAGGAGTTATGGATTTGAGAGGGGAAGGTGGTGGGAAGATGGAGTTGGAGGAAACATGCAAGGATGGAGATGTAAAATCAATATATTTATGTATAAAATTACCTAAAATAAAGTTTAAATTAAAAACTAGGTTTTTAAGAATCGTTTTAGATCTACAGAAAAGTTGTGACAGTGTAAAGTTCTTTATCTCCACTTTCCTTTGTTAACAACCTTTACTGTATGTGTGACAATGAACTATGCAAAATACATGATTGTAGCTCAGGTGGTATAATGCTTGCCTGGCATATTCGAAGCCCCGAGTTTGGTCACCAGCACTACTTAAACATGTTGAATGTCTGTAATCTTGAACCTCGGGTTGGAAGTAGATCCAGCAAACTAGAAGTAGTTTAAAGGCTCTCTCATATGCCCTGCAGTGACCCACTGGGTCCAGCAAGGCCACACCTTTTAAACCTACTCAAAGGAGCACTGCCACCTGAGGGTCAAGTGTTCAGATGCTCCAGGTGGTAGGGAACATGTCTAATCCAAACCACCACACTATTGCCTAGAGAATGTGTTTAGTTAAGGCTCCCTTAATTTTTATCTAATGGCCTCGTTCAGTTCCATGACTCCGTGGTGCATTGTTTATCGTGCCCCTTACAGCTGTGGCTGTTTCTCTGGTTTTCTTTAGTTTTGATGACCTTTGATTTTTATTGTTGTTGTTTTTGTCTGTGGTGTTGCAGATCACACCTGGGGAAGCACTCTATCACCAAACTATACTCCAGACCACCGCAAAGACAGCTTTCAGGGCTACCCTTTAGGGACTTTGTAGCATATCTCCCCACTTAGATTGTCTGATGTTTTTCTCACCAGCAGACTGGGGTTAGAGTTTTTGAGAGGACTGCAGAGCATCCTCACCACCATATCACATCGCAGACACACACAGTCAGCATTTTCCACTGTTGGGGTTCATCTTGCTCACCTGGCAGTGGGAACGGATACTTGCCATGCTGGATAACCTGAGTTCAATCCCTAGGACCCACGAGGGAGAAGGAAACCCTCTCTTGCAAGTTGTCTTCTTTAATCCCAGCACTCGGGAGGCAGAGGCAGGTAGATTTCTGAGTTTGAGGCCGGCCTGGTCTACAAAGTGAGTTCCAGGACAGCCAGGGCTACACAAAGAAACCCTGTCTCAAACAACAACAACAACAACAAAAAAAAAAAAAAACAAAAGAAGAAGAAGAAGAAGAAGAAGAAGAAGAAGAAGAAGAAGAAAGTTGTTTTCTGACCTCCACTCATGTGCCATGGTATTCATGTCCCCTCCAATAAGTAAATGAGTGGAGATGACCTTTCAGATCTCCTGAAGTCAGAGCTCAACTTTTGAAGACAAGAATTTTGTATGCAGCATGCGCTGGCTTCCAGCTTCTGCCTCAACCTCACAGATTCTGTAATTGCAGAGAGTTAACCTTCAACTTTGATATGAACCAACTCGTAACAAATTCTGGTACGTTTATGTCGTCGTTGTTTGTATAGTATAAAAGAGAGAAACATCCCTCTGTGAAGGTACAATGTTTTTTTGGAAGCAGATGAACTTTATTTTTGAAATGCACAGTAAACGTGGAACAATTTTTCACTGTTGGAAAATCTTCACGTCTCAGAACTATCGGCCGGTTCGAATAAACACACTTAAGTTTGTGTTCTTGAGGGCTTATGCTCACGGAAGTTCTTGACCCGGAGTCTGAAAAATAGCAACAAATCCATCCTCTGGTTACACAGGTGAAAACCAGTAACTTTTCTTGTTTGTTTAAACAAATATAAAAGCAGCACGCAGAGGGAGCGAGCAGGGGATTTTCTGTAGCACTGAGCCTAAGGGTAAACGTAGAACGACACCTGCTACAAAGCAGAGCGAGGAATAGCGTTAAGAGTTCTGTTACTTGGCTTTAAGCCCAGTTCAGAAGATACAGGACTCTGACGTTTCCGCACATCTTTGTTTCCGGGCTTTCTCCTGTGTAAAGTGTTGGCATAGGAGGGATGTAAAACTAGGCGTGCAGAAACAACTTGTAAGGGCTGCTATTGCTAATTCGGAATGTGTCAGCCGTCAGTAACGGCGCATTAGCTGCCATTCACCGAGGGCAGCTTCTGGGCTTTCTCTCCAGCTAAGTCGAGGGAAAAGCAGCAGAGTGTTTTAAAATAGGAGCACCGCATTCTGGAATTCTTCCTGTCCGTGACAGCAGTAACCTTGGAAACCGGGCTGCTAACACATCTCAATCGCAGAGCTTCCTCAAGCTTAGCTTCTCTTGCGGTACTGTCTGGGCACCGCTCTTCTATGAGCTAATGTCGACTGTTTTTTTCCACCTCGTTGGCACAAACAACACCAAGCAGAAAACCTTACTAGACACCCATCAGGTTCCATCTCACCTAGAGCGTTCCCTACTTGGTGGCAGTCTCAGAATTGGTCCTGACAGGGGAAACTCTGCCAAGGGGCCAGCTGAGAGCAGGACCTCCCTAAACCTGGTCTCAGGGGACACCACCAGGTAACAGCACCACGCACACCCACCCAGGTACGCCAAGCGCCCCCGACCCCGCGCCCCAGCCTCCAGACAACCCTCGCGAGACAAGCCCGCAAGGGGACGGGAAGAAACCCACTATCTCGCGAGAAGAGGGGGCGTCGGCGGAAACGAGCAAATGCCCCCCTGGGCGCCCCGGTCTCAGCCGGTGGGCGTGGACCGAGGAAACCCGCCCCCTTCCGGCTCGCGTCCCCGCCCCCAGGCTTGAGGCGTCGGGTCGCGGGTACCAGCGCCGGCGTCTCCCGCTTCCCTGCGGCGGGAACCCGCTGGCCTTCGACTCTCGGAGGGGGCGCGGCGGGGGCGCAGAGGGGGCGGGGAGGACCCGCGACGCCCCGCCCCCCTCCGCTCTCCGGCGGCCGCTCGACCAGTCCCTTGGGGTCCGGGTCCCGAGGCCTCTGGGACAGCAGGCCGGGGCTGCCCGCAGGTGTCGGCGGCGGCGGCGGCAGAGTCACCGGCCTCATGGTGGGTTTCGGGGCCAACCGGCGGGCCGGCCGCCTGCCGTCCTTCGTGCTGGTGGTGCTGCTGGTGGTCATCGTCGTCCTTGCCTTCAACTACTGGAGCATCTCCTCCCGCCACGTTCTGCTTCAGGAGGAGGTGGCCGAGCTGCAGGGCCAGGTCCAGCGCACCGAGGTGGCCCGCGGGCGCTTGGAGAAGCGCAATTCGGACCTCTTGCTCCTGGTGGACACGCATAAGAAGCAGATCGACCAGAAGGAGGCCGATTACGGCCGCCTCAGCAGCCGGCTGCAGGCCAGGGAAGGCCTGGGGAAGAGATGCGAGGATGACAAGGTAAGGTCGAGCCCTTTCCTCGGCCCTCCTAGACTTTTTCTTTTCACCTCTGGGGTGGGGTGTTAATATTAGCCCGCCAGCGGTTGCTGTATGCCGTCAGCGTGGTAGCCCTGGAAGCTCCCCAGACCCCCAGCAACCCTGTTTGTTGTCAGACTTTGCCGGTGTCAGCGCCACATTCTCTGATCGCTTGCAGAGACTGTAAGTTCTGGTTCTCTAGAGTGGCCTGTGTGTGGATACCACCTTTCCTCCAAGCTTGGCTGCTGAGCTGGCAGTGGTAATCACCTGGCCTGTGTGGCCGCCTTCTGTTCCGGGGCACACAGGCTGCCAGGTATATGGTATGGGCATTGTCTCATCCTCCTTCTGTGCAGACTGATCAATATTAATTTCTTTATTTCAGAATGCGGCCTTCTTCCCTTTTGGTGCTCAACACGTTATTTGTCATCCTCATGGCTTTTTAGAAATCTTTATAAATTGATGTATTTTGCTAAGTAGATTTTTAAAAAATGATTTTTGTGTGAAAGTGTTGTTATAGATGAGTCAGGAACCCGTATATGAGCCACACTTGTGACTATGGTTAATCCATTATCTTCTCAATTTGAATTGTTAATGAAATTAGTCGAAATGGTAGAATCTAAAAATAAGTTCTTAGGAACAGAATCTTGTCTGTCGTTATAATTCTTGAAAGAAAATAAAATTGTGTATGCTTAAGTAGCTCTTAGGGCTGTTGCTTAATGCAGATAAATACAAAATTTTAAATTTAAAAATCTTAAGACTGGACTATGATCATGTCCTATTTAACAGGATCTGTTTTCACTATTTTATTGACAGTTTATAACTTAGGCAACTTCAGTTGATATATCAGAATTCTGAAGACTTCTAGATAGGCACTATAGTAGATGACTTTTTTTTTTTTTCTAAGACATCTATTTTTTTTAAAGATTTATTTATTTTATGTATATGGGTACACTGTACTGATGGTTGTGAGCCTTCATGTGGTTGCTGGGAATGGAGGTAGCTCACTCTGGTCAGCCCTGCTCCCTCTGGCCCAAAGATTTATTATTATATCTAAGTACACTGTAGCTGTCTTCATACACACCAGAAGAGGACATCAGATCTCATTACAGATGGTTGTGAGCCACCATGTGGTTGCTGGGATTTGAACTCAGGACCTTCGGAAGAGCAGTCAGTGCTCTTACCCAATGAGCCATCCCAGCCCTGTGACTTCTTTTCTACACTCTTAAATCTTTTAAGATTAAATTTCTTTCTTCTTTCTTTATCATGTGTGTGTGTGTTTGTGTGTATGTGCATGTATGTGCATGTGTGTGCATGTATGTGCATACACATGTGTGGAGATCAGAGATCTGGAGTCAGTTCTCTCCTTCTATCCTGTAGAGCTGACTTCTGGTTATCTGTCTTGGCAGCAAGTGCCTTTAGCTGCTGAGCTGGCCCTTAAATTTTATTTGTGAGTGTCCTCACCCTAATGCACATGTGGATGTCAGAGGACAGCTTATAGCAGTCAGGTTTCTTCTTCTACCATGTTGGTCCTGGGGATGGAACTCAAGTTCTATGAGATTTTAATGAGCTTACCCTCATTGGCCTCTACCTTCTACTTAACGAAAACTGAGTCGTTGTTTCTTGTTCCCTTTTCTTCTTTATACAGTATGCACACCCTCTGAGGGGGTAGAGATCAGCAGACATTTGCACCTTCTATACACTGAATTGTAAAACATGGATACAGTAGGTAGAAACCTGTAAGAGTTTAGAGTATTAAAATAAGGTCTTTATGATGAACCCTTTTGAGCTAGCACTCTCTGTCTTGTGGTTGTGCCTCAAAAAGTGAGCTCTCAGCTGTTTCTCTCCTCTGTCATCTGATGGACTTTGACCCTGTAAAACTCTTAAGTATTTTAGTTTTCTGTTGCCATGGCAGAACACCCTAACCAAGGCAACTTACAGAAGAAAGCATTTTATTTGTGGCTTAAACTTTTATTATTTTATGCGTATGGGTGTTTTGTCTGCATGGTTTTTTTAATCTGTGCAACCATAAGTATCTGGTTCCTGTGGAGGCCAGAAGGTTTGGATTCCCCTGGAGCTGGAGTTACAGGTGGTTTTGAGCCACCATGTGGGTGCTGGGAATTGAAGCCAAGTCCTCTGCAAAAGTCACAGAACACTGGCAATGAAATAACTCCTTTGAAACCTCAAAGCCTGCCCCCAGTGACACATCTCCTTTAACAAGGCCACACTTCCTAATCTTTCCCAAACAGTTCCACCAGTTGGAGACCAAGTGTTCAAACATGAGCCTATCAGGGCTGTTATTCAAACCACCACATAGATAGAGGAATCCCAGTTCTGGAACCAAAAAGGTGATATTTCCTTCTTCCAGTTCATCATGCCAGTTCTGTCATTTCCAGGATGAGAGTAAGAGGCAGTGTTCTCATCACTGTCCATGAAAGTGAGAAATCAGACCCATTTCTATAGATTTATCTCAAACTTACTATATTTTATTCTGTCTGTAAAGAATTTTAACTTGGAGGTGTATATTAGTTTGCCAGGGCAGGCATAACAGTACCACACATGAGATATAACACTTTATTTCTCCACAGTCCTGGAGGCTTGGAGTTCCAGGTCAAGGTACAGGAAAGAGTTGGGTTTCTCTGAGACCTCTCCCCTTGGCTGCAGATGGCTGTCTTCTTGATGCTCTATCCTGTCATGGTATTCCCTGATGGATGCATCCCAGTGCCTCATCTCCTTTTTGGATTGTGGCCCCTCTTACACATGACTGTTCTTCCAGTGCAACAATCTCTTCAGGAGCTCACTTGTGCCTGCTTGGAAAAGATCGCCCTGCTGGGCTTGCTGCAGTGTTGACTTCCCCTGCTTTTGTGATGAGCAAGGTCACAAAATCTCCTCCTGAGTGTTCAGCCACAGCATACCAGCCATCCTATGCAAGTCTGCACTAATTGTTCAGGGTTTCAGGGAGGGACTAGAGTGTAGAGGCTGGTGAAGTCTAAGGGCGAAGGGCTTCGTCTCTGTGGCTATGGGACAACTTTCCTTCCTTCTGGGTAAAGGCCTTCTAGTGGGTGCTTTGGTCAGAGTAGGAGAGCACTCACACTCCTGTAAGTAGGTAGCCTTTACCTATGTGCTATAAGGAAATCCAATAAACTTGTTGGTTTCCCAGGGGTAGATGTTTCTTGGATTTCCCCTGGGATGCATTTTTTGCAACAGCCCTACACTAGTAGCCTTATTTAATCACTGCTTTAAACTCCAAATATAACTATATTTTGAGATCCTAGAGGTTGAAATCTCAACATATGAGTTTGACTAGTACAGTTCACCCTGTATCTTGGAGGAATCAGTCATATACACAATGTAGTCGTCGTCGTCGTCGTCTTCTTCTTCTTCTTCTTCTTCTTCTTCTTCTTCTTCTTCTTCTTCTTCTTCTTCTTCTTCTTCTTCTTCTTCTTCTTCTTGTTTCTACCAAAAAGACTGTTACATAAACTGTATTTTTCTTTTTCTTTAAGATATATTTATTTTTATATGTGTGAGTTCAGCAGACATACCAGAGGAGGGCATCTATTACAGATCCTATTACAGATGGCTGCTGGGAATTGAACTCAGGACCTCTGGAAGAACAGCCAGTACTCTTAACAGCTGAGCTATCTCTCCAGCTCTTCTTTTTTTTTTTCTTCTGTAGTAGACAAGAGTCTCACTGTGTCCAAGGCTGGTTCCAAGTGCTGGTATTTATGTGTGTGCCCTCACCCAGCTTGCACTTGGATTCCTGTTACTGTGTCCCATGCACTGCAGGAAATGGTCTAGCTCAGGGAAAGGAGCTATTTGAGTGTAGACAGTATCTTCCTCAAAGCTATTCTTCTGTTGTAAATACACATACACAAAGGTCCAGGTGTGGTGGCATAGCCTTGTACTCACAGCGTGGGGAGACGGAGGCCAGAGGGTCATGAGTTCAAGGCCAACCTGGGTTACATAATGAAACCCTAACTTGAAAAAAGAAAATTTCAATTTTGATGTTTGAAGTTGAACAATAAATGACTAATTTTTCTGTTAACTGACATAATCCTGACTGAGAGTATATTAAAAAGGATACATAAAATATGTAAAAAATTATAAATAAATAGCTTTAGTTGAATGAAGAAGAGAGAATGGGGGGCATATTATATTTATCCTTCCAAAGTTATCTTCACTGTATGTACACCACAATGTATAGGTATTTAACACATATACACATACACACAAAGTGTGTGTATATAAAAGCCTTGGCACACAACAGCTACTCACGTAGAAGCAGGTCTGGGCAGTAGGTGTGCCCTTTGCCATACTACACTGCACCTTTGCTGTGCTACATGGCATCAGTATAAGTCAGACAAACCACTTCTCTGTCCTTCAGGTGTCCTCATCTAGAAAAAGAGGATGATATTCTTTCTTCCTCTCTGGGAGTTTATAGTAACAAATTCGTTAAAATTCCTAAAATAGGACTGGAGAGATGGTTCATTGGTTAAAAGCACTGGCTGCTTTTCTAGAGGATATGGGTTTGATTCCCAGAACCCATGTGGTGCTCACAGCCATCTGTAACTCCAGCTCCACAGGATCTAAAGTGTTCTGATTTCCACAAGCATGAGGTACATACAGGGCACACAGGCATGCATGCAGACAAAACTTTTATATATATATAAAATAAATAAATCTTAAAAAGAGAATCTTAAATGACGTCTTGGCTATTATTTCTTTTCTGCTCCCTATGACAGAATGCCTTCTCTCCAGGATGGAGCTCTGTTTGTGTTCCTGCCCAAGATCCGGTTCTAGCTCCAGCGTCATGTTTGACTTTTTCTTTCCTTCCCCACTTCCTGGTCCACTGTCAATTAACTTTAGTTGGTTCTGTCCGTAGTTGCCTTCCCTAATTCTCTGGTACTTGGCGGTTTCTCTGTACTTTAGGAATCAGTCTTCTGTCATTCTAAATGCTTCCATTACTTGTGCTTTTCCTCTGACTCACCTGCCAAAATCTGGCTACTGTATAAACTGCAATTTAATTGCTACTTCATGTAACTCAAAATCATGAAAAATTGGTACCTTCATTCTGAGCTTCCTATCCTATGATATTAGTCCTGTGTATGACATGTAACTATTAATAAAACAGGTTAGAATTTTGGGCTCTCCCTAAACAGTTCTTCCCCCATAAACAAACCTGAGCATCCTCAGACCTTACTTTCAGAGTGGCTACATCAGTTCCTTTATGAAGCAGAATGTTGTTTCATCTTTTAAGCTTGTGTAGAGTGTCTCCAACCACCTGTGTCTTCCGTTAGCCGGATTCAGACTGTGCCAGTCTGGTGGTCTGCTGAGTTCTAGCTCCATTTACCATTGTATGTCATTAGAACTGAGTGCATGTCATTCTTCTCCCTTGACTCATCCTCTTGCTTCTTTTTTGTCTTTCCCTCTTTAATCCACCTTCTAATCCATCTGCATTCACTCTGTAGCTCCTAGGACTTCCCTAGATCATGTGTTTCCTTTTTTAGGTGTAATTTACCTTATTATTTGAGCTACACTAGCTTATTTGTTTAGCTAATAGCTTCCTGTGTGTTAACCTCTTCTCAACATTGTAAGTTCTCTGAGGACAGACTGCTTGAAATTGCCTGTAGTGTTTCTGATAGTGCTTGTTGCTGACAATGTTAAGAGTTCATTTGTGGGGCTGGAGAGATGACTCAGTGGTTAAGAGCACTGACTGGTCTTCCAGAGGTTCAATTCCCAGCAACCACATGATGGCTCACAACCATCTGTAATGGGATCCTAAGCCCTCTTCTGGTATGTTTGAGAATAGTGACAGTGATCTCTCTCTCTCTCTCTCTCTCTCTCTCTCTCTCTCTCTCTCTCTCTCTCTCTCNTCTCTCTCTCTCTCTCTCTCTCTCTCTCTCTCACACACACACACACACACACACACACACACTCACACACACTCACACACACTCACAGACAGACAAACAGACAAGGAGCTAGAGAAAGGACCTAAGGAGCTGAAGGGGTTTGCAGCCCCATAGGAGGGCTTCATTCTGAGCTATTCAAAAATATGAACTAGCCAGTACCCCAGAGCTCCCAGGGACTAAACCACTAACTAAAGAACACACATGTAGGGACTCATGGCTCCAGCTGCATATGCAGCAGAGGATGGCCTAGTAGGACATCAGTGCAGGGAGAGGCCCTTTGTCCTATGAAGGCTCTATGCCCCAGTGTGGGGGAATGCCAGGGCGGGATTAGGTGAGTAGGTGAGCAGGGGGAGGGGATGGGGGAGGGTGTTTTTCGGAGGGGAAACCAGGAAAGGGGATAACATTTGAAATGTAAATAAAGAAAATAGCCAATTAAAAAAGCAAGCAAACAAAACAAAAAGTCCACTTGTGTATCTCTCTTTTTTTAAAGACTTATTTATTTATTATATGTAAGTACACTGTAGCTGTCTTCAGACATTCCAGAAGAGGGTGCCAGATCTCATTACAGATGGTTGTGAGCCACCATGTGCTTGCTGGGATTTGAACTCAGGACCTTCGGAAGAGCAGTTGGGTGCTCTTACCTGCTGAGCCATCTCACCAGCCCCTTGTGTATCTCTTATATACCTCGTTTACAAATTCTGTTAAAGATTTAATCCCTGTTATTGCAATGTCACTTTTGGAAATGGGTGTAGCTTTTGACATTCCTAGGATATACAATCTCACAGCAAGCTCCTTGTTCCTCTAGCTCTTAAAATATTTCTGGTCTCTCTTCTGCAATGATGTCTTAGTTTTAGGTGCAGGAGATGTGTTATAGATGTATCAGTTGGGACTGGGCTCCACAGCTCCACATTTTGATTGGTTATAGTTTTTTTGTTTTGTTTTTCTTTGTATGGTGTCCATCTGTTGCAAGAAGTTTCCTTATGAAGACAAGGACTTCACTTAATCTGTGGTTGTAAGGGCAAATATTTAAAGTGTAGTTGGGGATCATGATGGTTTAGTAAAGTAGTGACGGTAGGTTCTCCTTCAAGGAATGTGACTTCCCTAGTCCTGGGTAGTTGACTGGGTTTCCAGTATTAGACATCATTTCTCTCGCATTAGATGGTGATAAGTCAATTAGAGAACTATTGGTTACTGGCAAGGTATGTGTACTTATAGGGTTCTGGTGGGGGTTGTGCTTCATGGGATTGTTAAGTTTCTTTCCTTCTTTGTAAGCTTAACATTATACCTTCTGGCGCTCTGAAAGCTAGTTCTCAGAGGGATTTTCAGGTCAGTTCTAGGACAGGAGCCTCTGGGTTCTGTGTCTAAAAGGTATGATGTCTTCAGCAATAGGGACTTACCATCCACCTCTGGGGGTTTAGCCTTGGGCAATAATAAGAGCCTATAACATTTTGGAATCTCTTGGACAACTTTGGCCAACAACTCAAGACAGGGCTTCTTGTGCCTGATATTGTGGTTTTTGTTAAATGGTTTGGCTTTTGGATGGAGCATTGTAGACAGATAGGAAAATTCCATTAAACTATATGTATATTTATACACCTACTTATGTGTGTTACAGGTATTTTTAGGTAGACAGTAATGTGATTTCTTACAACTTTTTCAGACATTCTTTCTGTACTTATCTCTCCCTCCCTAATTAGAGCCCCCTGTTTTTCCCATTTCCTCCTTCAGATCATTTGTGCCCTGCTATCCTTCCTCTCGTGCCCCCTCCAACAACCCCCACTGGTCCCCTTTTTACTTTCTTGGTTTCTTTAGCTACTCCAAGCTATGTACTCATGGCTGAATATTTGGAACTAGGAGTCTCAGATGAGAGAGAACATGCAACTGTTGTCTTTCTGGGTCTGGGTTACTTAACTCAATATGAATTTTTCTCTTTCTATCCGTTTACCTGGCTAGATCTTGGAAAAGGATAGGATAATCGTTTTGATGTGTTTTCACCCCACTTTGGCATGAAAAGTAACTTTTAAAAAAGTTTTAGAATTTATTTTTTAATTTATTTTATTTTATGTGTTTTAGTGTTTTGCTGCACATATGTCTGTTTACCACATGCGTGTCTGATGTCTAATCAGGCCAGATGGCAGTGTTGCATCCCCTGGAATTAGAGTTCCAGATGGTTGTAAGCTGCCTTTCAGGTGCTAGGAATCGAACCTGGTTCCTCTGGAAGAGCAGACAGTGCTCTTAAAAAAACTTTGTTGAGAGTTTTTGCACTCTATAATTTTCTTTTTCTACTAGATCTTTGTCTAGCTTTTAAAAAAAAGATTTATTTGTTTGTTTATTTGTTGTTTATTTATTTATTTATTTATTTATTATATAAGTACACTGTAGCTACAAAATGAGTTCCAGGGCATCTAGGGCTACTTTTGTTGGGCCACCAGAGAAGACTGCTCTGACACATGTTTAAGCCGATAGAAAGTCTTCATTACTGGGACAGTGATTAAACTGAGTGGTTGGGATCCCGGTGTAGCCTGAGCCTTTCTCAGAGTGAGCTTTTAAGTACAAAAGCCATGTCCTGGGTTAACGTACTTCAGTTAACAAGAACAGTTATCTAGAAGCAGAACCACAAAATCCCCAAAGCAAGGCTTATACATTTGGAGACTTTCCCATGACTATGTACTTTGATGGATTAAGCCTGTGTTTAGGTGGTGCTGTTGATGGGCTGAGTTTTACAGCCCGAATGGAACTTCCACCATGGTCTACTAAGATCTGGGGCACTGTTTCAACACTATACAGAGAAGCCCTGTCTTGGGGGGAAAAGTGTGTATGACTGTTTTGTTTCCTTGTATGTCTGTGCACCACATATGTGCAGAGCCTTTAGAGATCAGAAGAGGCTGTTAGGTCCCTTTCAGCTGGAGTTCCAGAAAGTTACAAGCCTTTGGAAGAATAGCCAGTGCTCTTAACTACTGAGCCATCTTCCCATCTTGTCACTGTTGTCCTTGTCCTCCTTGTCCCCTCCTTAAGGGAAGAGGCTTTACTTGAGCTCATAGTGACTAGAGAGGCTCCCTTTGTTCATTTTTATATTTGCCATTGTTGTTACTGAACTGTCATTTATGTATTCTAGGTGTCAAGATCAGTCAGAGTTGTCCCTCTGCTTTGTGGGCCATGTTTTCAGTCTGTCACTAGTGTTCTTTGAAGTTTTGAATGTTGAGGAGCTTCATTTGTATCTATTTGTTCTTTAGTTGTCTCTGCTTTTTTTTTTTTTTTTAACCAAAAGAAAAATGGATATTATTTATTAAAATAAGACCCCATATTCACTAACTCACAAGAAAAACACAATTTAAAATCTTACAGATTACGGCCTCAAAGTATACAAAGCATAATCTAAAAAATAAAAAATTCCATTTACAGTCATTCTCACCCCAACAATTAATAGACAAAAGGTTAAAAAAATTACTAAGGCTCTTAAGATTTAAGCAGCATGTGGTATCTTGATCACAATATCTAGAGAGTAAGTAGGTTTCACTAGCACAGACTTATCAAACTTGATGCATGTATTAGACCATTTTCAACCTGTGGGTTGTGACCCCTTTGGGGATTGAATGACCCTTTCACGAGGGCCACCTAAGACCATTGGAAAACACAGATATTTGCAACATGATTCATAATGGTAGTGAAATTAAAGTTATGAGGTAACAAAAATAATCTTATGGT
The DNA here is from genome assembly GCF_900095145.1 of Mus pahari. NCBI lineage: Eukaryota > Metazoa > Chordata > Mammalia > Rodentia > Muridae > Mus > Mus pahari. The sequence continues at coordinate 105,335,246 of NC_034592.1, forward strand.
TGGGGGTCACCACAACAAGAGGAACTGTATTAAAGGGTCACAGCATTAGGAAGTTGAGAGCCATGTATTTGGTTAACCTACATACAAGGTCAGATATTTGGAAATGGAATACAATGCTACTTAGTAATTCATATAACACAGAAGAAATCAGGATGGAGGTTTGAATACATGTAAAACTTAGTAAATAAAATACGCATATCAAAAAATGTGGGATATGTTTAAAACAATAATTTGAGGTATTTATGACCATACATACTTTCTTTAGGAAAAAAAAATGCTTAAAGCCAGGCAGTGGTAGCACATGCTTTTAATCCCAGCACTTGGGAGGCAGAGGCAGGTGGATTTCTGAGTTCAAGGCCAGCCTGGTCTACAAAGTAGTCCAGGACAGCCAGGACTACACAGAGAAACCCTGTCTCTAAAAACCAGAAAAAAAAATAAAAAGATAAAAAAAGCTAAGTATGAATAATGCAGGCAGCCAGAGTGTAAGCCTGTAAGCAGTATTTCTCCATGGGTTCTGTTTTCGCTGCCTGCCTAAGGTCCTGCCTTGATTTCCCTCAGTGATAGATTATGAATTAGAAATGTAAACCAAATAAACCCTTTCTTCCCAAGTTGATTTTGGTCAGTGTTGGATTACAGCAACAGACTGAAGCTAATACAACCCATGGACAATGACCATGGGTAACAAAAGCCTATAATTCCCGTGTTCTCGAGAATCTGAAGAAGACTAAGCTTGAGCTTAAGGCCAGCGTAGGAGGCCAAAAAAAAAAAAAAAAAAAAAAATCAAACCAAACAACAACAACAAACCCCAAACCAAAGCAATACAACACCAAAAATACCTCACCAAAAAGAAGTAAGTCAGGTACAGCAAGAAATTAAAGCTCTTATTAGAAAGAACTAAATTGATAAAAGGTAAACACAGGATTACCTGTTAAAAGGTAGACAAAGTGGGGAGATAGTTCAGTCAGTAGAGTGCATTCCCACAAGGCCTTAGGACCTAGGTGGAATCCCTAGAACCCAGTGAGAAGATTGGTGTGGTCTTAAAACCTTGTAATCTCAGCACTGAGAAAACAAAAACATATCCTTGGGACTTGTCAGCCAGCCAGCAGCCCACCCAACCTACCCTGCAAATTGCAGATCCCAGTGAGCAATGCTATCTTGGATGACTCTGGAGTAATGACGCCCGAGGTTGACCTCTAACCTATGCACCCACACCTTGACTGCCCTCACCATGCAGAAGGGTTGTCTAGGGAGATGGTTCAGTCACCAAAGTAAGTGCAGCAGTAACTCAAGTAATCCCAGCACTGGAGAGACAGAGACAGAGAGAGCTCTGGGGCTTGCCAACCCTTAACTAACTCAGCGAAATTCAATGGCAAACCCTGCCTCAAAAATAATATGGAAGCCAGCACTTGGGAGGCAGAGGCAGCGGATTTCTGAGTTTGAGGCCAACCTGGTCTACAAAGTGAGTTCCAGGACAGCCAGAGCTATACAGAGAAACCGTCTTGAAAAACCAAAAAAATAAAATAAAATAAAAATAAATAATAATAATAATAATAATATGGAGAGTGATTGGGAAGCCATCCAATGCTGAATTCTAGCAAGGACATGCATGCATGCACCATTTTTTTTTAAATCACATTTTCTTGTTATGCTTTCTAAATATCTCAATATACTCACATATATATTTCTTACTTACATACATGTATGTATACATTATAGAGAAGTAGCCTTAATCGAGATTTCTTGAAAGGAAGCATGTAAATGCATATTAATCAAAATTAAAGCAGAAGATAAGAATAATTTATACAGATCTATTATAAGCAGTAAATCAATGATTCATCTTTTTCCTGTTCTAAAAGTTAGACAAGTCTACTTGCAGAGCCTTTGGTCTGTCTGAGCTAATTTCTCATATCTTATGATATAGCCTTGCTTGCATGTGCTTTTACTCATCTGTCCCAGCATGTTGAAGAACCTTGTCTTGGCTAATCTTGTCAATTTGGGGTGACCTAGGAGATTAGTAAAGCATGTCTCTAGTTGCATCCAGAGAGCTTAATAAGGGCTTTAACCTAAACAATAGATGCAGTATTTGAACAGACTGTTGGGGGAGGAGGAAGCAGGCCATTGGAAGCCTTTAGAAGATAAATCTTGACCCTGGCCCATTTATGTACTGTTCTTTGCTTCCTACTATAAGATAAACAAGCTCCTGTGTTAAAATATTTTGCTCTTAGCTATAAGCCCAGAAGCACTGAAGCTAACTGTACTGAAACTAATGCAAATAACTCCTACTCCTTACATTTATAACAGCTATGTTGTCACTGTGGAAAACACAGGTCTCTTCATTTTCCATTAACTGTCTCGGCATCTATGTAGACATCAGTTGATTGTATGAATACATGTTGGTTTGTTTTGGGCCTCTTAGGGTCAGACACTTAACAGTCTTAAATGCTATACTAAGGGTTTTTAGTTTATCCTCAAAGATAAGGGGAATACTATAATACAATTTTTATTTTGAAAAGATAAGAGCTGGGCATGGTGGCACATACCTGTAATCCCAGGAAATGGAAGCATTTAGAAATAATGTTTAACCAGGTGGTGGTGGTGCACAGATGTGTCTCATAATGTGGTGGTTTGAATAGAAATGGCCCCCATAGGCTCATGTGTTTGAATGCTTGGCCCATAGGGGGAAGTAGCACTAAGTAGTAGGGAGATGTGGCCTTGTAGGAGGAAGTGAGTCATTGTCGAGATGGGCTTTGGGGGTCTCATATGTTCAAGCTATGCCCGATGTGGCAAGAAGTCTCCTTCCGCTGCCTGGGGATCAAGATGTAGAACTCTTGTCTCCTCCAATATCATGTCTGCCTGCATGCTGCCATGCTTCCCACCATGACAGGGTCTTACTGCATATCATTACCATGACAATAATGGGTTAAACCTCTGAAACAATAAGCCAACACCAATTAAATGTTTTCCTTTATAAGAGTTGCCTTGGTCATGGTGCCTCTTCACAGCAGTAGAACCCTAACTTAAGACATGGTGCGGTACATGTAGAAGTTAGAGAACTACTTGTGGGAGGTAGTTCTCTCTTTCCACTGTGTGGTTTTCTGGTACCAAATTCAGATTGTTGGGCTGGAGGACAAGTGCCCTTACCCACTTAGCCACCCCACTGACCCATAGTTTGTTTTGTTGATACAGGGTCTCTCCATGTAACTCTGATGTCTTGGAACTTACTCTGTAGAATAGGCTGGCCTCAAACTTGGAGATTCATCTGCCTCCTGAGTGCTGGGATTTAAGGTTTGCACTGCCGTTTTCAGCTCATAGTTGATCCTCTTGAAGGAGATAATAAGCCACAGGAAAATCATTAACTATATATTTGGAGTGAAGGATTGAAGTAATTAGAAGATAATCCAAAGTGTACTTCTTTGTAGTATAATTAATTCAGAACTATTAAAAAAAGAGTTGAAAATTGGTTGAGTGTGGCTGCATATGCCTTTAATCCCAGCACTTGAGAGACAGAGGCAAATAGATGTTTGTAAGCTTGAGACTAGCCTGGGGTGTTTAATGAGTTCCAGGCCAGCCAGAGATATGCAGAAAGATCCTGTCTGAAAACAAAGAATTGGGAATGCTGCCCCGCCCCCTCCCCCCCCCCCAAAAAAAAACCCTCCAAAACAAACCAAACAGAAAAAAAGGGTAGAGCTAACAAACCTGGTAAATCTTCGGGTTACAGAACCTGGACACAAAAACCAGTTATGCTGCTGTTTACAGGCAGTGGGTTGTTAGAGCATATCATTAACAATTCTGTTCTCATTAACAAAACAAATAAAACACTTGGGATTTTACAAAGGGATGAGAAGCTCCTAAACTGAAAATTAAAACACTGATGAAGGACATAGAAGAATACAAAAATAAATGGAAAGATATCTCCTGTTCATTGATTGGAAGAAGGAATACTATTAAAATATTGGTACCAAATTGAAAGTGAAAGGATTTAATATCCCCAGCAAATGCACATTGAAAACAAGCTGGTGTAGCTATTCTGCTGATAAAATTGACTTCAAGCCAAAATTAGCCAGAAAAGATGACGACCATACACAATAACAGAAAGGTCATCAAGGTAGAATAATTAGACAGGCAAGATGGTCTAGCAGCTAAAGGTGCTTGCTACAAGTCTGATGGTCTGAGTTGGATCCTTGGGACTCACATCACAGGTAGAGAAAACTAACTTCTACAAGTTGCCCTCTGACCTCTACAGGTGTGGAGTGGCTTGCATACCTCTACACACTAAAGTTAGTTAGTTAAACAATTGTTAAAAGAAGATTGTAAATGTTAATATTTATGCACCAAACATTGGGCTCTCAACATTATAAAACAAAACTAATAGACACAAAAATATATATAAGTCCTGATGAAAGTAACAGATAACTTTAGTGCCCTGTCGTCCGTAGATAGGTTATCTACTGTTGTCATCCAGATTAAAAGTCAAGAAATTGAAGAGCTATTGAGGTATACCATAGATTAAATGAATTTAACAGACATTTACAGGATATTTTGTCAAGTAAGAATGATATATATATTCCTCTTAGCAGCACATGGAACTTTCTTTAAAATAGATCATATTTTAACCTATACATCAAGTCTTAACAATTAAAATAAATCAAAATAATTTCTTTTATCTTATTAGATCATACTGGAATAAAACTAGAACTCAGTAGCAAGAGATACCATAGAAAGTATAAAATATTAAAGAGGAAACAATGTTCTCTTTTGATATTGAAGAAATCAGGAGCAAGTTATATTTCTAAAATCAAAGTGAAAACAACTTAGCAGACTCTGAAATTACATTTAAGGCAGGTATGAGAGGAAAGTTTTTATCTTTAGGTGTTGACATTGAAATATTAGAGAAATCTCAAATAAATTACTAATGATATGCCTCACAGTCTTAAAAGAAAGAGCAAACCAAATCACAAAACAGTAGATGAAATAATGAAGATCAGGTCAGAAACTAATGAAATGGAGATTAAGAATAATACAAACAAAACAAACAAAACAAGTTTTTCACCAAGATGGTACAGAAAATGAAGAAGGAAAAGGAAGCTCCTGCCCCTCCCAAAGGCAAAGCAAAGGCCTTGGCTAAGAAGCAGTGCTAGAAAGCATCCAGTCACAGAACAAAGATCGGCACCCACCTTCCTGCAGATCTGGAGGCAGTACAAATACCCTCAAAAGTGTGAGCCCTGGAGAAACAAGCTTGACCACTGTGCCATCATCAGATGATGGAGGACAGTACCACACTGTTCACTGAGGATGTCATGACTAACAACAAGCACCACATCAAATAGGCTGTGAAGAAACAGTGAGATACAGATGTGGCCTGATAGAGAGAAGAAGGCTTATGTTTGGTTGGCTCCTGATTATGACGCTCTGGATGTTGTCAACAAGATTTGGATCATCTGAGTCCAGCTGACTAATTCTAAGTATACACTTTCTTCATCATAAAAACAAACAAACAAACAGAAAACCTAACAAAACAAAAGTTCTTTTGATAAATAAGCAAGATCAAGAAACTCATTGCAGGGCTGGAGAGATGGCTCAGTGGTTAAGAGCACTGACTGCTCTTCCAGAGGTCCTGAGTTCAATTCCCAGCAACCACATGGTGGCTCACAACCANCACAACCATCTGTAATGGCATTGGATGCCCTCTTCTGGTGTGTCTGAAGATAGCTACAGTGTACTCATATAAATAAAATAATTAAATCTTTAAAAAAAAAAAAAAAAAAAAAAAGAAACTCATTGCAATAGAGAGTGAAGAACTAAAAGGGGGATATTACATACATCATTACAAAATCTACAGGATTATTAAGACACCTTGAAATTGTACATTTAAAGAAAACTGAAAAATGAAGATATGGTTATGAATTCCTAGACACATATGACCTACTTACATCCAGAAGATGTAACCCATGTGACAAGGCCTATCACAAGCAGAGTTCCAACAAAGAAAAGTTCAGGATGGACAGATCACTGCTGAATACTAATTATTAGACTTTAAAAGAAGCTCACACCAGTGCTCCTGTCATGTAAACAAAAAGGAGATGAATACTAACAAATCCATCCTGTGGATCTACTATTACCCTGATATTAAATACTAACATCAGGTAAGGACATAGAAAATGTTAGACCAATTTCCATGGTGAACATAAAAACAAAAATTGCCAGTAAAATTCTTGCAAACCAAATTTAGTAACACATTACAAAGAACATATACTATAATCAAGGTATCATTCCAGGGTTTCATCCAGAGATGGTTCAAATCAATAAATATAATATAGCACATACATAAGTTTAAAAACAGAAACCAGTGCCTCCAAAAGAAACTGAAGAGCTTACACTAGCAGCTTGACAGCATACCTGAAAGTTCTAGAACAAAAAGAAGCAAATACACCCATGAGTAGACCCCAGGACATAATCAAACTCAGGGCTGAAATTAACCAAATAGACACAAAAAGAACCATACAAAGAATCAACAAAACCAGGAGCCAGTTCTTTGAGAAAATCAACAAGATAGATAAACCCTTAGCCAGATTAACCAGAGGACACAGAGACAGTATCCAACTTAATAAAATCAGAAATGAGAAAGGAGACATAACTAAATATATCTTAAAATAATTATTCTGTTCATTGAATATTAACAGTTGAAAATATTAAAATCATGTTCTACAAACTAAAAACAGAAACCAGGCTGGGGGATGGCTCAGTGGCAGAGTCCTTGCTGCGTAAGCATGAGGATCTGAGTTGAGATTTCCATTACCTGTATGAAAGGCATGGCAGCCAGTCTGTGACCTCAATACTAGGAGCTGGGAGGGGAATGGGAGAAAACAATTGGATTCCAGAGGCTCCTCAGTCAACCACTCTAACTAAAAAGGTTAAGTCCAGATTTGGTGAGAGATGGCAGAACAGAGAAAAATCCTGCCTCAAAAGAAACAATTGAAACTCAATAGAAGAATACAATATCTGACATCAGCCTCTGGCCTTCATACACTGCACACACATAGCATATCACACGATCATCTCAATAGCCAAGAAAAGGCCTTTGGCAAAGTTCAACATCATTTCCTGATAAAAGCCCTAAAGAAACAAGTGGAAGGAATATACCTCAGTATAATAAGCATGGCGTGATAGATCAATAGCCATATAATATAGATCAAGAAAAGCTGAAGCCGGGCGTGGTGGTGCACGCCTTTAATCCCAGCACTTGGGAGGCAGAGGCAGTGGATTTCTGAGTTCAAGGCCAGCCTGGTCTACAGAGTGAGTTCTAGGACAGCCAGGACTACACAGAGAAACCCTTGTCTTGAAAAAACGAAGGAAGGAAGGAAGGAAGGAAGGAAGGAAGGAAGGAAGGAAGGAAGGAAGAAGGAAGGAAGAAGGAAGGAAGGAAGGAAGGAAGGAGGAAGGAAGGAGGAAGGAAGGAAGGAAGGAGGGAAAAAGAAAGAAAAGAAAAGAAAGAAAGAAAAGCTGAGAGAATTTTTTTAAATCAGAAATGAGACAAAATATCTGCTCCACTTAGTATAATGCTTGAGGACTTAGCTAAAGTAATAAGACAAGAGAAGGGAATAAGAGTCCCAAATAGGGAAGGAAGAACTGAAATCTCTGTTTGTATGATCCTGTACTTGAAGACCCTATGGACTCAACCTTCCTTATGCTGCAGCCCTTTAATACAAATACATATAGTTCCTCATGTTGTGGTGACCCACAACCATAAAATTATTTTTGTTCCTACTTCATAATTGTATTTGCTACTGTTATGAATTATAATGTAAATATCTAATATGCAGGAAGTCTGATATGTACCTGTGAAAAGGTCATTTGACCACTAAAGGAGTCACAACGCACAGGTTGAGAACCACTGCTATAGACTCCCAGAAAATTCTTTACAGTCTCATAAGTGATTTTAGTAGTATAGAATGATACTAAAACAACACACAAAGATTACTTGTTTTCCTGTCTACTCTTTGCTGGGAAAGAAAGAAGGGGGAGGAAGAAAACATTCACAGCTTAAAAACAAATAACAGATCTAACCCGGGAGCTGATCCTGTGCCATAGTGCTCCATACCCAAATACCACAGGGACAGAGCTGTGAACATAGGTAAGACCACCACTTCTGCTCCAAAGGACCCACCCAGAGACCTCAGGACACAGGAACCAAGGAGTAGTCAAGGACAGGGTTCTTCAGGTTTCTGTCTGCACCCTGGAGCTGACCCTGTGCCACAACTCTCCATACTCAAATTCATCCCAGAGAGAACTGGTCTCCCAGGTATACTGACACAGGCTTGCAGGAGTGACAAGCCACAGTCAGAGACAGCAAGACCAGCTAATACCAGAGATATCCAGATGGTAAGAGGCAAGGTCAAAAACATAAGCAACAGAAACTAAGGCTACTTGACATCATCAGAACCCAGTTCTCCCACCACAATGAGCCCTGGATCCCCCAGTACACCAGAAAAGCAAGACTCTGATTTAAAGTCACATCTCATGATGATGATAGAGAATGTTAAGAAGATCATAAATAACTCCCTTAAAGAAATACAGGAGGGGCTGGTGAGATGGCTCAGTGGGTAAGAGTACCCGACTGCTCTTCTGAAGGTCCAGAGTTCAAATCCCAGCAACCACATGGTGGCTCACAACCATCCGTAACAAGATCTAATGCCCTCTTCTGGAGTGTCTGAAGACAACTACAGTATACTTACATATAATAAATAAATTAATCTTAAAAAAAAAAAAAAAGAAATACAGGAAAACACAGGTAAACAGGTAGAAGTCCTTAAAGAGGAAACACAAAAGTCACTTAAAGAATTACAGGAAAACACAATCAAACAGGTGAAGGAATTGAACAAAACCATCCAAGATCTAAAAACGGAACTAGAATCAATAAAGACATCACAAAGGGAGACAACCCTGGAGATAGAAAACCTAGGAAAGCGATCAAGAGTCATAGATGAAAGTATCACCAACAGAATATAAGAGATAGAAGAGAGAATCTCAGGTGCAGAAGATACCATAGAAAACATTAACATAACAGTCAAAATGCAAAACATCAAAATCTCCTAACCCAAAACATCCAGGAAATCAGGACACAATGAGAAAACCAAACCTAAGGATAATAGGTATAGAAGAGAGCAAAGATTCCAACTTAAAGGGCCAGTAAATAGCTTCAACAAATTGTAGAAGAAAACTTCCCTAACCTAAAGATAGAGATGCCCATAAACATATTAGAAGCCTATAGAACTCCAAATAGACTGGACCAGAAAATAAATTCCTCCTGTCACATAATAATCAAAACACCAAATGCACAAAACAAAAAATATTAAAAGCAGTAAGGGAAGGGGCTGGCAAGATGGCTCAGCAGGTAAGAGCACTGACTGCTCTTCTGAAGGTTCTTAGTTCAAATCCCAACAACCACATGGTGGCTCACAACCACCCATAATGAGATCTGACAGTCTCTTCTTGTGTATCTGAAGATAGCTACAGTGTACTTAATTAATAATAAATAAATCTTTGGGCCAGAGCAAGCAGGGACTGAGCGAGCAAAGTTGACTGGAGCAAACAGGGGTTCTAAAATTCAATTCCCAACAATCACACGAAGGCTCACAACCATCTGTACAGCTGTAGTGTACTTATCATATACATAAAATAAATAAATCTTTAAAAAGCAGTAAGGGGAAAAGGTCAAGTAACATATAAAGGCAGACCTATCAGAATTACATCAGACTTCTCACCAGAGGCTATTAAAGCTAGAAGATCCTGGGCAGATGTCATACAGACTTTAAGAGAACACAAATGCCAGCCCAGGTTACAATACCCAGCAAAACTCTCAATTACCATACATAGAGAAACCAAGATATTGAATGCCAAAACCAAATTTACACAATATCGTTCCACAGATCCAGCCCTACACTGGATAATATATGAAAAACTCCAATCAGTCTGCATAAGATACTAATTCTACTCCAGCCCTTTACCTGAAGTAGGTAGGGTCTGTAGTTGACATTGAGGTGCATTTCCTGTATGTAGCAAAACGCTGGGTCCTGTTTACATAGCCAGTCTGTTAGTCTATGTCTTTTTATTGGGGAATTGAGTGCATTGAGGTTAAGAGATATTAAAGAATAGTGATTGTTGCTTCCTGTTATTTTTGTTGTTAGGTAGAATTATGTTTGTATGGCTATCTTCTTTTAGGCTTTTTGAAAGATTACTTTCTTGCCTTTTCTAGGGTGTAGTTTTCCTTCTTCTGTTGGACAGGACAGCCAGGGGTATACAGAGAAACCCTGTCTCGAAAAAACCAATAAATAAATGAATGAATGAATGAATGAATGAATGAATAAATAAATTCCCTAGTATTTGAAATACTTGAGTTCCCCCTTTGCAGTCAGATAGTCTTGAAGAGAATTGTTTTCTCACGCCTGTATTTTCTTTTCCTACTCCCCATGTCTCAGCACCTTTTCTCCAGTCCTCTATGCTCTTGGCTCCCATGTCGCCAGGTTTTCCAGTTTCTCCTTTGTCGGCTTCCCCACTCTGTTTACCACAGTTTTGTACTGCTCAGAACTTTTAGTTTGAATCCTCTTTGTTTTATTCTTTTCCTAAGTAGGCATATTTACTCACAAAACTTCACTTGTGCATGCCTATGACTCCAGAATTTGTATCATTTAATCAAAACTCCCTTCTGTTTCTTGTATATTTCTATATCTCTAATCTTTACAGTATACTCCACCTATTGGGTGCCCAGTATTTCCTGGCTAATGGAATGAATGATTTCAGTGATTTAATGGACCAACCAAACACTTTGTATCTCCAGCTCTAGAATATAGTGTACTCAGAAAGTACTTTATAAATTATTGATTGAATGAATTATGAATGTGTACCACAATATAATACAACTTTAAAACACAATTAATGAGTAAGTGAAAAAAAATGTGGTTCATTGTAGCCAACCATGACTAAAGACTTTTCTCATTTAAAATATGTAACTAACAGGACCAATTAGATGGTCCAACAGGTAAATGCAGTTGATGACTTGAGTTCAATCTCTGGATCCCATATGGTAAAGGAAAGAACCAACTCCTGCAGGTTTTCCTCTGCCTATCACACATGGATATAAACAAGCAAACATGCAAATAAATACTATAATAAAATTATTTTTAAAAGTATGTAGCAAGACAAGCATGCTACATGATTTTAAATCAAGCACTCAGGAAGCAGGGACAAGAAGATTGTTGTAAGTTCAAGTCCAGCCTGGTGGTGAGCTCCAGGCCACCCAGAGCTGTATAAGAAGACTTTGATTTATACACCCCAATACCCATGTAAGAAGGCATGATGTCTACTACTATTTCAAGAGAAACAGATCAGATACTACAGGTGTATGTGCAATGTAAGATGTGAGAGGTCGAGGTTAATCTCTATCAGATTTAATACATGTGCAGAGGTTACAGGCACATCTTTGGATTGGTATTGCTTGGAAGAATCCAGAATCTGTACCTGTGACTTAGGGAACAGGGTTCTCAACTGTGAAATGGAGAATATTACTGTCTACTTTGTAGGGTGGTTGTAAGCATTAAATAAGGGATCTGGTGTAAAACAAGCATTTAATATGTATGCCTTACGCTATAGCTTAGCTCTTTCTTTATGTGTATGAGTTTTGTCTGAATGTATGTATGTGTACCATGTGAGTGCCTATTGTCCTTGGATTCCAGAAAAGGCTGTCAGATCCTCTGTAACTTTGAGTTAGACAGTTGTGAGCTGCCATGTGGGTGCTAGGAACTGAAAAAGGTCCTATGAAAAATCAGCCAGTGCTCTTGAGTGCTGAGCTCTCTCTAGCTCCTAATTAGAGCTTGAACATTGTGCAGAGGTCCATGTGTTGAAGGTTTTGTTTCCAGTCAACAGGTGATGGAACTAGTGGTAAAGCCTGGTGGAGGCAAGTGAAGTCACTGGGGGCATGCCCTCAAGGGTGATGTTGATATCCCAGCTCATTTGCTTCCACTCTTTTTGCTTCCCAATAAAGAGACGAACAGGCCTTTGCTATGTGTCCCCTGTCACGTTGTGCTGTCTTACCACAGGCCCAAAGGACAAAGGGACCCAGTAGCTATGAACTGAAATTTTTGAAAGGAAAGCCTAAATAAATCTTACATTTTTGTAAGTTGATTATCAGTGACATTACAGTTATTAATGATGCTCTGTTTTCATACAGCTGGCATGCTTTCAGCCAGAAGCAGTATAGATGAGTAACTGCTGAACTTACCTATCAGAGTCTCGTGAGTTCCGGTATCATCCCTAGGATGCTAAATCAGGGTGGGTGGTGACAGGCAAAGACTTTGGACTTTTTGTTGTTGGTTTCTTTGTGAATTTTGAAGTCTGGAACTTGCTTTATTTATAGTGTAAGCTGGCTTGAACTTTTGATTCTCCTGCCTTTGCCTCTTAGCTTTGAAAATGCATTTTTATTACTTTTATTTATTTTGTGTGCATATGTGAGCCAAAGCACATATTAAGAGTCAGAGGATATCTTGTAATCCTTCTCTCCTTCTATCTACCATGAGGGTTCTTGGGAATCAAACTCAGGTTGTTAGACTTAGTGGCAAGTTCCTTAACCCACTGAACCATCTCACCAGCCAGATTAAAAAAATTAAACAACCAAAAATACATGCATACACACACATATAACTACTAAATATATTAACTACAAAATATATTAAAGAAGATAGGATTGTTTGTAGAAATCATTTGAGTGTGAATTTGTTGTGGAAGGTCCTGGTGCTGTTGTTATTTTTATGTTAATTCTGTTTTCCCTGGAGTGGTTGTTGGAACAAGGGATCAATTACTGAGTGAGTAGATGGGACTTCCTGGTTGGACAGAGGAAGAGAGGAGGCAGGAGAGAGTTAGGGCCTTTTGGACTGGGATAGAGAGAGGGAAAGATGTAGCTACTAGTGTCTCCCGGCTCAAGCCAGAGGATTTAGTTTAGTTTTGTTTTGTTGGTTTTTTTGAGACAGGGTTTCTCTGTGTAGCCTTGGCAATCCGGAACTCACTCTGTAGACCAGGCTGGTCTCAAACACAGAAATCCGTCTGCCTCTGCCTCCCAAGTGCTAGGATTAACTGGATTCTAGTTGTGCGCAGCAATTGAGTTACCATTGTTTCTGAACTAAGTTTGTGTGGTGTTTTCCTTCATGCATCTGTTCACCTGGGTTCAAGAGAGAAAGGTATGGTGGCAAAGTGTGGGTTTGCCAGATGTGTACCACAGGCTTTTTTGAGCGGTTTGAAGGATTGGCCTGGCATGGTAGTAACCCGCCAGTGGGAATTTAGTGAGCTGGGTGGAGAGATTGTGGAGTTCTGGGCCAGAGAGTTTGCTGAGATAAGAACACCCAGCTGGAGCCATGTGGCCCGCCAGTGCCCTACATATCGTGGGAACTTGCTGTTATTTTTAATATTTTCTGAAACATTAAATAGTTTTAAAATGTGGGGTGAGTATGGGAGGCAGACACCAAGACTTTCATCTTTTTGGTGTTTGAGACAAAGGAGAAAGAAATATCAATAGCTTATTAAAAGCTAAGTGTATGTAACCTCTGTAGTAGTTGGTCATAGCTGTGCTAATTGCCCAAGAGCAAGCCATAATGAAAGTGAAGCAGACACAGCTGAGCCACTTTCAGGGTCCCCCAGATGAAAAGGAAAGCAGAGTGACTGAGCTGGTAACAGCTGCCAGAATTAACCTAGACAAACCAGAGGCTGGAGGAAGCATGAAAAGAATTTCAGAAAGGGCTGGTAAGGAAAATAGAGGCAAAGTTTTAGGTACTAGAGGAAGAAAAATTAAAGGAGATGAATAAGAAGTATCCTGGAAAATATAAGGAGATAATTCTTCCTGAGAAGGGACAGGAACCTATACTTGAGAAAAGAGGGCATAGAAGAACAGCTTTACTGTTTGGTCATGAAGTGTTCTCAGAAAAGGCTTCTGTGCTTAGGGCTTAGTACCCAGGTACTGGTGTTGTTTTGGGAGGTCTGGAAACTTGAGGAGATGGAGCCTGACTGAAGGAAGTAGGTGTCTTGGGGGGGGGGGGGGCGTCCATAGAGATATTTCAAAGAGGAAGACAGGAAGGGGTCAACCTTGGAATAGCTCTCTCCCTCCACACAGTCCTGCAGCCACGCTGTTCTGCTTAGATACATAAAGCCAGGTAACTAGACTACATTCATATTAATCCATGGACCTTGTAGTTTGCTTCTCCAACGAAAGTGCAAAGTGGGCCCCACTTTGTTTAGTGTCCAAGATCAGACGAAATCCTGTGCATTCAGGGCTGTATAACTATAGATTCCCTTAGGTTGCTGTTTTGTCACAGCAGTGAGAAAAGTAACCAATGGGAAGAAAAAAAGACATTGACAGGGCAGAGGCCAAAGAGAACAAGTGAATTGGCCTAGCTTTTAGAGAGACTCCAAATCCTAGGCATCAGTATTACAGAAAAGTAGAGGAGAAATAAACTCCTAAGACAATGAAAGCGTTGATGGGAATTATGTGAGGAAGTTCAGAAGTCTGTGAGGGGTGAGTAGTGTAGCTTAGTATAGTGCCGAACTAGTTTGTAGGCTCCAGGTTCAATCCCAGCACTGCATAAACTGGGTATGAAGGACAACCTGTAATCCCAGAATTTGGGAGGTGGAGGCAGGATGATTAATAGTTTCAAGGTTAACTGGCTGGTGGTTGTGCACGCCTTTAATCCCAACCCTTGGGAGGCAGAGGCAGGCAGATCCTGTGAATTTGAGGCCGTCCTGGTCTACAGAGAGAGTTCCTTGACAGCCAGGGCTACTTGAAAAACAAACAAACAAAATCCTCAAAAAGGTTTCAGGGTCATTCCTACGTACAATGTTTAGTTTGAATCCAGATAGGATACTAGACCTTCCCGCAGTACTAAGTACAAAGAGCATGGGGCATACAAATCTAGAGAGTCTCAGCAAGGATACAGTCAGTGTTTTACAAATGCCAGATGTTGAACACTTGGGGATAAGAGTAAATAAGGCGTAACTTCTTTTATGTCACAGTCCACTAGCTGAGACATAATTCTTATACTCAGAATTCTTGATTCTGATAAACATTGAGAGTTTAAAAAATAAAAATCTGAAGTGGCATTAGCATTGGAAACAGACCAGATAATTTTTCAAGAAAGTTCTGTTTTTAAGGACTGCTTATGAGGAGATTACTAGTAGAAACTGAGACCAGGCAAGTTGTTTCCAACATTGTAAAAGTTTTTTCCTTCCTTCCTTCCTTTCTCCCTTCCTCCCTTCCTCCCTTCCTCCCTTCCTCCCTTCCTCCCTTCCTCCCTCCCTCCCTTCCTCCCTTCCTTCCTCCCTTCCTCCCTCTTCTTTTCTTTTCTTTTCTTTTCTTTTCTTTTCTTTTCTTTTCTTTTCTTTTCTTTTCTTTTCTTTTCTTTTCTTTTCTTTTTTCTTCTTCATAGTGTCTTACTATATTTTTCACATTGGCTTTGTGCCCCTGGGCTCAAGCAGTCTTTCTGTTGTCTGTCCAGTAGCTAGGAGTATATAACTGAAGGCCAATATTCCCAGCCACCATTTTAGATTTTTGAAATCTGGATTGGTGACTCTCTTAGTCACTGTTCTGTTACTGGGAAGAGACACCATGACTAAGGCAACTGTTACAAAACATCTAATTAGGGCTTGCTTATAATTTCAGAGGTTTAGTTCATCATCATCATCATCATGTCAGGGACATGGCAGAATACAGGCAGGTGCTAGAGCAGTAGCAGAGAGCTACATCATAATCTGTAGGTAGAAAGAGAAACTTCAGGGCTTGGCATGGGCTTTTGAAACCTCAAAACCCACCCACAGTGACACACTTCCTCCCATAGGGCTACACCCCCTAATCCTTCTAATCCTTTAATTCTTTCAAGCAGTTCTACTCCCTGGTGACTACACATTCAACTATTTGAGTCATTCTTATTCAAACCACCATAGTGTTTGATTGTAGATGGGATTGGGCAAGAGATAGGCTGTGTTTGTGACTGTTATCTGTCTGACCACCCTTCAACACCACTCACTTACAAAGAAACCATGTACATTACCTTTCTTGTATACTTTTAGGTAACAATATCTTGCCTGTTTTAAGTAAAAGGCCTGAAAGTAAGATCAGGGATATAGCTATAGCTTAGTGGTAGAACACTTCCCTGATTTGTGGCCCTGGATTTAATTCCCAGTACCAACAAAAAAACAAGATCACTGCAAAAACTGGTAAGTAAGGAGGGAGAGAGGCTTCACAGAACCCAGAGAATGAGAATCCCTTTGTGAGATAAGTGGTAAATAATACTTTTGAGATTTTGTGCTATATCCTGTCTAGAAAATATTTAGAAGAAAAGCCAAGTAATTTTAGAACTTTCTAGAGCATTGCCTATTTAACAGTGAGTGTGGAAATGTGATAAACCTAAATTATTTACTAATTTATAATTAATCAGTTGTAAGAACCAAAATTAGGGGCTGAGCAGAGGGCTCAGTGGTTAAGTGCACCTTGTTCTCTATTATAGGACCGGAGTTCAGTTCCCAGCACCCATATTGAGTTGCTGATGACTGCCTGTCACTGTAGCTCCAGTGATTTTCAGTTAGCTTCTCATATCTTACTACACCGCATACTGTTCCTTGATAAGCTTGTCTGTGTGCCTCTTTGCCCTCTCCCTGCCCATACCATTTGTGTGTGTATCTCCTTTATATTTATTTATTGGGGATGGGGAACATGCTCGTGTCACTGTACTTATGTAGAGGCCAGAAGACAACCTTTGGAGTCATTTCTCTCCTACCTTGTGGGTTCTAGGGATCAGACTTGGTGGCAAACACCTTCAACCACTCAGCTATCACAAGGAGCTGCCTTTCTGTTCTTATTCTGATAGTTTAGGAGTAATTGGACCTTTTTAATAAAAGGCCAGAAAGCAAGTTCTTGAGGCCATATAATTTCTGTCACTATGGCCCCAGCTAACACAAGCATAAACACAGGCATTATAGCTCATTTCCCACAAAACTATTTAGAAACATTGGAAGTTGAATTTTATGATATATTATTCCTTGGAAAATTTCCTCCAACCAATAAAGTGTAACCAGTAGTCCTCAGCTTGTCGTCCTGTACAAACAGGCCTAGTTGAGAGAGATTTTTTTTCTCACATATAAAATGATCTGATTTCATTTTGTATAATTTTGTCCTTTCTGGTCTGCCCATCATACTGTACCCAAGTTTACTTCAAAATTGCAAATTGGATATCGTAATCTTATTTGCAAGCCCTGTAAAGATTCCATGAAAATGCCTGTCATCTTTAGTAAGACCCTTGTGCTATAGACCTTGATTGTTTTTAAAGAGATATATCTTACTATTTCCCGTTAATTCATTATTTTCCAACTCCTTCAGACTTATGGCAGATGTTAGAATGTTGAGTGCTTTTTTTTTTTTTCCTTTTTTTTATTCCAAGTTTCAGTGCATCCTTAAATGTCTTCTTTCCTCTTCCTACTTCCACATAGGTGAAAGTTACTCTTTCTATAGGAGTCATGTCAGACATTACTGTCATCTCCAGAAGCCTCCTGTTTTCTCCTGAGGCTGGATTTCTTTGCTGTTTCTACTGTGTTTGCCTATATGTCTATAAAACTCCTGATATCATTTGTCTTATCATTCTATAATTGTCTGTTTTCTTCAGTGTCTCTTTTGACTAATGAGGTCCTCAAGCACACAATGTTTGTTTATTCTTCTGTCTGTTTTTGTCTGTGTGCTGTCCAGAGCACACTCAGCATTCATATGCATATTTTCTTCATGCATTTAAAATGTAGATGTAAAAAAATGTAGATGTAATTGATATAAAATTAACTCTTCTAAAGTATATAGTTCATTGGGTTTTTTAAAAGTAAATTTATCCCAGCACTTGGGAGGCAGAGGCAGGCAGATTTCTGAGTTCAAGGCCAGCCTAGTCTACAGAGTAAGTTCCAGGATAGCCAGGGCTACACAGAGAAACCCTGTCTCAAAAAAAAAAAAAAGGTAAATTTATAGTGTCATAGCTGTTGTTACTGTCTAATTCTAAAACATTTTCATTGCTCAAAAAGAAATCCTGTGCACAGTAAGAAGTCCCTCTTATGGCTAGGGATACTGTTGAGTTGTAAAGCATGGACTTGTGAAAGACTCTGGGTTTATCCTTAGAGACTTCTGTAAACTCCCCTCCACAGATGGGAGCTGTCGTCTTTCTGTGCATTTCATGTGGGTGGGATCGGAATTGTTTGGCCTTTTGTGAGTGTCTTCTTGAACTTAACTGTGTAGTGTTCTTAAAGGATACCTGTGTTATGCTATGTACTAGTAGTGATTCATCCCTTTTCATAACTATGCATTGGCCTTATTTAAACATCCTTCTTCAAAGCATCCAAGACTTCATGCTAGACTCCTGCTCTTAGAACAGTCCTGCTTTCATCTGCTCTTTGTTTATGGATGGACTTTCACCTTACTAGCTGACTCAGGGTAAAGGGTAGACCCTGTTTGATTCCTTGCCTTTTCTGCCTGATCTCCTTTTCCTACTGTTCTTTCTTGTGAATCATCAGATAGTACTTTGGAGTGTTCTTACATACCTCAGGCCTTCTGGACTCTATACATTTTCTTGGTTATTTTCTCTTTCTTTTCTACTTCAAGTTTAAATTCCCAACCTTAAATTCCTGTTTCAGACAGAATCCTTTCTGTAACATCTCTGAATTATCATAGGAATTATAGTGTTTAGGTACTACCTTATCTACTGATTCCTTGACACTGTTCTTATGTTTTCTCTGTTGTTTCATATTCTTGCCAATATGTTGTCACTAGATGGTAGGAGAAAGGAAATGAGTCTTGACTATAAAGATAGTGTAAGAGCTGGTAGGATGGCTGTAAGCCTGATGGGTCTGCGTTTCATCTCCTGGATTCATGTGGTGGAAGAAAAAATTCTTTTCCTGCAATTGTCCTCTGACCTCTGTGTACTTTATATGAACACACACACACACACACACACACACACATTATAAAGCAAAATAAAATGTAGTATATAAGAGAAGTCTTTGTGGTGATGGAATACCTTCTGTGTCTTGACTATTATTGTGGTTTCACAGACCAACACATATGATGAAATGACATAAAACTATGTATAGTTATGTTATTGCCCTAATTTTGAAGTTGAACTAATAGTTATACACACTGAGAGAAATTATGTGAGTTACATGAGATGTCTATGTAATAGTCTGTACTTTTTAAAAACATTATTTAGAAATTGTGTTGGTATTTATCATTTGCCTCTTATATGGTTGCTTTGGATCATTGTGAATCTGGCCTACTTTTGGGTAAGGATACCCATGTGTAGTGACATTTTACTTATGTTTTACAATTAGGCAAAACTTGTCTACAGTAAGAACATTTTCGTGAAAAAAGAGTATAAAGGGGGAAAATGAAAAATTTTAAAACATAACAAATATTATGTTGTTCAAGTATGTGTTTTTACTTTTACTTTGAGTGGTAAGCCTTAGCTTCAGTCAGGTTTTGTACACCTATGCTCTTAGCAATCGTGTGTACTGACTTTTAAAGGACTGTGACCTTGGCTTTAAATCTTGAGCACATATCTGAACACAGATACTGTGTTGCCATGGAAAAGCCTGATAAACAGGAATTATTTTTGATTTGATAGTGTTTGAGTTAGTGAGAGGTCTTCTGTAAGATTTGGGGTAGGGAAGTCAATAAATGATGTTCAATTCAAACTTTAAAACATTGAAAATTGTTATATTGTGTATCAGGTAAACATTCCCGTGCAATTTAAAAATAAACATTACAGAATCAGTATTTACCTCTTAATTCTTTTTTGATGTATAAATAGAGTTTTTGTTTACATTTATGTTCAAGTTCAAAGTGAATATGAGTAAATATGAATGAAATGATGTATTTTTGTTGGGTGAAATGGTACACACATATAAGCACTAGAGGTGGAAGCATGGAAAAAAATCAGGGGTTCAAAGTCATCCTTGACTTTACAGAGGAGAGCTGGGTGGTGGTGGCAGATGCCTTTAGTTCCAGCACTGGAAGCAGAGGCAGACAGATATATGAGTTTAAGACTAGCCTGCTCTACATAGCAGTTCCAGACTCACCAAGGCTAAAACAGACCTTGTCTCAAAAAGAAAAATACTAACCAAACAAACAGCAACAACAAAAATAACATAGGGAGTTCAAGGATAGTTTGAGCTACATAGGACATTGTGTAGAAGAAAAAATATATATATTATTAAAATGAAAACAATTTCTTTTTTAGGTTAAGCTACAAAACAACATATCATATCAGATGGCAGACATACATCATTTAAAGGGTAAGAAATTTTTCTTTTAGATATATTTATTATGTATGCAGTGTTCTGCCTGCACATAGACTTGCAGTCCAGAAAAGGACACCAGATCTCATTATAGATATTTATGAGCCACCATGTGGTTGCTGGGAATTGAACTCAGGACCTCTGGAAGAACAGTTAGTGTTCTTAATTTCTGAGCCATCTCTCTACCCTCCAAGAGACTTTTAATTATAGAGGAAAGGTAAAGACTACTTCATGTCTAAAATCTTCAAGAATTAATTAGTAGATGGCTGAGTCAGGTGGTGGTGGCACATGCCTTTAGTCCCACCATTCAGGAGGCAGAAACAAGTAGATCTCTGGACTCCAAATGCATATATATACATGTGTACAAGCACATAAACACATATAAAAAATTCTCAAAGTTGAACTGTAGCTTATGTGGCCATTACATTTCTAGGGGAAAAAAGGTGGGGTTCTTATTATGTATTGTGTCTAATCTGCAAACATTACCCATTCAGATTTGAGGATGCTTTGGTGAGGTTCTCTTGAGATACAAAGAAACCTGGAATGTAGAGAAATAATAAATAGATTTAAAGCTCTAACTTTAAAAATACATTAATTAGCCGGGCATGGTGGCGCATGCCTTTAATCCCAGCACTCGGGAGGCAGAGGCAGGCGGATTTCTGAGTTCGAGGCCAGCCTGGTTTACAGAGTGAGTTCCAGGACAGCAAGGGCTACACAGAGAAACCCTGTCTCAAAAAACAAACAAAACAAAACAAAACAAAAAAATACATTAATTAGTTTTCTATTTCTGTGATAAAACACCGTGACCAAAATCAGCCCGGGGAGGAGAGGGGTTGTTTCCTGTTGTAGCTTATAGTCTGTTATCCAGGGACGGCAAGGCAGGGGCTGATGAAGAGGATATCAGTTTGCTTGCTTTCCATGGCTTGCTCAGCCTGCTCTTACATCATTCAGGACCACCTTCCATGTTGTTTTAGATGAAGGAAATAGTTATAGCTTTCATAGAAAAGACTAGGCAAAGAGAGCAAGCTCTTCCTTAAATGACATCACTTTCTCTGTCAGCTTCCCTTTCCGAATTGGGGCATGTAATGGCTTAATCTTCATTGTCATCTTGACTGGATTTATAATCACCTGAGGGAAACAACTCTGGCTATGTCTTTAAGGGTGTTTCCAAAGAAATGATAATGTAGGAGCTAAAACTTACCCTGAATGTAAGTGTCACTATTCATAGGATTTTTAGTTAAGGTCTTCCTGTGTAGCCAAGGCTACCTTCAGACTTACAGTGACACTTATAGGAGCAGCTTCATTGAACATTATCTTTGAGCTCATATTAAGAAAATACAGCCGGGCGTGGTGGCACACGCCTTTAATCCCAGCACTCGGGAGGCAGAGGCAGGTAGATTTCTGAGTTCGAGGCCAGCCTGGTCTACAAAGTGAGTTCCAGGACAGCCAGGGCTACACAGAGAAACCCTGTCTCGAAAAACCTTAAAAAAAAAAGAAAGAAAGAAAGAAAGAAAGAAAGAAAGAAAGAAAGAAAGAAAGAAAGAAAGAAAGAAAGAAAATACAACGCAGATGGGCAGTGGTGGCCCATACCTTTAGTCTACAGAGCCAGTTCCAGATCAGCTAGGGCTATACAAAGAAATCCTACCTCAAAAAACAAATCAAGAAAGAAAAAAGAAGATGCAGTATAATCAGGTATCTTGGTGCAAGCCTTACAGTCCAACACTCAGGGCAGAAGCTGGTAGATCTCTGTGAGTGTGAGTTCCAGGCCTCAATAACCGTTGTAGTGCAATGCAAGATGCATCTAAGAGCTTATGTTCAAACCCTACCTAAATACTCAAGTGTTCTGTTAACGTGGGGCTGCCGCAGAACATGGTTAGTAAAGGAGACATAAATATAGACTTCAAAATTGAAGCCAAGAAATAATGTAAAAAAATATGGCAGAATTGGAAAATACATGATTTTTGAAATGTCTGATGCTCCAATGGTGAAGCAGTATAGATATTTTTAGAAAATGAGAATGTTGAACAGCAGCTAAAGCTGTTGTAGAGCCAAATGGGAGGTATTTTGATAGATAAGCAATAAAAGCATGTTTCTACAGTTTGTATGAATATTGGGTCCTAGGTTTGGCAGAACAAGTTTGATTTTGAGAACTGGAGTCATCTCAGTGTTCCTTACGTGAGCCATAGTCTGGACGATGCAAAAGGCATTCGTAAGCCCTGGAGTTTGCTGGCCAGCCAGCTGAGCCTGCTCAGTGAGCCCAGAGCTCAGTGAAAGACCTCGGCTCAAAACCTCGCAAAGAAAGGCTGGAGAGATAGTGTGGCAGTTATGAGTACTTAGTGCTCTTGTAAAGGATCCAGGTTTGGTTCTAGGACACACTTGATGGCTTATAGACATATGTAACTCCAGATGCAGGAGACCTAACACCTCTTCTGACCTCCCAAGGCTCCTACACATGTGGGGCATAGATAAACATTCAGGCACACAAAAATAACTAAAACAACCAAGGTGGAGTACTTCTAAGGAGCTACACCCAAGGTTGACCTCTGACTACACATGTTATCTATCTTCCTGAGAATCTTAGTAGAAAAATTGAAAATGTACATAATTAAAAGACCATTCTATTGATTCTCAATAGAAAGTAATGCAGTAAGTAAAATTGATTCTTCTTTGGCTCTTTCCCTTGTCTGGCTAGAGCAACTGGCTGAGCTTCGTCAGGAGTTTCTTCGACAGGAAGATCAGCTTCAAGACTACAGGAAAAATAATACATACCTTGTAAAGCGGTTAGAATACGAGAGGTAAGATGCCATGTGCAGCAGCTCTGTGAGTCTCAAGTGTTTGTCCAGGCTTGTACCTAATGCACTTCTTCCCATCTGCCCTCTGCTCTTTCTCTTTCATTTTCTTCATCTTATTTTATCTTTCAAAGGGTCTTGTAAAATTATAATCTTTCATTTTAATATGTTAAACATTATGAAAACATCTCTTACGTGATCTAGATTGTCAAACAGAAAAATCTTATAACAACAAATTTTGTTGAATGGGATATAGTAAGAACTAAAACAAGACTTCCTTTCTGAGGGATTTCCAGAAGATGAAAACAACTCTGTGTATGCCCTCAGCATTGCTAAGGAGTGTGTGTTCCTTCTCTTGATCTGTCCTCTCCCTCACACTTCTACAGAGGGAGGAGGTGGGGAACTTCTTAGGGTCTAATCAGGTTTATGATAAAGGGTTGAGTTTTTTTAGGTTTGTACACCAGAAGTTAGGCTCAACAGTTTTTCTGTTTCTTAGTTATCTATGAATAATTACTTACTATATGAGTATTTTTAACCTACCAGTGTTCAGTGTTTTTTCTAGCATATAAATTTGTTAAAACTTAGATTTTACAAACTTGTGGGACCACTGTAGAAATTTTCCTTTTCTCAGTATTATTTGGACCAACAAGATGGCTCAGTGGGTAAAAGGCACTTTCTGTGCAACTCTGATTATCTGAGTGTGGCCTCTGGATCCTGCCATGGAAAACAGACCTAACTTCTTTTTGTTTGTTTGTTTTTGTTTTTTGGTTTTTGGTTTTTTTTTTTTTTTTTTGGTTTTTTGAAACAGGGTTTCTCTGTATAGCCTTGGCTGTCCTGAAACTCACTGTGTAGACCAGGCTGGCCTTCAACTCAGAAATCTGCCTGCCTCTGCCTCCCAAGTGCTGGAATTAAAGGCGTGTGCCATCACCGTCTGCCTCAGACCTAACTTCTAACATCTACACGTATACCATGGAACACTGTGCCACTCACATGTCTACAAGTAGATACATAAATGCACACATCATATACACAACTATGTCATAGTAATAATAATGCTAAAGTAAAATAAATAATTGTAGATGGTTTCATTTTTATTTTTATGTAATTTTTTGAGATTTTTCCTCTCAATATTTCACTAGTATATATTCACAAACATACATTTACTGAAAGTGTTTTATCAGTTAGCTGCCTATATAACGTGAATGAAAGATTGCTTCCTAAATAATTGTGTTTACTTATAATGGAGATGTTTCCTCATAGCCCTACCAATATTGTTTTAGTTTGAATTTAATTTGATCTCAAGATGTAGGAATAAGATAGTACAATTGATATCAAGATAGGAAATTTAATTTGTGATAATAATGTGAACATTAAGATGTGTCTATGTATTCATTAAGTTTAATTTCAATAATAATGTGACATTAGCGTGTGTGTATTAAGTTCTTGTTTCTATTTTCAAGAATCTCTGTTTGTAGCTGGGCGTGGTCGCACATGCCTTTAATCCCAGCACTTGGGAGGCAGA
>NC_034592.1:105359976-105364883 GCF_900095145.1 Mus pahari
GATTTCTGAGTTCGAGGCCAGCCTGGTCTACAGAGTGAGTTCCAGGACAGCCAAGGCTACACAGAGAAACCCTGTCTCGAAAAACCAAAAAGAAAAAAAGAAAAAAAAAAAGAGCCGGGCGTGGTGGTGCACGCCTTTAATCCCAGCACTCGGGAGGCAGAGGCAGGCGGATTTATGATTTTGACTACATTTCACTGTTTCTCTACTGAATGATGTTGTGTCTTCCTAAATACATGTGTTGCTTCTGGACAGACTTGGAACACTCAGTCCAATAGCATCTAAAGAATGACTTTCTAATTTAGTTTTCAGTGTGGACAGCAGATCAAGGAGTTAAGAGCACAACATGAAGAAAATATTAAAAAATTAGCAGATCAGTTTTTGCAGGAACAAAAGGTAAATTAAAAATTAGTATTTAAATAATGTATGCTTTGGTTATAATTCATTTAATTTAGAAGTAGATGGGTTTTTGTCATAACACATAAAGAATTCTAATCTGCCTGATTTAAAAGAGGATGTGTATTTGCTGAGTAAAATGGTTGTGTGTAAAAATATATCAACTTTACTTACTGTTTCTTATGGTTAGGAATCAAACCTAGGGCTTTGCACAGTCTAGGCAAATAATTATTATAGTTGTTATTGTTGTCAGATTCTAAGGTGGATGACTTTTTACTGAAAAAACCTTCCTTTTTCCCTCCTCCTTCCTTTTCTGTATCCCTTTCTCTTAGTATATAGCTCAAATGGCATTGAATTTCCAATCCCTTGCCTGAGCTTTTCAAGTGCTGGTATTACAGGTGGATAATATCCACACCCAGCTTCATTTTTTTATTTTATTCTTTTGAGAAAACAGAATTGTCAAGCGTTTTCTTATTAGTCTCTAGTAGTCTGATGCCCTGTCTTAAAACAGAAATAACATGACTAGATACTATATAACTAATTATGATTCATACTTCCTTAAAGTACTGTGGGTCAGATCTGTGGCTTCATACATGCAGTTATATGTTCTGTTGAGCTAGATGACCAACTCTGCCTGATATATTTTGGGTCAGCAAATGTTTTATTCATTTTGAGTTGAGTTATCATAAAGGTCATTGTAGAAATAGAGGAAAAAAAAATTTTTTTATATGTAAGTACATTGTAGCTGTCTTCAGACACTCCAGAAGAGGGAGTCAGATCTCGTTAAGGATGGTTGTGAGCCACCATGTGGTTGCTGGGATTTGAACTCTGCACCTTTGGAAGAGCAGTCGGGTGCTCTTACCCGCTGAGCCATCTCACCAGCCCCAGAGGGAATTTTTTTTTAAAGCTCACTAACCATTATGGACAGGAATTATTTTTTATACTCTTTAATCTTAGATTGGTTAAATGTGGTTTGTATAAAATTTGTAATTAGAGATAAAGAGTGACTCAGTAATGAAGAGTATTTCTTTTGTTCTTTGGTAACATTCTAAGGACTAGAAATCAAGGCTGTCTGGTTTTTGTCCTTAGCTTTTCCTTAGCTTTACAGCAGGATATTTAGGGTGTTATATCTCTTCAGCTTTCAGTCTACAGTTAGAAACAGCTGCAGTTCATCTGTGTCTGCTTTGAAGAGTGTGAGAATGGACTAGTGAAAAGTTTGAGTGATCAGCCACTGTGGAAGACTGAGTGTAGTTAGAGGTAGTATTAAGACTCAGAAAGTTCAAGCCGGGCATGGTGGCGCACGCCTTTAATCCCAGCACTCGGGAAGCAGAGACAGGAGGATTTCTGAGTTCCAGGCCAGCCTGGTCTACAAAGTGAGTTCCAGGACAACCAGGACTATACAGAGAAACCCTATCTCGAAAAACAAACAAACAAAAAAAAGACACCGAAAGTTCAAAGGAGTATAGTGCGTGGGAAAGGAAGGAGAGAGGGGCTTGCGGCTTGCTGTAGTGCTGTGTTATTCGCTGGAAGCCTTTATTATTTTTCATGGTTTTGACAAAAATAGCTGACAAAACAACTTATAACTGAAAACTCAAAATAATATGATATTATGACATGGATATATTATTAAAAATTCACAGGCTAGTATCCATAAATTACATTTTGTATTGTTTTTGTGATACCAGGATAGAAAGACTACAGATCAGAGGAGAATAAGAGAATAAGACTTGAGGCCAAAACTCCTTACAGTATATACTAGGTTAAATCTTCTAACAGAAAAAAGATATAGTAGAGAAACTGGTTTAAAAGATCTACATGAACTCTGAAAGTTTAGTTAATAATTATAATTTTTCCTTTCTTTTCCTTTTGAGACAAGGTCTGATGTAGCTCAGACTGGACTTAAATTTCCTATGTAGCCAAGGGTGGCCTTAAACTTTGGTTTGTCTCCTGTGTGCTCTTATTAGAGATGTATGGCACCTGCCCAGCTTATGTGTTTCTGAGGAGCCAGCCCGGGCTTTTATGGATGGTAGGGAAGCCATCCTCCATCTGAGGCAGCTCTCCAGTCCAGTAACAACTGTCGTCTTTGTTTTACAACTTTATCATAGTAGTATCAGTTCTAACATTGGGGGAACCTGGGTACACAACAGCTAATTTTCTCCAAATCTAAAATTATTTCATGCTCGGCAGTGGTGGTGCAAGCTTTTAATCCCTGCACTCAGGAGGAAGAGACATAGGCAGGCAGGTCTCTGAGTTCAATGCCAGTCTGAGTTACAGAGTTCCAGGATAGCCAGGGCTACACAGAGAGACTGTGTCTTGAAAATCAAGATAGATAGATAGATAGATAGATAGATAGATAGATAGATAGATAGATAGATAGATAGATTTTTTTTCATAATAAAAACTCTCCTTAAACACAACAAGGAGTCCCCTCACTAAATTACAAAAACATTGTTTTAAGAAAGTTGCTTTATATTTAAGACTCTACATGGTGTCTTGTTCCTATAATTCTAGCACTTGGGAAGCAGAGGCAGGAAAATCACCACACATTTGAAGCTAACCTGGTCTGTTTTATCTAGGAAGTTCTAGGCAGCATAAAAACTATGACCTTGTTTCTTAAGAGAAGAAAGAAGTGGGTGGGGGAGTAGACTACTAAAAGTTATCCATTCGCACAAAGGTGATAGCATTAAAAGGAAAACATCTTTGTTAACTTGTTTGTTTTGTTTTGTTTTTACTGTATTTTTGTAGCCCTTAGATGGTTCAGTAAGTAAGGGCACTTGTCAGTAAGCATGATGATCTGTGTTTGATCCTCACTCCCCACATGGTAGAAGAAATGAAACTTGTGGATAACTGCACTTGCCTGCACACGTGAACACACACACAGACACAGACACATACACATTAATTGTTTTATCAGTGGCTTAATGATTCAAAACTGAAAAATACTTATTGTTACCAAATCTTTATCCAACAACAGGAGACCCGTAAGATTCAATCAAATGATGGAAAAGAATTGGGTAGAAATGATCATGTAGCACCTAAAAATATCCCAAATGTGCCTGAAAATGATGCAAATAAGAATGAGGACCCCTCAAGCAATCATCTTTCACATGGGAAAGGTAAGTTTGTGTTTATATGAGATTCACCATTTCTTCCTGTTTTGAAATATAGTCAAATCTGAGATGATTTAAATGTATTGTTTAAATTTTTGGTCCTGTGACAAAAGAGAAAAAAGTATTTTAGTTAAAAATCAGGGCCAGGAACTAGGCTCAGGTGGTAAAGGCACTTGCTGTGCACCAATAACAACCAGAGTTCAGGTCCTCACATCTACATTCAAAAGTTAATGTAGTGGCACATATCTGCAACCCCAGAACTACAGTGAGATAGGAGATGGAAACATATTTTTCTGGAAGTGATCAGGCCAGCTAGCCTTGTCTGTGAAGCAAAGCACACACAACAGAGACCCTACCTCAGCAGTGGAAGGAAAGAGCTGACTCCCTTGACTGCCACATAATGCACACATGCAGGCACATACACACTGAAGAAAGTATGTTTTTTAAAATATTAAAAGGAAAAAAAAAAGCTAAGTTTCAAGCAAGGTGTTCACTTATAATATGTGACATTAGAAACTGATTTTTACTTTCCTTCAAATCTTTTTTGATTTATATTCACATAAACATAGTTGTACCTTATTTTGTTCCTTGGGCAGAACAACTAAAACGAATTGGTGATGCAGGGATGCCTGGAGTAGAAGAGAATGACCTAGCAAAAGTAGATGAGCTTCCTGCTGGTAAGTGAGGCTTACTGGAGAACTGAGCTAAGGTTAATGACACTGTTTTTATGTGGCCACATTCTCTTTGATGTTGTTGTTTTGAGAGAGACTTCAGCTATGTAGCCCAGGCTGGCCTTCAACTTTTCCTGCTCAGTGACTTTTCCTAAGTGACAGGAGTTACAGGTGTGTACCACCATTCTCTGTTCTCCATTAGGTTTGTTTTGGTTTGGTTTAGTTTTTGTAGGATCTAGAAAACCTACAGATGTATGCGTGTTTGGTGCTGCTCATTAATTGCCAGAATTTAAAACAAACAAACCTTTCATTGCATTTATTTGGTGTATCTGTGTGTTTGTGTGTGTGTGTGTGTGTGTGTGTGTGTGTTGAGATTAAGTGCATGCCATGACATATTGTGTGAAGGCCAGAGGACAACTTGTGGGGATTGGGAGAAGAATCAAACTCAGGTTGTTAGACTTTGTGGCCGTTGCTGTAACCCATTGGACCATTTCTCTAGTCAATTGCCAACATTTCCTTTTTTATTTTTTAAGATTTATTTTTATTTATTTAATGTATATGAGTGCTCTATCTGCATGTATACCTGCATACCCAAAGAGAACATCAGCCCTTATTACGGATGGTTGTGAGCCATCATGTGGTTGCTGGGAATTGAACTCAGGTCCTCTGGAAAGCAATCAGTGCTCCTAACTGCTGAGCTACTTCA
The DNA here is from genome assembly GCF_900095145.1 of Mus pahari. Lineage (NCBI taxonomy): Eukaryota > Metazoa > Chordata > Mammalia > Rodentia > Muridae > Mus > Mus pahari. The sequence goes on from NC_034592.1 coordinate 105,364,857, forward strand.
TAACTTTAATTTTGCTACTGTTATGAA
>NC_034592.1:105366453-105377574 GCF_900095145.1 Mus pahari
TCTTCAGATACTCCAGAAGAGGGAGTCAGATCTCGTTAAGGATGGTTGTGAGCCACCATGTGGTTGCTGGGATTTGAACTCTGCACCTTTGGAAGAGCAGTCAGTGCTCTTACCCACTGAGCCATCTCACCAGCACCCCTTTATTTCCATCTTAAAGCCTGATGCTCTTTTTGAACATCTGAACAGTGGCTTCTGTCACGATTCCACATGTTCATATTAGCCTCCTATGTTGTTGTAGAAGAAGGGAAAGAGAGGTTATATATGATTGGAATGTATTTGATGGCCCAAATAAGAAGTGACTTATTCAATCCAGGCATGGTGGCCCATGACTTTAATCCTAGCACTCAGGAGGCAGAGGCAGGCAGATCTCTGGAGTTTACAGAGTGAGTTCCAGGATAGCCAGGGCTGTCTCAAAAAAATAAAAAAATAAAAAAGAATATTTACTACTCTTGCAAAGGACCCAGGTTCAGATCCCAACATCCATGTGGCAGCTCACAACCATCTGCAAGTCTAGTTCCAGGGAACTGACCCCTCTTCTAAACTCCACAGACTTCAGCATGCATGAGGTGCACATGCATACACTCAGGCGTGTACACGTGCACACACATATACACAAAAACTAAAATAAATGTTTAAGACATAGAAAGTAAATGTTCCAGAGCCGAACGGAGTGGTTCATGCCTGTAATCTCAGCATGAGGACAATAGGTACAGCCATGTTTGAGGCCAGCTTGGGCTAAACACTGAATTTCAAGCCCACACAAGCTACTAAATAAAACTGGTATGTAGCTGTTCTAAACATATATTAAAACATATGTAGCTGGCCTTTGCTACTTTGTGGGTTTTTCCCCTTTATCCCTCTAGTTTTACCAACTATCACTAGATAGGAGGTGGGGGGGGGAGGGAGGGGAGCGGAGGGGAGGGGAGAGGAGAGGGAGGAGGGGAGAGAGAGAGAGAGAGAGAGAGAGAGAGAGAGAGAGAGAGAGAGAGAGAGAGAATCCCTGAATCTTTTTCTTTCCTTTTGTCTCTTTGAGAACGACTACTAACAAACTGCAACCAACCCTCCTGAACAACCACCACCCACACCTGTCAAGGCTCTAGCATTTATATACCTTCTGAAAAGTTCCCAGAATTCCAAACATCACACAATCTCAGGAACTTTCTGCAGCTGGCAAAACCATGCATCTGCTAGTGTATGAAGCAAATCATAGTCAGCTGCTGTGGACAGTCTGAAGCACCCCCATATCCCTACACCTGAGATTAAAACAAAAACATATTCTTATAATGTTTCTATATTTTTTAAAGAGATCAAAATTCCAGAATTGTCACAATAGTTATGATTTGTTTTGTTATTTTAAATTGAGGGTTCAGCAATGGACTCAGTGGGTAAAAGCACCTGCCATCAAACCTGATGGTCTTAGTTAAATTCCCATGACCCACCTTGTGGTATCCTGCTCACCTGCTTCCAACACACTCATCTACACAATAAGTAAATACAAATGTCATAAAAAATGGTGAGCAACTGAGAGTACTCTATTCTTAATCACCTAATCAGCAAGTACTAATTTTTGCTTGCAGTTATTTATATAAAAGGATCTCATGGTTGTAAGTCATTATATTTGAAGAGATTAACTTGCTTGTTAATTCATAAACTCTTTGCTTAAGTGCCTGTTTTGTGCCAGGAACTGTTTGATTATGATAGCCAGCAAGACAGAATAGATAGTACAATGTATAATTTAATAATCATACAAGAATTTTTAATATGACAAGGATAAAGATTACAAAGTTAGGATACACATAATTAGTATTTCTGCAGTGTAAATTGATTCATAGTGTTTGTTTTTTAGAAATCACAGTATTTTCAATGGGAATAATGTGGATCTATTTTTTTCTTATAGCTTTAAAGAAGCCCCCTGTGTTAGCTTCTCAACATGAAAATCATCAGACAATCTCCCATCTTCCAACTGGACAGCCTCTCTCACCAAACATGGCTCCAGGTATCAAGTCTCACTTAGCATTCCATGAGAGCCAACTTATTGTTCAAGTGTTACTATAGAGTAAGTAGAACATGCCACTTAGCAGCGTAGAGAAATAGCATGCACACACAAAAGATGTGGAGATGGCTGGCTGAGGAACTTTCTGGTTTCCAAATGTTTACCCATTTAGAGTCCAGTGGGCTCAGGATGTAGCGTAGTAATAGAGCGGTCCTCTAGCTTGTATAAAACCGTAGTGTCTCTTCTCAAGTGGAAAAAATAAAGCCAAGATATTGGTGAGATAAAAGACACAGTGATGAAAAAGTTAGAAAATGCCAGCTGTGAGTCATTGCATAGCTGAAGATGACAGATAGTAAACATGCCAAACCCTGGTAGAGCTTAGAGATCTCTAACACTGTTTGGAGTTTGGAAGAGAAGAAGTGAGTGTCAGTTCTCCTGTGTAGACACCTAAGACAAAGGAAGTTGGACAAGCTTGTAGTCAGTGGTGGAGATACTTAGCTACATATGGAGTGTCTTTCATAAAACAGAGTAAAGCTTAGTAACAAGCCAGCTCTATTACCTCCCACTGTCAGATGGCCATGAGCTTTTGCTTTTCTTAGGCAGGTTATATGCAATTGTTCTGTTAAAGAATTACATTCTTGGGTTGGAGATTTAGTTCAGTGGGGTGCTTGCTTAGTAAGTGTAAGGCCCTGGATTTGGTACTTGATGACAAGAAGGGTTGGAAGTTGTATTCTTAGCCAGGTGGTGATGGCAGCACAGGCCTTTAATTTTAGCGCTTAGGAGGAAGAGGCAGGTGGATCTCTGAGTTTGAGGTCAGCATGGCCTATACTCAGTTTTAGGATAGCCAGGACTACACATAGGAACCCTGTCTCAAAAGAAAAAAGAAAAAAAAACCAAAAACGTTCTTATTTCGATTTTATACTGCAGGTTCACATCTAAACCAGAATGAAAATCCCAGTACTTCAAAACAGAACCCTTCAAATCCTCTTCAGCACATAATTCCAGGCCCAAACTTGGATCGGGAACCCAGAATTCAAACAGACACGCTAAAGCAGGCCACCAGGGACAGAGCCAATGATTTCCACAAGTTGAAGCAAAGTAAGGATCAGTTGAATACTATGAATACTATGCCAACAGGAGTTCTTTAAATATATTTCTGTGTGAGACTGAATTGTGATTTCATTGTTATGCTCTAACAGATGTGTAAAGAGAAAGTATAGTTCTGTTACAATTTAAAAGAAAATCATTTTTAAATGAACAGAAAATGGTCTAAAACTGTAAAAGGTTATCATAGTAACCTTGTTAATACATTTCAGGTGAGTTGATTTCTAAAAAAAAATGCTTAGTTCTTTCTTAGGCATTGAAACTTTTTTGGAGAAATAGAATAGATACAGTTTGCGAGTCTAATGACAGAAACTTTGATTAGGAGGGTGGAAAGTAGTTTTGAAAAGTAGACGGTTGAGGGAGAAGCGCCTGGTGAGGCTGCTGTAGTGGGAGGGAGGCCCTGTGTGCTTCCTCCTCCCCCCTTTCCAGTTTTCTCTGCCTCACATGGGTGTGAACACTCAGAGCACTGTGGAATGAAGTTTGTTGTTTAGTTACTTCAGAGACACTGATTCTGGTAAGTTAACGTCGCTGAATCTGTGTAATGGGATCTGTAAGGAAAACCTGTGGTGGCAGAGAGAATTTGCTGTTGGCACTGTCCCTTAGTCAGCTCCTTAAACTGCTTTCCATTCCATTTTCTCCTAATGGCTTCTTCTCTCCTTCAGTTCTAAGCAGACAGAATGTTCAGAAGTTCCAGTAGGGCAGCAACTGTCCCAGAGACATGGTACTGTTTGCACACAGGTTGATTATAGCTTGAGAATTGGACAGCATATTTCATTTATTCAAATATTTCTATTGTTTTCTAGCAGTTACTTATATACATGTACATATGGATATATAATTTGGTCATTAATTGGCTTTCCTTCCATGATATTTTAAAGTGTATTTGTGCACCTTGATTAAAATGCTACATAAATAATGTTTTACTTGTAAGAATGTAGCTAACTTTTTAAAATGTTGGGAAATTTTTTTTTTCTAAAGTCCCACTGTGGAATTGGCTTGCGTGCTAGTTACCTGTTTCATTGCTGTAACAAAACACCTGAGGAGAACAATTTAAGGAAGGGTGTGTTTATTTTGGATCACAGTACAGCCCATCTAGTAGGGGAAGGTATGTCAGCAGGAATTTGAGGCAGCTGACACAGTCCTCCTCAGGTAAGACACAGTGCTGAGAGTGCTCAGCTCACTTTCTCCTTTGTGTTCAGTCTGGGATCTCAGCCCACCCACAGTTAGAGTGCATCTGGCAACTTAAATTAGCCTAATCTGGGTATCTTTCACCTACAGGCCAGAGGCTAGCTTCTTCAATGAGTCTAGGTCTTATCCAGTTGGCAGTAAGCATCACAGACCGAAAAACTCTCAACAAGGACTGGGAACATTAAACAAGAGGTTTAAATGAATTGTGCCTAGTGGCTCACACCTATAGTCTTTGGCACTTTGAAGACTGAGACAGGGGGATCACAAATTTGAAGCCAACCAGGGTTAGTTCAAGACCAGCCTGGACTGTATAGTGAAACCTTGTCTCACACAAAAAGGGTGTGTTGGGGGGGTGGTGTCCTGAGGATGCATCTCAGTTGATAGAGTGTTTGCCTGTCGTGAATGAAGCCCTGGACTGAAGTGATAGTGCACACTTGTAATCCCAGTCTTTTGGAGGTAGAAGCAGGAGTATGAGTTCAAGGTCATCCTTGGTACATGTTGTGTTTGGGGTATATGCAATTCTTTAAAAAAACAAGAAAGAAAAAGAAAAGAAAAATACTAATATAGGGCTGGTAAGATGGCTCAGCGAGGCAAGGCGCTTGCTGACAGTGATGTTCCGAGTTCAATCTCCAGGACCAACAGAGTAGAAGAAAAAGAGACAAGTGGCTTTTGCAAACTTTCCTTTGACCTCCACATGCATGTGCAACATCACACATGCACGCAGGCACATGTGTATACACACACAAGTGCTTAAAAAGCAGTTTGTAATTATAATGAAGCTCTTACTTTGTCACCTAGGTTCTCTTACAGCACTGATGCTACAGAATTTTTTTGCTAGTATTGATTTATATTTTAATATACATAGATTACTTTGTTGGTACAGAATGTCTGTAAATAATGCTGGGAAATTACTCTCTATAAGTTATTTTGGAAGGACCCCTTCTGAGCCTTAAATTATTTTCCATGTATCATTAATGAATATGAAGAACTGAAATTGGTGCATGTATGCTTTCTTTTAACGAGAAGTTGTATGTGTTTTGCCTACATGTATGTATATATACCGTGTAGGAGACAGTGTTGGGCCTCCTAGAACTGGAGTTACAGGCAATCGTGAGTCACTATTTGGGTACTGAGAGCTGAGTCTTGTTCTCTGCAAGACTAGCAAGTGTTCTAAACCACTGAATGTCTCTCCAACCCCCAAAGTACTGTTTTAAAATTCATTTCAATTGACATTATTTGTTTTATGCCCTTTGTAGGGTAATGGGAACAAGGTCTTGCTCTGTAGCCCAGGATCACCTAGAACTTGTAGACTTCACCCACTCAGCTTCTTAAGCGTTGATGTTACAGGCATACACTACTACACCAGCTCTCTTACACACCTTTTGATTTTATTTTTAATTTTATTGTATGTGTTTGGGTGTTTTGTCTGCATGTATGTCTTTGTACCACCTATGTGCATGGTGTTTGTGGAAACCAGAAGAAGGTATCAGATTCATGGAATAGGAGTTATAGGCAGTTGTGAACCACCATGTTGGTACTAGGAATCAAACCCAGGTCCTCTGGAAAAGTGGCTATTGTAAGGCTGAGCCATCTCTCCAATAATTTTATATTTGTCATTAAAATTAAAATAATGCACACAAAATAATATACATTCTTTGTATGTGTGCATCTGTTTCTATATACTTATATCAGATCTTTTAGAAAAATTCAATTACTAGTCTTTAATAAATGACTTTAAAAATGTTTATCCAACTCTAGTGCCTTTCCTAGTAGAGGGCTTTATTTATTTATGTATTTTCTTTAAATTTTTAAATTTATGTGTATTTTGGGAGTGAAGCATGTACAGGTCTCCACAGAGACAAGAAGTGGACTCTGGGTTCCCTGAAACTAGATTTACAGACAGTTGTGAGCCCACATAGTGCTGGGAGTTAAATTCTCATCCTCTGGAAGAACCCTGATCCCATTGTCATTTCTCTGTTCTCTCCTTAGAGCCCTGGAAACCACCAGTCTGCTCTTACAGATGTTTCATAAAATATGTGGCCTTAAACCAAATGTAGTTGTACACTCTGATGAGCTCAGCATCTGAGGGTAAAGGTCGGAGGGTGCAAGGTTCAAGCTGCACTGTAGTTCCAGGCTTCTTACAGGCTTCAGCTCTGAGAGTGGCGTAGAGTATATTACTATTTTATTCCTTTATAATCAGTGTATGGATGCATTTGCTTATTCAACTATTGATGAGCACTTGACTTATTTCTCCTTTTTGAGTATTTTAAGGAGTACTGCCATGAAGATTCAGGCACAGATTTCTTGCTAACACCTGTCTAAAACTTTTTGGATATGTACCTAGATGTGGAATTGCTGAGTCACACAATAATTCTATGTTTAGCTTTTTGAGGAACTGCCAGGCTGTTTTCCATAACAGCTGCACCATTTTATTAATACATTCCTTCCCAAAATATGGAAGAGTTCCAAGGCAGGGGATGTGACTCAGTGGGTAGAATGCTTGCCTAGCCGTCAGGAACCCCTGCACTGTCTCCGAGTACCAGCACTACATAAGAACAGACGTGTGTGACCTCAGCTTCCATAGTGAGTCTGAGACCAGCCGGGCTACCCTGTCTTGTTTTGTTTTTTGTTTTTGTTTGTTTGTTTGTTTTTATTGTTGTTTTTCAAGACAGGGTTTCTCTGTGTAGCCCTGGCTGTCCTGGAACTCACTTTGTAGACAAACCTGGCCTCAAACTCGGAAATCTACCTGCCTCTGCCTCCCGAGTGCTGGGATTAAAGGTGTGCGCCACCATGCCCGGCTTGTTTGTTTTTTAATGTTGCAGCTTCTCCACCCCGACAGCAATGCTTACTTTTTTCCATCCGCTGGCTTTATCTCTTTGTGCTGCCAACCTACTGGATGTGATGGGGTATTTCATTTCTCATTCTCTGTGTTTTTCAGTGCTGGGAGTCAGACCCAGGCCTTGCACTGGCATCCTTCAGTCCTTTTGGTTTTGATTTGTATCTCTAAAGACTAAGCTCCTTTTGGTGTTCTATTTGGATATACTCTGGGGAGAAATGTCCATTTAAAAAGTCCTTAGCCCAGTTTTAAAATTGGATTTGTTAATTTGTAAGAGTTTCTTATATATTGGGGATACTCTATTATTTTTCTGTTTTTATTGGATGCTAGAGCCACTGAGTGTGTGTGTGTGTGTGTGTGTGTGTGTGTGTGTTGAGACAGGGTTTCTTTATATAGTCCTCACTGTCCTGCTGGAACTTATTCTGCAGATCAGGATGGCCTTGAACTCAGAGATGCACTTTTGTCTACCTCCTGAGTGCTGGGATTAAAGGCATGGGCCACCAACATACAACTTTTTTCTGAATTCTGGGGGCTGCTTTCTTACTATCCCTCCAATTTCAAACCCTAGCATCACAAAAGGAGATGTGGGGGAGGGAAAGACTCCATTGAATATTCTTAGCATCCTTAACCAAAAATCGATTGATCACCAATGTATAGGTTTAATTCTGAATTCTGAATTATGTTCTGTGGTATACATGTCTGTCCTTAATGTCAAGATCAGACTGTTATGATTATCATAATTCATCAAAGTATACACACACACACACACACACACACATATATATATATATATATATATATATATATACATACACACACATACATGTTTGTGCACACGTGTATATGTCAGAGATTATCTTCTGTAATTGTTCTCCCTTATTTTCTGAGACCAGGTCTCTCTCTCACTGAACCTGGAGCTCACTCCTGTGGCACAACTGGATGACCAGTTAACTAACCCCAGGCCCTGTCCCCTCTCCTCAACATTGTCTAGGAATGTGTCTCCTTGCCCAGATTTTCTGTTTCTTTTTAATTTGGGCTCTAGGGATCACTTTGGGTTCTTGTGGTTATGCAACAAGCATCTTCCCTGGTGAACTGAATTCCTAGCCCCGGCACTGAATTGCATTGACTGTAGACCCCATCTGAGAGTATTGCCATCTTCACAGTAATCATGCCTTTTCATTTATTTACATCATCTTTAATTTCTTTCAGCAGTGTTTGTATACAAATTTTGTGCTACCTCTGTTTATCCCTTACTATCTATTCTGCATATGTTAGTATTAATTTTCATATCCTTCAGTGCTTGCACTTAGAACCAGTGCGGTTTTATGTGTCTGTTTTGTCTTTTGCTGCTTTGCTGAATTTGATGCAAAAGGTTTTTATGTTTTTGTTTGGAGAAATTCACTTCTTCATTTTGTTGTTGTTTGTTTGGGAGGTTTGTTTTGTTTTTCTGTTTTGTCTTCTAGTTTTTTTTATTTTTTAAAGATTCATTTATAGCCAGGTGGTGGTGGCACACACCTTTAATCCCAGCACTCGGGAGGCAGAGGCAGGTGGATTTCTGAGTTCGAGGCCAGCCTGGTTTACAAAGTGAGTTCCAGGACAGCCAGGGCTATACAGAGAAACCCTGCCTTGAAAANCNAAAAAAAAAAAAAAAAAAAAAAAATTCATTTACTTTATGTGTGTACATGTGCATGTACCATATAAATGTAACTTATATACCATATAAATGTAACTGCCCATGGATTCCAGAAGAGGGTGTTAGAGCCCCTGAAACTGGAGTTACAGGCATTGTAAGTTGCCTGAGTAGATGCTGGCAACAGAACCTCTCAAGTAGATACATTGCAGAACAGGTCCTCTCCACAAGTATCAAGTGCTCTAAACCACTGAGACATTTCAGCTCCTCATTGTAGATGTTGGAGATATTGTTGCTGTGTAGCTTTGATTAACTTGAATACAAATCAGTCCCTAAGCCTCCTGCCATTAGAATTAGAAGCATCAGCCACAATATGCAACATTTGAACACATTTTTACATTTTTTTATTTAGTGTGTATATGTGTACATATGTGTGCCTCAGTTTGTATATGAGGGTCAGAAGCCAGTTCTCTTCTTCCAAGGATTGAATTGTCAAATGGGGTGCGAAGTTCCTTTACCCATTGAACCATCTTCTTATTGCCCTAGAATGGTTTTCTTTTCTTTTTCTTTTTTCTTTTTTTTTTTTTTTTGTTTTTCGAGACAGGGTTTCTCTGTGTAGCTCTGGCTGACCTGGAACTCACTTTCACTTTGTAGACCAGGCTGGCCTCGAACTCAGAAATCCGCCTGCCTCTGCTTCCCGAGTGCTGGGATTAAAGGCATGCGCCACTCCAGGCTAGAATGGTTTTCTGTTTGTGTTTGTTTTGTTTTGAGACAAAATCTCTTCCCCAAGCTGGATTAGAATTCCTCACTAGCTGCAAGGCCCTTGACCTTCAGATTCTCCTTCCTCTCCCTCCTCTTCCTCAGTGCTGGGTTTTATCACAGCTGTGCATTGTCATACTTGGATGATTGTCCTTTTTTCTCCCCTTTTAAGTTTATCATGATTCTCTTTGTCTCTAACCCTACATCTGCTTATTTCCCCATTCTTAATAAATTTCATTTTGCCTTGGAAATTGTTAGTAACACTTAACTTATTTTGCATCTAGAGTAGGAGAGGGTTTATTCCACCTAACAGCTTACAAGTCCTTCATAAAGGGAAGGAAGTCAGAACACAACTAGAACAGAAGCCATGGAGGCGTGCTGCTTACTGGCTTATTCTCTCCAGCTTTCTCAGCCTAGCCTGTTTTCTCAGACACCCCAGGACCACTTGCCCACGATTGGCACTATTCACAGCGGGCTGGGTCTTTCCAAGAAAATCCTTTTTATTCAATGGAGGCATTTTATCAGTGTGTCTCACCTTTCCTAGCTAACTGTCAAGTTGGCAAAGAGCGGCCAGGAAGGGGATAGTACTTGTGGTCTAATAGTCAAATTAAACTATCTCACTTAAAGCTTTTTATTTTTTTATTTTATTTTATTTTATTTTGAACCATGGGTAGTGGCACACACCTTTAATCCCAGCAGAGGCAGGCGGATTTCTGAGTTGGAGGCCAGCCTGGTCTACAAAGTGAGTTCCAGGACAGCCAAGACTAGAAACCCTGTCTTGAAACAACCAAGAAAAAAAAAAAAAAAAGACACCGTGTCCTTATAGACATCCTCCACCTCTTCTTACATTCTTTTTTTCCCCCATTTTCCACAATAATTCCAGAGCTGTGAGAGGATGAGGTTTGATATACATTGCCCCATTTAGGGTTAGACATTCTGCAGTCTTATTCTCTGTGCCTTGACCAATCGTGAGTATCTGTGTTCATCATGATCTCGTAGGATATAACGTTTCACTGATGAGGGCTGAGAGACGGATCTTCTACCTATATAATGATAAGCCACTGGGAATTGGTCCAACACTATGTCTGTTTTGGAGAATAATGTTTTTTCCTGTCAGGCCTATGACCTGTGCAGCCACAGGTTCTTGTCCCCAGTAATAGTGCCAGGTATGGGTTTCATTTTGTGGAACAGGCCTTATATCCGATCAGAAAATAGTTACTTCCATGATGTTGATGACACTGCTCCTCGTGTGGGCTTGTCTTGCTAGACCATTCCTTATGGTAGCTCTCAGGGTTCACGACTGAATAAGACTGATGATCACAGGGTTCCCAGCTGGATGAGACTAACGGTGACTTGTCTTCTCCAGTATTGTGAATAGCACCTTCCTGCTCTGTGAAAGCTAGCCCGTAGGGATAAACCTTCCACATCTCGCTCAGACTGCTATGAGGATTGCAGGTCTTGACTTATACCTTAGTCACGTGCATGTTAAAGCTTGGGACTCTGCTCTTCCAAAGTTCCGGAGTTCAAATCCCAGCAACCACATGGTGGCTCATAACCATCCGTAACAAGATCTGACTCCCTCTTCTGGAGTGTCTGAAGACAGCTACAGTG
>NC_034592.1:105377879-105388462 GCF_900095145.1 Mus pahari
AAAAAAAAAAAAGGCTTGGGACTGCTGCTCAGGTGCTCGGAACAGAGTCCAGGGCATGCACATAGTAGGCATGTGCTCTACTACCCAGTTCATAAACCCAAGACTGTCATTTGGAAGTGGAATACTCTTTAATAGTGTTTATTATGTTTTAGCAAGCCTTTACCATATTTTGAAATGCCACTCTATGATCATGAATTTGGTACAGCCCTAACTCATGTCTACATTATCTGTCCATGTCAGTTTCTCTTCTCATACTACTTCCAGTCATAGACATTAGTATACACAGCTTGTCACGCTGTTCTGTTAGTCTCTGCTTACTTCGTCTTCTCACTACAGTAGTGCCTTTGATAGCATTAGTGCCTCACTTCTTTCTTTCCCAGCCTAGCAAGCATTTGTTAAGCACTCATAAAGATGTCCTATCAGTATTTTAACTTTATTTCTTTAGATAAACAATGAAATTATTAACATAATCATACTCAATGTATAATTAATGTCTTCATTTTATATGTTTTGTTACAAGATTCTCAATCCTAAACTTTTTGTATTCTTTTATACTTAAAATTATAAGGCCCACACACCTTTAATCTTGAAACTCCTGAGGCCCAGACAGTTCCCGGACAGTCTGATTTACAAGTGAGCTCTAGACCAGTCAGAGCTACAAAGTGATACCCTGTCTCAAGAAAATAAATGAATGTGTGTGTGTGTGTGTGTGTGTGTGTGTGTGTGTGTTTTGTGTGTTTTAATCAGTAGGGTAGAAGGGCTCACTAGTGGACTAACCTAACTGAAATGAAGAATTCCAGATCAGTTAGGGGATTCTTTTTTTTTTTTTTTAAGATTTATTTATTATTTATATGTAAGTACACTGTAGCTGTCTTCAGACACACCAGTAGAGGACGTCAGATGTCATTACAGATGGTTGCAAGCCACCATGTGGTTGCTGGGATTTGAACTCAGGACCTTCGGAAGAACAGTCAGTGCTCTTAACTGCTGAGCCATCTCTCCAGCCCAGGGGATTCTTTTTTGTTGTTGTTTGTTCTTTTGTTTTTTTGTTTTTCCAGGCAGTGTTTTACATCATAAGCTTGTCACCCCCTCACTGGTTCACTTGTCCCGTGATGAGAAAGGACTTAGCCACCCACAATAATGTTATTAATGGGGATATGGATCAGTTTCACGAAGAAGCCAATGAATCCCATGATAGCAAATCCTATAGTTGTAGCCATGGCAATCTTCTGGAATTCTTTTCTGTTGGGTTTGGTGCATCTTTTAACCAGCCGAATTGAGTCCTTTACAAACTGCCGACTGGGCTCTACAAACTGCATTACCTGATCCATGTTTGTGGGATGGCGGATTGAGAGCGGAGAGACACGTAGTTTAGGCCCAGTTAGGGGATTCTTTTATCTTACGGGGGAGGGGTTTGGGGACAGCTAGGGATGACCTCTGAGGATAAGAATGTCTACACTTTTGCAGAAGACCTGAGTTTGTTTTCCAGCACCTATGTTTCACAGCCACCAAAGAATCCAGCAGGCATCCCGTACAGATCACACTCACCACACACACATACAGACACACACATCACAAACACAACACACACAATAAATAAACAAATCTTAAAGGGGCAGGGGAGAGATGCCTCAGCATTCAAGAGTATATATCCCGCTGGGCAGAGGCAGGCGGATTTCTGAGTTCGAGGCCAGCCTGGTCTACAGAGTGAGTTCCAGGACAGCCAGGGCTACACAGAGAAACCCTGTCTANAAAAAAAAAAAAAAAAAAAAGAGTACATAACCCCTTTGAAGAAAATCTGAATTTGGTTTACAGTCCCCACATCAGTAATTTACAACTGCCTATATAGAACTTTGGCTTCAGAGGAGTCCTGCTCCTATGTGCGCTGTGAGTACCAAGACACACCTGCACAAACATTCACACATAAATGAGGCGAATTTATTGAGGACCTGAATTCCAACCCTAAAAGGTACATGGTAGGGGTAGAGAGGACCAAGGTGTACTTTACTTTGACCAACACATACACACTGAACCAGGTGTGTCAACACATACACACTGAACCAGGTGTGTAAACACACACACTAAATAAATGTAATAAATATTGGGGACTGTTGGATGGTGGTGGCATGTTCCTTTAATCCCAGCACTTGAAAAACAGAGACAAGTTGATCTCTGTGAGGTTTGAAACTAGCCTGGTCTACACAGTGAGTACAAGTATAGCCAGGACTGAACAAAGAAACCTGTTTTGAAAAAACACAACCTCCTTCTCCCAAAAAATATTGGTAATCATTTCCAATTTAAAAAGATCATGTAAACTGGGCGGTGGTGGCTCAGGCCTTAAATCCCAGCACTTGGGAGGCAGGGGCCCGTGGATTTCTGAGTTCAAGGCCAGCCTGGTCTACAGAGTGAGTTCCAGGACAGCCGGGGCTATACAGAGAAACCCTGTCTCGAAAAACCAAATAAATAAATAAATAAATAAATAAATAAATAAATAAATGAATGAATGAATGAATGAATAAATAAATAGATCATGTAGATCTACAACTCCATGTTAGGTGAATATGGCCACTAGTCATAAAGCTTTCTATCTCTGCAAGAGATTTGACAAAAATTTATGAACATAGAGATAGAGTACAATAAAACATAAATTGCCAAATTTAATTCAAGTCTGACATTCCTATACATTGTAATCTCTAAATAAACAGGTAGGCTTAACTTTCAACTTCAATCCCAAATATTCCTTCACCTATTTGGAATGTAGTTAGAAGAAAATAATTAACAAAATCATAGCTGGGTGTAGTAGTGCACACTTTTAATCCCAGCACTCAAAAAGAGTTTGAGGCCCGTCTGGTTTACACAAAGAGTTCCAGGACAGCTCGGGCTCCACAGAGAAACCCTATCCAATGCTGCAGTGAGAATTGCAGAGGCCAGGGGTTAACTGTGGGAGTTGTGCTTCTCCTTTCTCCTTTTTTTAAAAAAAGATTTATTTATTTATTTTATGTAAGTACACTGTAGCTGTCTTCAGACACTCCAGAAGAGGGCATCAGATTTTGTTGCACATGGTTGTGAACCACCATGTGGTTGCTGGGATTTGAACTCCAGACCTTCGGAGGAGCAGTTGGGTGCTCTTACCTACTGAGCCATCTCACCAGCCCTTGTTTTGTTTTTCGAGACAGGGTTTCTCTGTATAGCCCTGGCTGTCCTGGAACTCACTCTGTAGACCAGGCTGGCCTCGAACTCAGAAATCCACCTGCCCCTGCCTCCCAAATGCTGGGATTAAAGGCGTGCGTCACCACCGCCCGGCTCCTTTCACCTTTACGGTGGGTTCCCAGATTGACTCAGGTCATCAGACTTTTGCAGCTAGCACTTTTACCAGCTGAATATCTCTCCCGTCCTTAACGTTAATTATGGTTAAATTTAATGTTAAAGTAGTTGTGTGGCATTTTTATTGCTCCGTTTGTTATTGTTGTAGGAATTGAGCACATAGCACATAGTCACATTCTAGACACGTGATCTACCACTGAGCATAGTTCCCGGCTCACGAGAGCTAGGAGTGTTTGTGCTTTAGATTTTAGTGCACCTAAGATGCACATATATTTCAGTTTGGAATATGTGTGTCAGAGAGATACCATTACCTGCTGAGCCACCTCACTGGCCCTATTTTTGCTTTTAAGTGTGCAGGTATTGAACCCCTTTTTATGTTAGGTATTGAATTGGGTTTATTACCCTTCTTGATTGTTATAAAAGTATATAATGGTTTATCATAGACCAACTTCTTTAAGTTTCCATTAACATTTAAAAAACATGAACTAGGAAACAGGAAGGATAAGTTAGGATTTTTTTCAAGGCAAACACTAGTAGGGATTCTAGTTTGTGCTGTCTGCTAATGCCTCCATAGAAACTCATGGCTATGGCGAGTCAGTATTACTAAAGGAATGTGAAGTAGCCTTCAGATGGTGGTAGTTTGTCTGCATAGAACTAACTCATTGATTACTTTAAAAATCATTTTTAAATTATTCATGAATGGTATTTCATATAGCAGTAAATGACTATATATTTAATTGTATATTCTATATAATACAATAATTTATCCTCTTTAAAGTGTCACTTTATTTTTTTTAAAAAAAAAGCTTGCTTGTTCTTTTTTTTTTTTTTTTTCAAAAGAATAATTAACTTATTTTATTTATATGAGTACAATGTAGCTGTCTTCAGACACACCAGAAGAGGACATCAGATCTCATTTCGGATGGTTGTAAGCCATTATGTGGTTGCTGGGAATTGAACTCAGGACTTCTAGAAGAGCAGTCAGTGTTCTTAACTACTGAGCCATCTCTCCAGCCCAAAGTGTCACTTTCAACCAGTACTTACATTAAAGAAATTGTAGGTCAATAGAAAAGGGATTCTAAACAAGAAACCATTTCTTTAAGAACATTTTCAAGTCACCAGCACTGGGGAAACCAGCCTTAGCTACATAGTAGTAAGTCTTAGTTTCAACAAAAAGACAGACATCAGTAACTTTTTTTTTTCTTTTTGACTTAACTCACTCTGTCGACCAGGCTGGCCTCGAACTCAAAGATCCACCTGCCTCTACCTCCCAAGTGCTAGGATATACGTGTATTACCATGGTTGGCAGAAAACATTAGATCTTAATAGGAAATACTAAACACAAAAGAGAAAATTTAGAATAAATTTTATTTTGGGGTACAAGCAGGGATGGAGTTGCTGCTCAGCCCACTACTCTTTTGTAGTATGATGAATAAGCTACTTTTTAAAAGGTATTTTGACTCTTCATTCTTAATTACTTTTGTCTTATGTAACTTCTATAAAATGTGTTCTTTTGTGACCAGTACCCTGAAAGTTGCTGGGTTTCCTTTGCCTACTTTCTCATCTGTCTTCCGTTTAGGTCCCTTCTTTTCTGCTCTTTACTCTTGAATTAATCCTCTACCTACTTCACAGGCCGGTTCTTTGATGAGAATGAATCCCCTGTTGATCCGCAGCATGGCTCTAAACTGGCGGATTATAATGGGGATGATGGTAACGTAGGTGAGTATGAGGCAGACAAGCAGGCTGAGCTGGCTTACAATGAGGAAGAAGATGGTGATGGTGGAGAGGAAGACGTCCAAGGTGAGCCTGGCCTGGCTTCCATGCTGTGACCGTGAAACTCACCTCTTAGGTTTTGGTTGAATTTGTGTAGAATTTTCCCCACTTGTAATCATAGTAGTATCTTAATCTTAACACAAGAGGTTCTGTGTAATTTTTCAGCTTTGAGAACTATTTTATGATAAGTACAAGTTAAGTTTTTTCCATTTTTAGATTATCTTACATATATTATTAATGTGATAATATGAAATGACAAGTCCTCAAAATTTTTAGAATTAAATTGTTTGAAATGAGCGTAGGTATCACTTGAGGCAAATACCTTCAGGGAACATCCTTTTTTAATTTCAATGGAAAACATTTACTATTACAAGTATGTATAGATACTGGGTTGACAGGCTTTTTGTTAAAGCAAAGCCACAATTGAAATCTGGTCTCCATAATGAACAGAAATGTACTCTGCTGCTGGTGGAACACTAGGAGGCCTAATGTTCTGAGAACCAAAATATTTATATTTTGTGAAGGGTTTATAAGATTTGTCTTCATGTTTAATACACAGATTCAACACATTTTTTTTCTTGTTAGCTGTTGCTTCTGAGCTTTTAACTTGGTAGAAGTTCAGACTCTTAACTGTGCGCACACCTCAGGCCACACTGCGGTGCTGTCGTGGGGCTTTGGGTTTCTTTTTTGCCTGCTTGTTTTCAGTAATATTTTTGAAATCTTTAAAAGTTACTTAAGAGCCGGGCTTGGTGGCGCACGCCTTTAATCCCAGCACTCAGGAGGCGGAGGCAGGCAGATTTCTGAGTTTGAGGCCAGCCTGGTCTACAAAGTGAATTCCAGGACAGCCAGATCCATACAGAGAAACCCTGTCTCGAAAAAAAACAAAAACAAAAAACAAACAAAAAAAGTTACTTAAGATCTTGGGGAAAATGTAAGATTTTTGTAGTATAGTACATGAGTTTTCTGCTATAACCTGTTTGATTTCTTATTTCTTTTTATAGTTACTAAAATTTTACTTAGGTTCAGAACAAGAGCTGTTTTTTTTTTTTTAACTTAGAGAATAATAAAACTGCCCTTGAATACTATATATTCAGGATGAAAGGGAAAACCAATGGACACACTTCTTAGGCATCACTTTGTGGTCCACCCTAGTTTAGGGGTAAATGTAGTTATTGGTGAAGGGATTAATAAATACTGGGAGTTCTCTAAGGACATCATCTTTTCTCATCAGTTTTCCTTTCCTCATTGCTTTTATGGTTTAGTTGAGCTGTGTTTGTGAACCACTATCTGCACTACTTATGGCCTTCTCATTCATGTCTGTCACATCACCCGTTAGATAGATTGTAAGCTCTTGGAGAGCAGGAATTTTCATTTATTTTACCTTGTATTTAATTCGTGTTCTTTTTGTGTCCACTCTCCCCTAGTATTTGTACTCAGGACCCAAACAGTGCTATTAGCTATTAATACTATGCTTTTTCCTTGGCTCTGTTATCCCAGCTGAGCGTGGTGAATGCTCTGTAACTGGTCACAGCTTGCTTGCTTGCACTTTGAAGAGTCTCCCTCCCTGCACTAAGGATCATTAGATAATATTGAGGTTTTTATTAGAGTAGTTTATTTCAACTATTAATCATCCTTACATTTTTTGCCTGTCTTAAGCCTGATGATTTTTTTTTAAAGATGTATTTATTTATTATATGTAAGTACACTGTAGCTGTCTTCAGACACTCCAGAAGAGGGAGTCAGATCTCGTTAAGGATGGTTATGAGCCACCATGTGGTTGCTGGGATTTGAACTCCAGACCTTTGGAAGAGCAGTCGGGTGCTCTTACCCGCTGAGCCATCTCACCAGCCCAAGCCTGATGATTTTTAATTAGAGAATTTCGTTTAATATTTGTATGGGTTTATGCACAGTGAGTGGTTTATCTTCAGTGACTTCTCTCCTTTTCTTGCATCCTCCCCACAGCCATTTCCCATTACCACTTTGCTTTTCCTTTTGCAAAACAAATAATAAATTTATTGGTTCTAAGGACTATAAGAGCCTTAGGATCTATTATAGCCCAGTCTAGCCTCATACTTAGTACCTAGCTGAAGGCAACCTTGAACTCTTGATCCTCCTGCCTTCACCTCCCAAGTGCTGGGATTAAAAACTTGCCATCACACCCAGTTTTATGTGGTGCTGGAGAAGAAACCCAGACCCTCAGTGTGATGGGTGAGCATGCCCGTAACTAAGGTACATCCCCAGGTCTAAATTTTTACTTTTGCAAGTAAATCTTGCTTAGGTTGAGAGTCCTTCTTTAATGTTTATCTTATTTTGGTATCCGTTAGTAATAGTGTCAGGAAGTGGACCACTACAAGGATACTCATCACAGAACAGAAAGAAACAAACAAGGACAGCAGTCCCAGTAAAGGGGAATAGATTGGATATACTGACTTTAACAGGAGTATTTAAAGACCTAAAATAATTTCAGACATACTTGTAAGATTTTTTAAGATCCATTATTAACTGTCCAAAGAGTGGGGAGATAGACCTAGCCCTAACTAAGTTAGATTCAGGTGTTATTGCAGGTTCAGAGTTCACAGAGTTGAGATCATTTTGTCATTGTGCCCACATAATTACAATGCTCTCACAGCCCAAGCAGACCTTAGCACTGATAAGAAGGGGCGGGAATGACAACAAAGCCACATATTGGAGTTAGAGTTAAAAGAAAGTCTGTGTGCAGTTTTCCATCTAGAAATTTCAGTGGAATTGTTTTGTATAACTTAAATACCATAGGAAAATACAATTTTGATTTCAAAATGCCTGAAGCACATCTACCCTCAAACTCAGGAAAGAAAAAATGATTTTTTTCCACGGTTGGAACCTTTTGACCAATTAAAAAAAAACAAACAAACACACATACAAACAACCCTGAAGTGTGGCTAGGCATGATAGCCTCCACATGTCATCCCAGCACTCAGGAAGCTGAGGTAGGTGACAGAGGGAGCACTAGGCTACTCTGAACTGCAGAGACACACCTTTTCTTTCCTTTACAATTCTTCCCTCTTATTTTATGTGTTTTTTGGATGCATGTGTATCTGATGCCAGAAGGTAGAGTAGTGTTATATCTCCTGGAACTGGAGTTAACATGTAGGTGCAAGGAATTGAACTTGGGTCCTCTAGAAGAGCAGCCAGTACTGTAACTGCTAAACCATCTAGATAGCAGCAAAACCTTGAGAGAAAGAAAAGGGGAAGGAAGGACCTCAAAACATTGATGAAGCTGTAAGTACAGGCTCTGCTCTGCTCATTGTGGAAGCAGTTTTTTGAGATGTGGAATATACAGGGTTAGAGACTCTAGCTAAAGGCTAAGATTCTGTTAGTTAAATACACTCTATCAGGACTGTGGAGTGTAGCTCTGGCCATTACGGAGCTAAAACACTCCAGCCTTACTCTGTTCTCTGTGACTTTGGACTCAGCACTGTTACCTCCAGTGTTTGCTATAGAATTAAATAAGACCTCTTTGTCCTGTGTTTATAATGACTTAGTTTTATTTCAAACTAATCGAGTATTCTAAAGGAAATAATTTATTTGTATTAATATAAAAATTTGAAAAGAATAAATCTGAAAACATGATAGACATTGTTCTTCACTGTTATAAGAAGGTAAAACTTGGAGCTGGAGAGATGGCTCAGCTGTTCTTGAGAATCTAGATTTGATGCCCGATATATACATGGTAGTCCATAACTATCTGTAACTCTAGTTCCTGGGAATTCAAAACCCTCTTTTGGCCTCTAGCCCATGTGGATGGTACACAGACAAAACACTCATATGCATAAAAACTTTAAAACTTTTTAGAGATTTGTTATTTTTAATTTTCTGTCTGCCTGTCTGTCTCTGCCACCCCTCCGTGTCTGTGTGTGTGTGTCTCTGTGTGTGTGTGTTTTTGTGGCTCAGTGTGTGTGTCTGTATCAGATCCCCTAGAACTAGAGTTAACAGATAATTGTGGGTGCTGGGAACTGAACACTCAGGTCCTCTGGAAGAACAGCGAGTGCTCTTACCTGGTGAGCCATCTCTCCAGTCCCAAATTAAAAATCTCTTTAAAAAGATGGTAGAAATTTGTAAGTTTCCTTTACTCTTTAAAATCAAAGAAATTCCCCATTTATTTGCTAAATATTAATAAACATTAGGCACTGTCTGCAAACGGAAGCTCAGCCTGCAACCCAGTGCTAAAAGCCTGGATTTGAATTATTTCTCCTTCACTTGCTGACACTGTGAGCTTGTAAATACTATGGTTTGTGCCATAATTCCCACAACTATAAGGCAGAAATATAGGTACTTATCTAACAGAAGTTATATGGACTACATGATTTGTTATCAGTCTACACTTAAAACAGACCATGTCATTCTATAAAGCACTGTTTAAGTGTTTGTTCAAT
Organism: Mus pahari; assembly: GCF_900095145.1. Lineage (NCBI taxonomy): Eukaryota > Metazoa > Chordata > Mammalia > Rodentia > Muridae > Mus > Mus pahari. The sequence goes on from NC_034592.1 coordinate 105,387,389, forward strand.
AATTTTTTTAAGTAAAGAAAACTTTAGAATTTTCTCTCTGGATTGCCTCTGTTGAAGGATAGTGTCTTCTGTCCTGAGGGTAGTTTGTGACTCTGGAAACCTTGCTGTCTTAGAAGCTCTTTTAGTTACTAGTCCTTTCTTATATTAACAGTAAGCTTAGCACTGATGTCACAAATTATGCTTAGCTCTCTGGTTGTATTTCTTTGGCTGTTTCCTCATGGCTAGCTGCTTACAGGTTCTGCTACTTTCTGTAGAAATTAAACACTCAGTTTCTGTATTTATTGTCAGTGTCGGTCGGTTGTATTCTGTCAGGTAATTGTATAGGCTTATAGTTAAGTATAAAGAAGTTGTTGATAGAAACTTGAAATCTGGGTAAAATAACTACATTGAAAACAGACTATAGTTAATTTAAAAGATGCCCACTGCAATATTCCAAAAGTGCTCTGGAAGTCTTGAAAACAGTATATTAGCATTGTATTAAAGTTGTTCTAAAGAAAGACTGGGGCTGGATAGCTCAGTGGTAGAGTGCTTGTCCAGCACGTGCCGCTCCCGAGATCAGTCTTTAGCTGCATGTGTACACAAGCACACATGTATGTGCACAGTAAAGAACGTAGACAGAAGTTGCCAAACCTCCCTTCTATTTATAGAGGGCTTTGCAACTAGAGACTGCAGTTCCATCATTTCACTTTGAAGTAGGACAGTTGTTCTTGTACTGAGAAGGCGCAGTGCAAGTCCAAAGGGTGGAGCTAGCTTGTGCCTGAGTATTTGATCCAGGAACAGATTCCAGTGTTTCCTATTCCTAGAACCTTTGTTTTTTATCTCAGTCTGTCTTTGTATTTATTCATGTAAAAATTCACAAAAGTAATAACATTTTTCCTGCAGTAAATTTTGTGTTGAATTTCTCAAAATGTTCCATTGCTCTATAGTGATTGTCTTAAAAGTGATTGTTTTTAAATATGTGTTCATGGGCATAAATTGAAGCTTCATAACTCAGGTTCTCCAGAGAGCAGGCATGCTACAAAAGTGATCTCTTTAAAATCAAAGGTTGCAGCCGGGCATGGTGGCCACGCCTTT
>NC_034592.1:105388472-105389900 GCF_900095145.1 Mus pahari
GGGAGGCAGAGGCAGGCGGATTTCTGAGTTCGAGGCCAGCCTGGTCTACAAAGTGAGTTCCAGGACAGCCAGGACTGCACAGAGAAACCCTGTCTTGAAAAAAAAACAAAACAAATAAAATCAAAGGGTTTTTTTTTTTAAGTGTGATTTTTGGTGAGGTGTTTGTTTGTTTTTTGGTTTTGTTTTGTTTCTTATAAGAAAGTGATTATCATGATTACAAAACACAAATGTGAGGCGAGTGTAACTTCAGGTTTTACAAATGTTATAGGTCCGGGGTGCATTTTACTTTAGAGATATCTGATCATGCACACTGCCTAGTGGCACAAACCTCTGATCCCAGGCTGAGTACAGGGGATTACAAGTTCAAGACCAGCCTAGGCAATTTTTAGTGAGATGCTATCTCAAAATAAAAAATAAAAGCAATCTACGAATATGGCTCAGTGAGCAGGTAGTCAGAGCCTATAGCACCACAGAAACAGATGAAACAGCAAGTGAGCTAACAAGTATAAACTGGCTGAGGATGGAGCCCTGTGGGACAACACTTGACAAGTATGCACAGTCAGAGTTCAGTCCCTAGCACCCCCTGCGACAAAAGAAGTGATCAATATCAGGATATGCTATAAAATGGAGGTTTGAATTCACAATTCTATGATTTTAACAGGGAAGTTGTTGAAAGGAAAAAGAAAGTTGGGTTGTTTTGGTCATTTTAGAAAGCCCAAAATAGCATGTGGAGGGTTGAAATAGGAGGATTGTGAGTTCAAGCCTGAGCTACATAGTGAAGTTGTCTCAAAAAAAAAGTTGTCTTACTGTTATAGGGCAGCTTGGATCTCAGTGGAGGAGTCAGAGTCAATATGGTTCATACATTGTATGAAATTCTATAAGAATTAATGAAAAATGTTAATTCAATATGATTAAAATTCAAAGATGGTCCCTAATTTATAATAGTCCAGTGTACAATTTTAACTTCCCAGTAGTACGTACAAAAGCATACCCATAGAGCCACCGTGCTTTTCATTTTCAGTATGGTAGTCAGTAACTTATGGGTGATGCTAAGAAGTAACAAAAGGAAGCATTGCACAAAGCCAACTCCTAATTCAACTTCCTACATTTTTAAAGAAAATTTTACTTATTTTTTGTTTCATGTATATTGGTGTTTTGCCTGCATGTATGTCTCTGTAAGGGGGTCCAATCCTCTGGAACTGGAGTTACAGTTATGAGCTGCCATGTGGGTGGCGAGGAGCGAACCCAGGCCCCTGAATTTTCCAGAGAGTAGCGGTGCTCTTAACTGCTAAGCCATCTTTCTAACACCTCCTCCCCTTCATTCTTTTTTTTTTTTTTTTTTTTTTTAAGATTTATTTATTTATTATATGTAAGTACACTGTAGTTGTCTTCAGACACTCCAGAAGAGGGCGTCAGATCTTGTTACGG
>NC_034592.1:105390135-105398103 GCF_900095145.1 Mus pahari
GGTTATTGAGAAGCAAACAATTTGCGAAATGGCAGCTGACAGATGAGACTGTGGGCAGAGAAGACAAACTGTAAGGCACTCACTAGAGTCACTTACTACAGCTGCTCAAAAGGCTTTAGGTTTAGGGGTCTAGCAACTATAATTTCTTTTTTGATGAAGAAAGCTCTAACTTTTGATTCGTGTGCTCTGTTTAGAAAGTTATGAGTAAGCTATTTGTAGAGAACTTCATGGAAATGCATATTGAGACTGGGGAGAACTTATATTCTCTTACTTTCTAATTTTTTTCATGACTAGTGTAGATTACCTTTATAGTTAGAAAATATGATGGTTATTTTTTGAGAGTGTCACCTGAGGCTTAGGCTGTTTTGGAACTATGGAGATAGGAATGACTTTAAACTAGGACCTCACAGGCACATAAAACCCTCATAAGACCAGCTAAGATACTTAAGATAATGCACAGCACTAGCTCTTCAATGCTGTGAGTTCCTAACATTTTGCTGGCTTGTCTATTCAACACTTGTCTTTTTCCCCAATACCCGTTAAAAATGATTCTTGTTCTGTTTTAAAGTTGGTGATGATTATTGTTTTGTTTCTTTGAGATAGGGTTTCATGTAGCCCAGGTAGACCTCAAGTCTTCTATGTGGTCTATGCTGGTCTTGAACTTCTAATCCTTTTGCCTCAGGATCCCTAGAGCTGGGATTACAGGTGTGAGCCACTATGTCCAGCTAAGAATATTTGTTAAAATTAAATCTTACAAAGTAATGGTAGATTATTTACACTTCAGTCATGTAGCTAGGAAACAGAGCACTGTTTAAGATAACACATAAGAGATAATGAGAAAAGATTGGTGAAAAACTGGAGACACTTTGAAGCTGGCTCTTTGCAGCAACTTTAGAACCCTATTCTTGATACATATTATTTTGCTTGCAGATGATGAAGAACGAGAGCTTCAGATGGATCCTGCAGACTATGGCAAACAGCGCTTCAGTGATGTCCTTTAAGTCTAAGGGATTCCTGAAACCCAAAGTGCTGTGCAACAGATCATCTCTACTTGTCAATTTTGACTTTTGCTGTAAAGATCAGTTGTATCAGTTGTAAAGATACATTGAGATAGGTGTAAGGAAATTTTAATGAAGGAATGTACCAGTATACATATGTGAACTTTTTCATATTATATTATCAAAGCAGATACTTTTTTGGTTACTACACAGCTGGGCCAAAAACAGTTAATCTTTGCATTTTATAGCAAACTAATGTAAATTTCACATTTTATTGAGCCTAATTTTTTTCACAATGAGACAAACAGGAACAAATGGTTGTACAAGTTATATGCTGCACATTGTATAACCACAATGAGAATTTATTCGGCTGAAAAGTCTACATTAATACATTTGTTACCCCATAGGTGTCCTCTACTACTCCTCATTTAACACTCTTGAAGAAGTTATGCTAGAATAGTTACACAGAAGTGGGGAGGCTCGATGCCAAACAATGGGCAAATGTACAGAATGGCCTTCTACTCCTTATATCTTACATGAGCACTGATGTGAGTGTACTGAGGCCTGATAAAAAGCCTAGGTCATCATTACCATATTTATCAGTTGTTCCTTACTTGGTTCTTGAAGTTGTGGAATGCATGGTTGACAATGTGTTTTTATTTTCAAGTAATACCAGAACTATTTAACTCTGGTTAGCACTGGCTAAAATTCTTTATATTTTCAGAGTTCAAGATGGTGAATACATTCACCAGTTAAGTGTCAGATCCTGAGAGAGATTGAATCCACTTTGAAATGAGTCTACAATCAGTACAGCAAAGCTTTTCTGGTAGTTTTAATGATCGTACTTGATTAGATTTTTCCAGAACTACTAAGTAAGGGATTTTAACAGGTTTTTATTAATGAACAGATGAATAGAAGTACCATGAAGTCTACAGCTATTTTATTGAAATAGCTGAAAATTTTGTAATAAAAATGAGTATTTGTAATTAATGTTAGTTAAGAACCCATCAAGCTCATTTGCTAGACTTACAGAATTATTTTCAGTGCATTGTGTCTTTTTGACATTATTCATTAGGATATATAAGCTAGTTAATCCTTGTTTACTGATTTCAAGCACTTTTAATTTTTTTGTGTTCCCTAAAAATTAAAGGTGTTGATCATAAGGCTGTTAATCCCAAGGCTATTATTCCCATTTATTTTTTTTAAGAAGGGCTGCTATTAATTACACATAAGCATGAAATACTGGAGAGTGACTATAGCTCAGATGTTGGAGGCCTGGGCTTGATTCAAACCCTGACAAATAGCAGACAAGTAAGTAGACATGAAAAGACTCGAATCGAGATACTAACAGAGGTATTGTTCACCTGCTGACAACCCAAGTCCTTACAGTTCAGTCCAAAGTTATTTAGTGGCCAGGAAAAGATGGAATAATTTATTAAAATTTGTTTTTCTACTATATCAAATTATATACCACTGGGCATGTATCACAACTGCAATCCTAGTGTTGAGGAAACAGAAGCAGGTGTGTCCCTGAGGCTCACTGAATAGCCATCCAGGTCCCAATAAGGGACAATTGTTCCTGAGGAACATCTCCCCCCCGCCCCCCCGAAACACACACACATAAACAAGTTGACCCTCTGGCCTCCACATATACTCATAAACACCTGTACCTACATGTGCACACATGTAACTGCACGTGCACATACCCACACACCAAGAAACTAAACAGTTCATGATTTTGTTATCAGTAAAGCTAGGCCTCTGTAGTAAAAAGTATGATTCACATTAAAATGCATTCAAAGGGGAGTGACATACAACCACGGGCATTAGAAAGGGGAGCTGAACCTACAAATGCCTAGTGATACTCCATACTTGATACTGTAGCACTGTACAGACAAAATCATAAAGTTGCCTGCTGGTTCCATTGTCATAAAAGGGGTCACTTGATTTTATGGTACCTATCTATCTTTATATGGCAAAAACTTCAATTAGCAGCCTAGACATTTTATAAACTAAGGAATCCTGGACCAATTGATAATATTTCTGACTGTATTAACATTTTAATGCTATAAAATATTATGTGGATCTCTTTAAATTGTGACATTCTACAGTATGTAATAGACATACTATTTTGTTCTGTTTACAGCGTTTTACTTCTGCCTTAAGATTTAGGGATTGTTTTTTTCATTTTGTTTTATTTTAATATATTTTTGCCCTGAATTAAGTGTTAATTTGATGGGAACTCTGCTTTTAAAAAAATCATCACTTTCTGGGTTCTAATAAATTAAAAGTTAAACTTGTTTCACAGTTTTGATTATATATAAAATTACGTGAATATAAACATTTACATCTTGACATTGAAACTTGAATAAATGTTATGATTTATTTTAAGTTAAACTGGACTAGAAGACTAGGATTGTCACTGTGGAGCCAGCTTACTCTGCAAAGGTTGAAAGTCTCTTGTGTCCTTAGAATTAGTTGTAGGTAGTGAGATTGTAAATAAAACAGACAAGGTCTTTTCTAGAGCTTACATTAATGTGGAAGCAGCCAGCATGAAATGGATAAAATAGAGATAAAGTGTAGGAAAGTGGGTGTGGGGTGACCTAACCCTGGGGAGGAGGGTTAAATATCACTAAGTACACATCAGACAGACAGATTTAGGTTTTTGAAACCTCAAAGCCCACCCTTAGTGACATCCCTCCTTCAACAGAGCCACACATCCTAATAATTACACTCTATGGTGACCAAGGATTCAAATCTGAGCCTATGGAGGCCATTCTCATTCAAACCACCACATAGATGTATGTGTATGCACACATGCAAAGAGTTATATAGTAACACAGGCAGAGATTGTTAAAAGAACTTATACTACTGTGGGCAATAATGCTTCCTGAAAGAACCACTGACTACCAACAAAAACTCCAGTATCCTGCCTGAGAAACCCCCTCTCAAGTTGTTGGGTAACAGACTTCAAGAGACACAAAACAATATAAGCTGTTGCTGTTTCCCTGGTTGTCTCTCATTGCTGAAGACATGATACACTTCAGACAGAACTTGGAGTAATGCAACTGGAACTGATCTGGAAGTTTCTCTGAAGAGTTGCTCTCACAGGATCTGTGCTATGCAAGCTGTCCAGGAAGAGCAGCATTTGGGTAGTACTACCCAGCTGTAAAACCTATGAACCACAGCAGTCACTGGGCCCCAACAGATCTACATTGGTAAAATAATAACATATATCTTGGGGTTTACCATCAGCTTTCTAATACTGAAGTCATTCCTGGTCCCGGAAACCTAGTTAACTACCTGGGACTGGAGAGGTCACAGGCCTGAGGAAAACCTACTACTAACACTCCCTAAAACACTGTAATTCCGGGCTGGAGAGATGGCTCAGTGGTTAAGAGCACTGACTGCTCTTCTGAAGGTCTTGAGTTCAAATCCCAGCAACCACATGGTGGCTCACAACCATCCGTAATGAGATCTGATGCCCTCTTCTGGGTGTCTGAAGACAGCTACAGTGTACTTAGATATAATAATAAAGAAATCTTAAAAAAAAAACAAACTATAATTTCTAATTGCACTACAAATACTTACCTTACGCCCACAGATGAGTTTAGCTATCATCAAAAGAAGCTTTTGTTTGCAGCAGGAGACCATTACAGAGAGTCACAGCTATTCAGTCGCAGAGAACAAAACGCAGCCACAATGGTGACATCACAGCACAACTGTATTGGAAGTTCAGGTAACATCTCTGAAGAGAGAACAGAAAGACTGTAAGAGTCAGAGGACCAGGGGCTGGCGAGATGGCTCAGCGGGTAAGAGCACTGACTGCTCTTCCAAAGGCCTTAGTTCAAGTTGCAGCAACCAGATGGTGACTTACAATCACCCTTAATGAGACTGGTGCATCTGAAGACAGCTACAGTGTACTTATGTATAATAATAAATAAATCTTTAAAAAAAAAAAAAAAAAAAAGCCGGGCGTTGGTGGCGCACACCTTTAATCCCTGCACTTGGGAGGCAGAGGCAGGCGGATTTCTGAGATCAAGGCCAGCCTGATCTACAAAGTGAGTTCCAGGACAGCCAGGGCTGCACAGAGAAACCCTGTCTTGAAAAATAAAATAAAAAATAAAAAAAAATAAAGAGGACCAGGAAGTCTTCTCTGAGATTGTAGCTATGTCAGGGAGCCACACCCATGAAATCTCAACCACATGGCTGCCTAAACAAGACCTGAACAACAGGCAAGGCTTCAAGTGGAGGGATAGGACCACCAACCAACCCAGCCATAAAAATCTCCACTTTGAGTTTGTCCTGCTGCAGAGTATTCTGGGACCAGAGGCGAGAAGGACTGTTATCAAAGTGACCAGTGAGAGTTCACCCAGCAACTGATGAAATCAGATGCAGAGATCCACAGACAAACATTAGGTGGAGGTCAGGTTGTCCATTGGAGAACCAAGAGGAAGGATCAGAGGAACCGCAGGGGTCAGGGACACATCTCTAGAATACTGCACACAGCTGACTGGGACTCGAGGGACTTGCAGAGATCAGGGAGCCTGTATGGGTTTGACCTAGGTCCTCTGTATATATGTTATAGCTGAATAGCTTGGTGTTCATATGGGAATCTTACCAGTGGGAAGGGGTGCTGCCCTGACTTTTGTCTATTTGTGGGACCATTTTCTTCCTACTGGGCTGCCTTGATGTAATGGTATGTGCCTAGTTTCATTGTTGCTTGTTGTGCCATGTTTAGTTGATGTCCCTGGGAGGCCTGTTCTTTTCTGAGGACAGGCAGGGTAGTAGGAGGTGGATTTGGGGGGAGAGGGGAGGTAGGGGAGACTATGACCAGGTAATATGTGAGAATTTTTAAAAAGACCTGAATAGAGCCGGGCAGCCAGGGCTGCTCAGAGAAACCCTGTCTTGAAAACCAAAAAAAAAAAAAAAAAGACCTGAATAGTAATAATTGATAGCCCAACACAGATGGGAGCAGTCTCATGGGATGCCACCCCTAGATAAAGAACTATAAGCAGCTAACAACTGCTATGAATGGGAGAAACAATGTCCCTAGGAATGGTCACCCTGGTAACTACCAAGTACTAAGTGGTCAATCCCAGAAACATGAGCCTGCAACACTGAACTGACTCTGTAGGTGGTTTTTATATGTTTATTCATTTGTATTTATATATAACAATAATGGTTAAACAAGAGGAGGCCCTGTGGACTTGGGAGGGAATATGGTCAGGATGGAAGGGAGGAATGATGTAATTATACTTTAATTAAAAATTGTAAAATAAAGATAAATTTAACAAGTTACTAAAAGTCAGGCCAGTACTCAGGAGAAAGAGGCAGGTCGATCCCTGTGAGTTTGAGGCCAGCCTGGTCTACATAGTAAGTTCCAGGAGAGCCAGGGCTATATAGAGAGACCCTACCTCAAAACAATAAAACAAAAAGAAAAGTCAAAAGCAAAAAAAGAGGCCAAAAGATGGCTTAGCAGGGGAAGGTGTTTTCTGCTCAGCAGTGTCAGTCTAACATCAGAATTTCACCTCTGGAAACCATGTAAAAGTGGAAGGAGAAGTAACCACAGATTTGTTCTCTGGCATCAAACACATACAAGTTTTAAAATGTATTCTTAAAAGTTCAACTAGTCTGAAGAGATGGCTGTAAAGTTATTTCTGTGCATGCATGAGGACCAGAGTTCAGATTCTCAATACCCCCATGTAAATGTCAAGTGCAGTAGCTCCTGTCTGAAATCCCAGCCCTGGGGAAGTGAAGACAGACCCTAGAGCTCACTGGCCAGTCAGCCTAGCAGAATCTAGGAATGCCAGGTTAAGTGAGAGACACTGTGCCAAATAAGATGGAAAGTGATTAAGGAAGACCCTGGATATTGACCTCTGACCGCTACATGCACACATATGTGCATACACCCAAACATGTATACACACATCGGGTCATGTTCCACAATTTCAAGATTCCAAAGTTTTTATTCAGAACAGTCCAGTCCTTTGACTGGTGTCTTGATTAGGGACTAGGTCTTCCATATCAATCACTAAGAAAATGCCCCACAGGATAGCCTGCTTACAGCCTGGTCTTCTCCAGGCATTTTCTCAGTTGAGGCTCCTGCCTCTCAGGTGACTATAGATTGTGTCAAGTTGACATAAAACTAGCCAGCATTGCTGGAGTGTAATGAGTAGGGGAAGAAAATGGCCCATAAATAATTGTAGAACATCAACAACATATTTTCAGTAAAATGCAAACATAACAATAATTTGTATAGTAGGGCTGGTGAGATGGCTCAGCAGGTAAGAACACCCGTCTGCTCTTCCAAAGGTCCTGAGTTCAAATCCCAGCAACCACATGGTGGCTCACAATCATCCGTAATGAGATCTGGCGCCCTCTTTTGGAGTATCTGAAGACAGCTACAGTGTACTTACATATAATAAATAAATAAATCTTTGAAAAATAATAATAATTTATATAGTATATCATTTTAGCTTTTTTAAAAAAGAAGATTACGGTTATATGGGACTGGGAACATGTGTAGGTAGAATGCTTGCCTAGTACTCGTCCAAGATTAGAAAACTTCCAGCACCATATAAACTGGGCATGGTGGTACATGCGTGAAATCCCAGTACTTGGGAGGTAGAAGCTAGAGAATTAGGAGTTCAGGTTCACTACATAGTGAATTCAAGGCCAACTTGGTATACATGGGACCTGTTTCCAAAGGAGAAAGGGAAAAGTATTTCTCCAAAAGAAGAATAGATATGTGTATCCACCTGCTCATTTGTATGTTCGTGTAACAAAATTTGCTATGAGAACGGAGAATACATACCTGTAGACCCAACGTTTGGGAAGCTGAGGTAAGGGAAACTCAAGGTCAAGGCCAACTGGGTTATATAGTTTCAGGCCATCCTGACATAGATAAGACCTTGTCTTTTTTTTTTTTTTTTTTAGATTTATTTATTTATTATATGTAAGTACACTG
>NC_034592.1:105398832-105401931 GCF_900095145.1 Mus pahari
GGATTTCTGAGTTCGAGGCCAACCTGATCTACAAAGTGAGTTCCAGGACAGCCAGGGCTATACAGAGAAACTCTGTCTCGAAAAACAAAAAAAAAAAAAAAAAAAAAAAAACCTCTTGGAACTCTGCAGATAAAAGTAGAGAAGGTAGCTCATTTGGTAGTATATGTCTAGCATGCATGGGGCCTTGCCTCTCCCTAACCCCACCCCCACCCCTTTACTGCATAAACCAGACATGATTTGTAAGCTTAACACTTGGGAAATGGAGGCAGTACGATCAGGAATTCAGGGTTATTCTAGGCAATATAGAGAGCTCAAAGCCAGCTAAGGATACAAACCAAACACAAAAGAATTAACACTGAGTGTTAGGGAGATTGACTCAGCCAGCAAAGTGCCTGCTACATAAGTTTGGAGCCACAGCATCCACAAAAGAGCCAAGGTAAGGAGCTAGAGATGACTCAGTGGCTAAGAGCACTTGCTGCTGTTGCAGAGGACCCAGCATCAGTGCCCAGCACCTACATGGTGGTTCACACAACTCCAGTTCTATAGGCTCCAGTGTCCTCTTCTGCGCTCCACACACACCAGACATAAATGCAGGCTAACTGGAAAGCTGCTGAAACAAGAATTGGCACTTTTCAGAGATGGGAACAGATTCCAGAGTCTCAGTGATATTCCTATTTATAGTGTTCAATTAACAAAACAACAAAACTAGCTAAGGGGTCTGGGAAAGATGGCTCAGTGTTAAGTACTCTTGTTCTTCCACAGACCTGAGATAGTTCCCAGCAGCCACAACAGCCAGATCCCAACTGCCTGTGACTCCACCTCTAAGGAATCTGTTACCCTTTTCAGAACTCAATCACCTACACTCATATGCACATACCAGATAAATAATACACAGACACATATAATGTAAAAGCAAACAAAATAAATCTTTAAGAAGTGACTAGCTGGGGCTGGTGAGATGGCTCAGTGGGTAAGACTGCTCTTCCAAAGGTTCAATTCTCAGCAACCACATGAAGGCTCACAACTACAGTGATACACAGCGTACCACAGTTTACACAGTGCTGGACATTCAACCCTATGCCTTAGGCTTTAGTTATGTTTAATAGGGTTCTATAGAGAGGCAGAATAAGGGAAATGTATATATAATTTAACATATACATACATACATAAAATAAATAATTTTTTTAAAAAAAGAAGCAACTAGCTATATAAACAAAATATACTTTATCAATGCCACCTTCTTAAATAGAGGGCTGTGGGTGGTGGTATGCATGCTTATAATTTCAGTATTCAGGAAGCAGAGGCAGTTTAAGCTCAGCCTAGTCCGCATTGTTAATTCCAAGAGCTACACAGTAAAATACTGTCTCCAATAAAAAAATACACGTATAATTTTAAAGTATTTAAGAATACATTTGAAAAAAATGAAGAGGGGCTGGAGAGATGGCTCAGCAGTTAAGAGCACTAGATGCCTTTCCAGAGTACCAGCACCTACATGATAGCTTGCAACTGTCTATAATGGGATCTGATGTCCTCTTCTGGTATACAAACATGCATGCAGACAAAGCACTCAAATACATGGAAAACAATACAAATCAGTGAGCTTAGCATAGTGAGTGACACATCCCTGTAATCCCAACATTTGGAAAGTGGAAGAGTGGGATCAGGAGAGAAAGGCCAACCTTGGCTACATAGTGAATTAAAGGCCATTCTGTGCCTCAAGAAACCCTATCTCCAAAAAGCAAAGTGAGCCAGGCACCCCACAACTGGGAGGTAGAGGCAGGAGGATCTCTGTAAGTCTGAGACCATTCTGGACTATATAGCAAGATATTTTGCTACATACAAGCAAAATAGTAATTTGTAGACAAACTCCTGTAGCCCAGGATGATACTGAAGTCCCTAGTAACTGCATCCTGATCCCTTTGGCCCCATCCCCAAGTGCTGGGCTTACAGATGTGTGCCACCACAACACAGCATACCACAGTTTACACAGTGCTGAACATTCAATCCTATGCCTTAGGCTTTAGTTATGTTTAATAGGATTCTATAGAGAGGCAGATTAAGGGAAATGTATATATAATTTAACATATACATAATACATTATGAAAATGTATTAAATTAGTTAACTTTTTTTTGTTGTTTTTTTTTTTGGTTTTTCGAGACAGGGTTTCTCTGTATAGCCCTGGCTGTCCTGGACCTCACTCTGTAGACCAGGCTGGCCTCGAACTCAGAAATCCACCTGCCTCTGCCTCCCAAGTGCTGGGATTAAAGGTGTGCGCCATCACCGCCCAGCATTAGTTAACCTTTTTAAAAAGTAGCACCAGTTGGCTCACACTTGAGAGGCTGAGAACAGGAAAGTTGCTTGGTCTTTGTGGCTGAAGTTGCCTCTCTGGGGTTCTCTCAGGCTAGCGAGGTTGGTGAAGGATGAGTGTCTCAGCAGTTTCAACCTGGCATAGAAAACCTGAAAGGTTCCTGGAGAGCCATCGATCCTTAGTGACAGAAGCCTGGTAGTGCTGATTCTGGTTTTTTTGTTTGTTTGTTTGTTTTTCGAGACAGGGTTTCTCTGTATAGCCCTGGCTGTCCTGGAACTCACTTTGTAGACGAGGCTGGTCTCGAACTCAGAAATCCGCCTGTCTCTGCCTCCCAAGTGCTGGGATTAAAGGCGTGTGCCACCACTGCCGGGCAGGTAGTGCTGATTCTGACACCAGCAAAGCAATCAGCAGAAGCAACAGGATAAACCAACTCAGCAACAAGTGGGAAGGCCCAGTGAGCAGAGTAACTGCCATGCCCTTAAAAATGGGTGGGAGTAGGTCTTTTCACATCAATCAAAGCAGCCAGGACAATTCTTAGGAATGATGGCACATGTCTATAATCTTAGCCCTTTAAATGTATAAGATATGGGTCAGAAGTTCAAGTTCACCCTCAGTTACATATGGAGTTTGAAACCAGATTGAACTATCTTAAAAAAAAAAAAAGAAAGAAAGAAAGACCCAAACCAATGCTTCACGTGGTTTAGTTATGGTTTGGCTCAGCCCTAACACAGTTTTATTTTTTTGTTGTTGTTTTTGTTTTGTTTTGTTTTCGAGACAAAGTTTCTCTGTG
>NC_034592.1:105402216-105412513 GCF_900095145.1 Mus pahari
TGTCTTCAGACACTCCAGAAGAGGGCGTCAGATCTTGTTACGGATGGTTGTGAGCCACCATGTGGTTGCTGGGATTTGAACTCTGGACCTTCAGAAGAGCAGTCAGGTGCTCTTAACCCACTGAGCCATCTCACCAGCCCCTTAATCCAAGATCTTGTAATCAAGATTAAATAAAGTCAGCCACTGGTCAAGAGGCAGAGCATGCAACCAGTTGACAGGGAATGAACATATCAAAAATTATAAAGAGTAAAAGGAAGTGAGGAGGACCAATAGACACACAGGAAAGTAGGAAGGAACATTCAGTTTGGAGAGTTTTTAAGACAGTGAGGAGCAGGCCCACAGGCCACCTTTTCCTTTGGGACATGAGTTGAGGAAGGTGGCCAGCTGGGTATTTTTCTGCCTCTCTGAGCTAGTAGGCTTTCACCTAGCATTCCACTCCCGAGGCTTCATTTGGTAAAATCAAATGACGGGGATTTTGTTTTAAAAACAATATTTTGGCACTCCAACTTGTGTCACAACCCCACAGGTCAGAGAAATCACTCCAGCTGTAGACAAACTGAGAACCATCAGATTTAAAATAAAAAATGTGAAAAATGTTGAAAAATGCCATACAAGAAAAATTAGCCACGATAATACAAAGGATTGAGACAAGAGGCAAAAATTAAGAGAACATTAAAAAAGTTAAGTGCTTAATTGTGAACCTATGGTACCCAATGAAATTGAGGATCAAGACAGACAGCCAATTGACAATGGGTAAGAGGCCCAGCTCCACTGGCATGGAGCTGGGCATGGAATGAGACTGCCTAAATGTCTAGTTCATGTATGAATTCATGAAAATCTAATCATAACTTGATAAACAGAAAGGGCTAAAAGACACTGGACTTTTGGGAAAAAATGCTCCATTAGATCAACCTGTATTGATGATGTTTTAACAATTAGATCAACCAGAATGGAACTCAGGGAATGTATTAAGTTGCCTATGAAAGACTACGGATGCTGTCAAAATTGATAAAGATCTGAGCAAGAGAGGCTTCTACAAGAAAGGCATGACTCAAGGAAGAGGTGCAAAAAGACAGCAACGCAGATGACATAGAAAGCTGACCCTCCTTGCACTCCACACATGGAGACGGGTCAACAAACCAGCTGAAGGACAGAGGTGTTTCTCTGACTGACAGGCTGAAAACCTTGCTGCTGAAATTTACATTTGCTGAAGGACAGATGATCAGGGCTGAAGTTATGAAGGATCATCACATCCATGGATCTTCATAAGGACGCTGGGGCTGTTAAGTGTGTGGGACTGTTAATTGTTTCTGTTGTAGAAAGCTGAACTGTGTACAATTTTTGCTTACGCATAAAGGAGGAAAAGTTGCAGGAGATTCGATCACACTGTGAAACTTGAGATTGTGTTATTTACTGAAAAAAAAACTGTGGGCTGGTGAGATGGCTCAGTGGGTAAGAGCACCCAACTGCTCTTCCAAAGGTGCAGAGTTCAAATCCCAGCAACCACATGGTGGCTCACAACCATCCTGAACGAGATCTGACTCCCTCTTCTGGGGTGTCTGAGGACAGCTACAGTGTACTTACATATAATAAATAAATAAATCTTAAAAAAAAAACAACTGTTTCTAGTTGTGGTATGGCTCAGACTTTAGTATATACCTTTAATCCCTCTGGCTGGAATATAGACACACCCTTAGTAAATTTCTTTAATCCCAAACGATGATGATAAAGTTAGTTTGTAGAAGAAAGCACCCATGTTTGAAAGTGATGTCTAGTTGAGTGGGAGACAAAGTGATGACTCAGAGAAAGATTTGACAGAACAGGATCTGCCCAACTCTCAGAGGAGAGGAAAGAGGCTCCATGAGAGGGAGCAGCACAAAGGGGGAGGAGGCAGTTTTGCCAGAACAGTTGGACAGAAACAGGTTGCAGAGAGAGAAAAGGCATGGGTAAAGATTGAACAAGCCAGACAATGAGAAGGAGCCAGAAAATTAGAACATATTGTCAAAGTTAGTATGAGGCCAAGCAGAGGAATTCAGAGGCTCAGAAAGAATCCATATTGAATCAGTTTTGAGCCTGAACAGCTGAGCTGACTAGCCTGCGAATTCAGAAAGAACTAGAAAGGGTGAGGTTATTCAGCGGTAAGTCTCAGAAGCTGAAAACATTCTAGGCTTAGATAAGATTGTACAGAGGCTAGAGGCTTCCAGGTCTAAGCCTATGTTGGCAGACTGGGGCAATAAGCCTCAGAGATAACAATTTACAACAGGCGAATCAATTACTTTTACATCTTCCCTCCCTGCTTCCCTCTCTCACCAAGTTGCTCCAACATGGTCTTGAACTCTCTCCTTTCTCAGCCTCCCAAATAGGTCAGAGTTAACAATTTTAGACTTGGCTGGGCAGTAGTGGCGCACGCCTTTAATCCCAACACTTGGGAGGCAGAGGCAGGTGGATTTCTGAGTTTGAGGTCAGCCTGGTCTACAGAGTGAGTTCCAGGACAGTCAGGGCTACACAGAGAAACCCTGTCTTGAAAAAACCAAAACCAAAACAACAACAAAAAAACAATTTTAGACTTTTTTCCCCCCACCCCACCCCCTAATTTTAGACTTTTAATCTAAAATCTTAGTAGACCAGGCTGGCCTCGAACTCAGAAATCTACCTGCCTCTGCCTCCCGAGTGCTGGGATTAAAGGTGTGTGCCACCACGCCCAGCTGGTTTTTTTTCTTGAGATAGGGTCTCCCTATGTCAGAGCTGTCCTGGAGCTGTACACCGAGCTGGCCTCAAACTCACAAGATACACACACACACTTCTTTCTGCCTCCTGAATACTGGGATTAAAGGCATCTGCCCCCAAACTTGGACATTACTAAAGCTGAATGACATTTACAACTACCATATTAAGAAGAAAAGCACCCTGCTGAGCGCTTTATAAATCTCATTTGAATGAGATTGGGAATAATCTCATCTAACAGCCTTTAGGTGTTTCATTTATCCTAGGGTATGGGATGGAACACCTATATTTTTAAAGTGAAATTCATATTTAGACTTAATTCACTTTGCTAATGAGGGTGTGGAGGTAGTAGAAGTAGCCCAGAGAATAAATTAGTGATCAGGCGAGAAGCACACAATTTCATTTTCTTTGGTGGAAATAGATTTGGAGGGTAAGCACACCTGTAATCCAGCACTTGGAAGGTGAGGCAGGAGGCAGTCTTGTATCTGTAGTGAGTTTGAGGCCAGTCTTGGAAGCAAAACAGTGCCTCAAACCAAAAAAACCACACCCTTCCAAAACCCCAAAACAAAACCAAAAAAAAAAAAAAAAAAAAAACCAAAAACTGAAAAAGGAAAAAGTTCATAAATTGCAAAAACATTTGGGCTTACAACTTGCAATTTTTCTGAATGCAGCAAATCTAACAATCTTTTAAAAAAATTGTTAACTCATTTCCTTATTTTTTAAAAAGATTATATGTAAGTACACTTACATATAATCTTATTATAATCATGTAAGTACACTGTAGCTGTCTTCAGACACTCCAGAAGAGGGCGCCAGATCTCATTACGGATGGTTGTGAGCCACCATGTGGTTACTGGGATTTGAACTCTGCACCTTTGGAAGAGCAGTCGGGTGCTCTTACCGGCTGAGCCATCTCACCAGCCTTCATTTCCTCATTTTTAATGTACATTAGTGTTTTGCCTGCATATATGTCTGTGTGAGGGTGTTAGAACCCCTGGAAATGGAGTTATAATTTTGCACTGCCATGTGGATGTTGGGAATTGAACCCATGTCCTCTGGAAGAACAGCTAGTGCTCTTTACTGCTGAGCCATCTCTAGTCACAATTCTGATAATCGTAACCATACCCAGAGGTTGTATAATAGACACAATGGGCCCTTACCCTAACTGTATTTCTTTAATTAAAATTGTGTGTGGGATGTATGTGTAGTGCAAGTGTGTGCAGATGCCTCCTGATGCCAGCGGTGTTAGATCTCCCGAAGCTGGAGTTATAGCTGCCATGTGGGTGCTGAGAATTCAACTTGGTGGCCCTTAACAGTAGCCAGGGCTCTTCTCCAGAACCCTAAACGTACTTTTAAATAAAAATTAAATTGCTCCAAAAAGTTATTTCAAACCTGAATGATTCTAAAACTTAAATAAAACAAGCCATTTACAGACTCTTATGTGCGCTTTTTATTCTTCCAGAGTTCTGAGATCCAGCGCCCTCTTCTGGCCTCCTACGGGCACCAGACACGGATATACATTCAAGTAAAACACTCATACACGGAAAAGCAAAAACAGGCTTTAGGAGCGAGAGATCGCTAATCTGCGGTTCTGCGGAGGCCTAATGATCTCAGTGTCATCTTCGAAACATACAGGGTGGCACGAGAGAACCACAGAATTGACTCCTGACCTTCACATTCAACAGTAGCATGTGTGTGCCTACATAAACACATGAAATAAAAACATACAAAATAATTTTAGTACTCAATGGGGATAATTGCTGGGTTCACATTCTATAACTTTCCATCATTTGAACTAGATAATCATTATTTTTTGATTTTCAGTTAGCCTTTCAGAAACCTATGATTATGTGGCCTCTCGATTTGTTCTGTGCTCGGTATACCATTGGCTCTCATTATTTTATTCCAGGATTTCTTTACCTTTTCTTTCGGAGCCAGGTTCTTGTTGTGCAGCCTAGGCTGTTTGGAACTTTTTAATCCCCTGCCTCGGGATGGTAATCCCTAGCTTTATGATCACAGTGCCCAGACTGAAACTAATTCTGTGCTGGGAAGATTTAAATGACAAAAGGACTCAACTCTGACAGGAATTTTTTTTTTTTTCTTTTGGTTTTTCGAGANAGGGTTTCTCTGTGTAGCCCTGACTGTCCTGGAACTCACTTTGTAGACCAGGCTGGCCTCAAACTCAGAAATCCACCTGCCTCTGCCTCCCGAGTGCTGGGATTAAAGGCCTGCGCCACCATACCTGGCAGTTCTGACAGGATCTTGACAACCCACCTGCTCCACATTTTGAAGGAGAAACAATATTTACAAGAGCACTCTACACTTCTACATTTACCTTTCTGCCTCACCTGCTATTGTCTGGCCATCCCCCTTCCCTTATTTTGGAATTTTTCCTTTGTTTCCTTTTTGTAAAAACACAACTTTTTACAAAATCAACTCCCCATTTATGCTTCTCTTAGGGAAGTCTTATGAAAACTCCCCAAACCCGTCGCTGGCATAATCACGTGCTATCCTACTATGCGTATTAATTCACGTCTATAATTCACTGTATCACACCCTTACCCCTGTCTTCTTTGGTGGAGTGTTAACTCTGGGAGTGCAGTGACTATTTTTCCTAATTCAGTTATTTCCTTTTTAAACAGCACGTTTTCAAACATTTCTTATAGAATAATGAGAACAGCTTGGAATTTCAGTCGAAAGTGCTATCTAGACCAGTGTTTCTCAACCTGTGGATTGAAATCCTTAAAAGGATTAGATCCTTAGATCATGGGAAAACATATTTGCATTCCGATTCATGACAGTAGCAAAATTACAACTATGAAGTAGCAAAAAAGATAATTTTATGGTTGGTGGGGGTCACCATACATGAGGAACTCTATTAAAGCGTTGCAGCATCAAGAAGACTAAGAACCATCCAGATTCTAGATCGAGCCCACAGTCGTGTGTGAAAACCCATTTGAAAGACTCGAGTTTTAATCATCCAGGTTCACCGCCCACTTCGCGAGGAAGGGCAAGGTAAGAGTCTCCTTCATAGGTCCAAGGACAACAGGGGCTCCCGCTAGCAAAGTGAGCCAGGAATAGAAGCTCGGGGACATTCCGCGCGACTCCGAAAGCACCGGGACCAGGCTGGGTCTGGCCTTCGGGAGCGCAAGTCACTGGCTCCCGCTCCAGCGCGCCAAGCCGTTAGCACCGCCCCTTCCCGCCGGCTCCACCCACCGCCGCCTTGTCGCTAACCCTGGCCGCCGGGTGCGCGGCGCGTTCTTAAACCCCGCCTCCCGGGCCAGGGCGCGCTCCCCTTGTCGCCCGGCCCTAGGCGGTTCCGTTAGCGCCGGGAGGGAAAACCGCCCCCGGCGTCCCCGCCTCCGCGGCTAACGCTTTCCTCCCTACTCCCCCTGCGACCACCCCTCAGCCCACTACGGAGGCCCCCGACGTACAAACGTTCCCCACGCTCCGAGCCCCCTCCGAGGCTGAGTCCAGTCTAACTCCTCGGGCCTTAAGGCCCTGTGCTCATTTGTTGTTGTTGTTGTTGTTGTTTCTTGTTTTTCTTTTGGTCAGGAATTCGCTCTGGCGAGTCCCCTAAGGCGACACAAACTTCTTCACGGAAGTAAAAGTTGGCTCCCCCCTCCCCCGCTGCCGCCCAGGCCTCCCGCATTCCTTCCCTCCCGCCTCTCCGGATCGTGGCGGGCGGGGGAGGAGGAAGCCAGAGCGCCTGCGCGGGGAGGCCGCTTTCCATCCGGGTCCCTGTCCGTGCGGTGCAGCAGGTCGGTAGGCGGGAAATGGCGACTGGCTGAAGGAGCTGGTTCTGTTGCTGCTGAGGGATAAGCGGGAAAGACACCACCTATTGCGCACTCGGGACCATCGCCGGAGCCCGAGGACACTTTTCTGTCGTCACAGTGAAGGTAATTCCCTTGGTCCAGACGCTGCCGTTGCTCGGAAGCTCAGTCCTCTCTCAGGGCCGTCTGCCGGGCTCTCCTCCCCTTCTCTAGCCGAGCCTTCAGCGGTTCCAGGAACGTCGGTAGGCATGCACTGTTGGCGCCTTGTACGTCCACTGTGTGGAAGCTGCTCTAGCTTGGACTTTCCCCAGGGAACGGCCAGGGAGCTCACTTCCCGCCAGCTACAGCTCTTAGGCTGCGGCCTGTGTTGTGATTTCTGGGGTTAGATTTCACTCTGCTACCCACCCCCAACCCCAGCTCACGTTCCTAGTCCCTGACCCCACGGACCCGATAGCTAATTAAGTTAGATTGCCTTTTCGAACCTTCTTGTGGGCCCACGTAATGTTTTTGGTATTTCATTCTTGTAGGGTGCGTTAGGGGGGCGTTGCTCTCTCAACTCGAGCTCTTACAAACATCCTTTGAGAATCTGGAGAGAGGTTCTTGGAGCTTCTGTCGTCTTCTGTACTGCTAAAATGTTGAGTTGACATTACTACTTTTTAAAGTCAAGTTTGGTAGTCAAAACCAGCCTATGTAGGAGGCCTCTGATTTCCATAGTGGTTAGTGAAGGGTGAATCTTAATTATATTTAGCATGCTGTTTACGTTGGGTATGTCCGTATGAGTTTACCTTTGCGTTCTTGACCTGTGATAAATAATTGCATAAGTGAATGGTGTTTATTTACTTCTCGCCCTAGTGGTAGCTGAATGTGTGAATGACTTTCAGAGTACCTCGGAGAAACCTACTGAGATACTGCCAGGAAACTACCCTAAGCTCCTGACTGAATATTCTTGGATGTTACTCCAAGGCGGGGAATGTTATCTTTCTCATGATACTAAGACAATACCAAGATTACGTTTACATCCATATATAAATTAGTGCCTTAAAATGATAGGCTTATCTACATATTTTAGATTGTAGATTGCCTGTTATTTTGATTCATGAACTGCCAAGCTACACATTTGTTTGTGGTCCAGCAATTATATCTCTATAAAAGCAGTGACATGGCATGTGGAAGATAGTTTTTACTGGGTTTTGGTTTTTTTTTTTTAAATAGAGTTTCTCAATTTTTTTTCAATGGTTTGGTCATGTCAAATTTGGGGCATTATAGGTGTTTTCTCCCCTGGAATAAAACTGAAAATTAAAACATGGCTTATGTTACATATTAGTTAATGTTTCTCACTCAGTAGCCTTCTGCTTCATAGGTGCAGCCTAGAGTACTTAACTTGCTGTTCACATGTTAGGATTAAATTTCAGTAATAAGCAGGCACATGCAAACATCATTATAGTTTTTATTTGAAAGACTTAGCCCAAGGTCATAGAGAAAGTCAAGGTAAAATATAGCTCTTACATGAAGTAGTTTTAGGAGTGACCTGAGCATCACTGCTTTTCCAGGACTGCTTGATTTAGGGGTTTGGGGAGTGAAAGTTGAGACATACTGAGTGCTTGTTGAGTCATTTTATTTTAAAATGGGACCAATTATGTTAGTCACAAGAATTGGGATAAATTATGTCTGGTGCAGGCTTTCTCTGTTTTAACGATGTTTTGGGGGTAGTTTTTTTTTTTTTTTTTTTTTTGATAAAATTTAGTTTATAGATAGCAGAATCAGTATTGTACTACATTCAATTAGACCCCATATTCTTTTTTTGTTTATTTGTGTGTGTGTATGTCACAGCTCTGACTGTACTGGAACTTACTTTGTAGATCAAGGTGGTGTTGAACTCACAGAGATCCAACCTGCCTCTATCTCCAGAGGGCTGGGATTAAAGGCGTGTGCCACCACAGCCAGGCCAGTCCCTATATTCTTAATACTCTCCTATGCATGATTTGAAAGGGTGTGAAAACTGCCAAGTGATGTCTTTTTCTCATGTGTGCTGTAGTTGTATTGCAATAATAGGATTGTGTAGGAATACTAAGTAGGATAGGTATGTTTTAGAACATTTTGTTGTGCATAGTACTGGTGCCTTACAGACATTTCATTTGAACTAGTGGTGCTATTTTTCCCCCACTGTTAGAAAACTGATGATTTTTCCAGATTAACCTAGACTATTCTAAGATTGTATTTGATCAGATGGCTTCTTTGCAGGACGATTTGAGCAAAATCTGTCTGGATATGTAGCGCAGTGGTAAAGTGCTTGCCTGGCATTCAGGAAACCCTAGGTTGCTAAATCCCCATCACCAGATGAGCTGGTTATGGTGGTTCCTGCCTGTAACCTCAGGGAGGTGGAAGTAGAAGAATCAGAAGTTCATCGTCATCCCCAGCTATATTACAAATTGGAGGCCAGCTTGGGCTACATGAGGCCCTGCCTCTAAAAGAAACTTGAACTTGCTCAGAAAGGATATACGGGACAGACTTGTAACTAACTGCAGAATCAATTGCTGATTGATAAAGTAGTATTATGTTATCTTAATTATAATACACTATGCTTTTGATTGATAAATCAAAAGTATATAAAGAATATAGTGCTTTGCCAGAATTTGAAAAGGGGCAGCATCTCATTTTTTTGTATATGTAGTTTATGAAAATATAAGCTGAGCGGTAGTGGCTCACACCTTTAATCCCAGCACTTGGGAGGCAGAGGCAGGCGGGTTTCTGAGTTCGAAACCAGCCTGGTCTACAGAGTGAGTTCCAGGACAGCCAGGGCTACACAGAGAAACCCTGCCTCGAAAAACCAAAAAAAAAAAACAAAGAAAATATAAGGGAAGAAGAAAGGTACTTTAAGTCATGTATCAAATGTGTGAAGAGGACCTCATACATGATGCGCTCTTAAGTAGTTTTTATTAGGAGATTAAAGTTGCCAAACCATTTTACAATGGATTTGGTACAGGAAGTCATTTGTGCTACATTGAGAATGAAGTTGTTTATTTATAGACTTTGTTTGTTTTGTAGTGAGACAGGGTCTGGCTATATAGCCCAAGCTTACTCAAACTCCAGATCCTTCTGGCTCAGCCAGAAGTGCTGGGATAGAAGATGAGTGCCACTATATCCCAGAATTAGGCTATTGAACAGTCATGGAACTTGCTAGAAGGAGCAATTTTGACTTATATTTCAATTTTTGCTCACTTTTCTGACATCTTTATGCCCTAACCTAAGCCAGATGTATTCACTAATGTTTGTGTGAGTATACGCTTTTTCTTTCTTCCTTAAGAAAAAGTGCTGCTATATAGCTCTTGCCAGCCTGAAACTTGGTATTTACACTAAGCTGGCCTTGAACTCACAGAGATCCTCTTGTCTCTGCCTTCTAAGTCCTGGGATTAAAGGAGTACATCACCACAGCTATTGAGTACATGCATTTTTAAATCTAAACTGTACTAAATTATTATTGAACCTACCTATAGGTAGATCTAGGTGGTTGAGATTTTCTTGAGAAATGCCATGCTTTACTTCATTTATATATACCAAGTCTTGTGGAATTCTTTCTGAAATGCATTGCTTAAAATTATAAATTCAACCAGGCAGTGGTGGCACTCGCCTTTAATCCCAGCACTTGGGAGGCAGAGGCAGGCAGATTTCTGAGTTCAAGGCCAGCCTGGTCTACAGAGTGAGCTCCAGGACAGCCAGGGCTACACAGAGAAACACTGTCTCAGAAAAAACAAACAAAAAACAAAAAAGAAAGAAAGAAAAGAAAAATTTCAAATTCAGCT
>NC_034592.1:105412818-105419183 GCF_900095145.1 Mus pahari
AACATCGTTGTATTTTATTCATAAGTGTAGATTAGCTTTTTAAATAAACTACACATAAGTGAGGGTGAGGTTCAGAGACAGTGGAATTAAGGAAATGTGAACTTTCTGCTTTTTTTTTTTTTTTTTTTTTTTTTTTTTTTTTTTGCTTTTGTTTTGGTTTTGGTTTTTTTCGAGACAGGGTTTCTATGGCTGTTCTGGAACTCGCTCTGTAGACCAGGCTGGCCTCAAACTCAAAGATCCATCCATCCATCTGTCTCTGCTCCCCAAGTGCCGAGATTAAATATGTATACTACTGCTTGTTAAGGAAAGTTAAATTTTTATTTGTTGGTTGTGACCAGGAGATATATGGGATATAGAATGGTTGGCTAGGTAAGACAAATGTGATGAAAGTATATAGAGAGAATCTTAGGCCTACAGGGGCCCTTTGATATTTTTTGTGAACCCAACAATAAGGAATGGTGAGATTTAAGGGTGGCTTCTGAGGTAAGACTTTATGGACAAATACTTTTTTATTTTGTTTGGTGAAAGGGCAGGCAGGCTTTATCTTCCATGTAGCAGGGGCTGACCTTGAACTCTCTCTCTCTCTCTTTTCTCTCTCTCTCTCTCTCTCTCTCTCTCTGATCCTCCTGCCTCCACCTCAAAAGTGCTTGGATCACAGGCATAAGTCACCATGTCCATCAACAAAATTTTGACATAAAATGATAGTAGAATAGTAGTCTATATTAGGATCCCATATTTCATGATATGCATAGCTTTTCTATAATAGATCGAAAAAGAGAGAGATTGAACATTACTAACATGAGTAATAGTGCTTTGAGCTGGAGTTCCAGCAGTTAGGCTTTCATAATGGCTGCAATAATTGTAGAATAAGCACTTCAAAACAAAACAAAACAAAAAAAACAAACATGAAACCGTATAGTAGAAAGTGGCACTTGAATACTTTAGAAATAATTGGGGTTAAACTTTATTAATAGCCATTTCTATAGGATCTCACTGTATCTCAGGCTGGCTTCAAACTATGTAGATGTGCCCATTTATTTTCTTATTTTTATTAGATGGTAGAGAAGCCTATTTATTTGAATTCCTTTAGTGACTTGGATAAGTAGGGAAGAGAAAATGGGCAAACCCAACAATAGAACATTCAGTTTAGGTGTACTAGAATGTAGATTACTTTTAGCTTTTTCTTTTCTTTTTTTTTTTAAGTTTTAATTATTTATTATTTATGAGTACACTGTAGCTGTCCTCAGACACCCCAGAAGAGGGCATCGGATCCCATTACAGATGGTTGTGAGCCACCATGTGGTTGCTGGGAATTGAACTCAGGACCTCTGGAAGAGTAGTCACTGCTCTTAACCACTGAGCCATCTCTCCAGCCCCATAGCTTTTTCTTTCATGGTTGTGTTAAAGATTTTTAAGATAGGATATGAATTAATCATAGAATTTAGACTTAGTGGATAACAATTTTTTTGATTCTTCCAAAATTCAGTTCATTGTTTTAAAACTGAGATTTTTTTTTTTAATTAAAAAGTTTTACATTCATTTACTGTGTGTGTTGTGTGAACACCAAAGCCATAATTATTTTAAATACTGTTTGTGACTGAGTGTATGTATGAGTGCTACATGCCTTTGTGTACCTGTGGGGATCAGAAGACAACTTTCAGGAGTACATTCTCTCCTTCCACCATGTGGAAAGAGGCTCAAACTCAGGTGGTAAGCATACACCCTTACTCTCACTGACCCAAGCAATTTTTGAGGCAGACAGTTGCAATTGTAAAGTGTCTTGGATTACCAGATTAATAGTCCAAGTATAGGACTGGCTTTATTTAGGGGGTTCCTTACAATCCAGCAATTCACAATAATGGTACAAATATAAACTTAGTTGGAAATTTGTCACAGAGGTCTTCAGTGCACTAATTTCTATCAAACACAAGAAAAGAATGATAAACTACACATGAAGGGTTCTCAGAAAGTTATCAAGACTATATAATGTGTACTCTTTCAAACAAATATGTTTGCTGAAAAAAAAATGATAGTGTTACAGTGACAAATTATACATTGAAGAAAATAAGGGCAGGCAATAAAGCTGTAAAAAGATTTCAAATCAAGCTTTAAAGGCAAAAATAGGCAAAGCCAGCCCAGATTGTCTATTATAAAGAATATTTGGGGAAATAAAAGGGCTAGAGGTGCTGGGCGGCGGTGGCGAACGCCTTTAATCCCAGCACTTGGGAGGCAGAGGCAGGTGGATTTCTGAGTTCAAGACCAGTCAGGACTACACAGAGAAACCCTGTCTTAAAAAAAAAACCCAAAAAAAAAAAAAAAAAAAAATGGCTAGAGATGTAGATTCTTGGCAAAGTAGTTGCCTTAGTGTACGAGGCCCTGTCTAGCGAGCATCCTGGAGAAAATCTGTGCCAGTAAGATGGCTCAAACAGGTAGACCTGATAACCTCAGCGCAGTCCCCAAGTCCACATGGCACAGCATTATTGCATTTTACTACACATAAATTTTACCTTTTGGTAAAGGGCTGAGCTGGGCAAGAAGATTGTGCCTAGCTCAGCACTGAGAGGGAGATTCCGCCAAGTTTGAGACCAACTTGGGCTATGCAGAGTGAGATCTTGTCTCAAAATATACATACACACATACATACTAAATTATTATTGTGAATTGCTACATTGTAAAGAACCCCCTAAATAAAGTCAGCCTTATATTTGGACCCTTATTGTAATCTGGTAATCCAAGATGATTTACAGTTTGTTATTGTCTGCCTCAAAAATTGCTTGGGTCAGTGAGAGGATGTGTGCTCTCCACCTGAGTTTGAGCCTATGAACACACATGGTGGAAGGAGAGAAGGCACTCCTGAAAGTTGGCCTGAAGGCACTCACACGCACACTCAATTACACACAGAATGATAAACAAAATCTTAAAGTAATTATGGCTTTGGTAGAAATTGGAAATGGCTGTGATAAAGGAAAGGAACTTTATTATTATTATTATTTTGCCCCTGTTTTGTAAGTAAACCTTACTGTACTAATGATTGTTCAGAGAGAGAATTTTCTCTCATCTGATCTGTTTGAAATAAATGAAATACAAATTGGTTAAGTTCAGCAAAGACTGAGTTGTAGAGTGCCAGGTTCTTAAAGCGATGGATTAGATCACTGCCTTCAAGGGTTTTTAGTTCTTTGCAGTGCTTCTGCACGC
This sequence comes from Mus pahari, assembly GCF_900095145.1. Lineage (NCBI taxonomy): Eukaryota > Metazoa > Chordata > Mammalia > Rodentia > Muridae > Mus > Mus pahari. The sequence continues at coordinate 105,416,014 of NC_034592.1, forward strand.
TTAGCAAGGGCTCAACTTCTGAGCTGCATCTCCTGGTCCTTGCCATGAGGACTTACTCTTGTCAAGTGTGATTGAATCTATTGAAGCAGATTATTTTAGTGTTAATTTGGTAAGAGCTAAGTGAGAAATGACCTCAGGGTTTACAGAAGTTTATGGGTGTGGAGGTGGTTTTTATTGGTTATATGATACTTGGGCTGAGTTTTAAACAGCGAGGATAGCTAGATAATTAGTTGAAATAATAGTTGTGGTAAAGAGGACAGAAACATAGGTAGAGAGCACAGTGTGTCAGAGCTATGATTACTGCGGTACAGAGGATAACAGCAAATAACAGTGAAGAAAGACTGCACCTGGAAACTCTCTCTGGGGAATTAATACAGGTGGATTGCTGGTACTGTCTGTGAGCTCCAGGTTCTGTTGACCCAGTCTCAACTAGGTGGAGAAAGACTGAGGAACGAACATAATTGGTGTCCACCTCTGTCCTCACAAACTCATCAGCACACACGAACACCTCCATGTATTTGCAACACACACACTCTCTCCTTCTTTCTCCATATTATAGGGTGATGTATTTGCCAGTGATTTTAGAGTTTAGTTTTTATTGGAAAGAAGTTAATAAGAAAGCTGGTAAGAGGAGTAGACAAACTTGTGTAGTTCAGAGGATGGATTTAAAAGGAAAGACTGAAAAATTAATACTAGAGGTTAAAAAAACAGAATTTCATAGTTGATTATTGGGGTATAAGAGCAAAGTGTCACAACTAGGTGGTCGATGGAGTTTAGGGGTTTTTGGTTAGTTGAATACGTGGATGAATATAGGAGAAACAAAACAGGAAGACGAGATTTTGGGATGGGGTGAGAAAAATTAATTCAGTATTGGGTAAGTTGAGTTTGAGGTGGTGAGATAAAAGTCTGAAATTTTAGATAGTAGTTTAGAAAATCGAGCATTATTAATGTTGCACTTTATGGTCAACCTTTGAAAGACTTCCTGCAGCAACAACACCCTTCCCCTGTAACCTGTTTACCTGCAGCAGGTAACTACAAAACAAATTCATGTTTAAAAATAAAAAAAGAATGTTTTGCCGGGCATGGTGGCACACGCCTTTAATCCCAGCACTTGGAAGGCAGAGGCAGGCGAATTTCTGAGTTCGAGGCCAGTCTGGTCTACAGAGTGAGTTCCAGGACAGCCAGGGCTACACAGAGAAACCATGTCTCCAAAAACAAAAAAACAAAAACAAACAAACAAAAAAATTTATGCTGTTTTTATGTCTCAAGTTCTTAAAGTACTATTTTTGTATTTTATCATTTTCATTAGCTGGTACTAGATTTATTTTACTAAGCATGATCATTTCCCAGTCTTCTGTTAAGGGGTGTGTTTGTATGTGTGTGTGTTTTAAATGTTATAAAGAGAAATTGTATGGCGGGCTGTAGAGATGGTTCAGTGGTTTAGGTTGTTACTGCTCTTCTAGAATACCTCTGTTCTGTTCCCAGAACCCTCGTTAGGCAGCTCACAAAGTCCTGTAACTCAAGCTCCAGAGGATCTGACATCATCGTTTCATACACATGAAGGCAAAATACATACACACATTTAATAAAAAGATCTTTAAAATATCTTGTGTTGATTGGTTTCTGTAGTGAAGTGACCTGGGCCTTGTATTTTACCTATAATTTTAACTACATACTCAATTTTAAATACAAGGTTAATCAGCCTATTTATCATTGTAAGGTTTGGTAATTTTTATTTCTTTTGAGACAAATTTTGCTATGTCTCAGACTGGCCCGGAAGTTCTAATCTTCCTACCTTGGCCTTCTGAGTGCTGAGATTACAGGTATTTGTACACTATCCCTTGGTTGTGACTAATCTTTTGAGGAATTTGGCCATTTCATCTGAATTGGTTAATGTAAAGATGTTTGGAATTCTCCATAATTCTTTCTAAGTCTACACAGGCTCTGTTATAATCAAGTTTTCATTCCCAATATTGGTATTGTACCCTTTCCCTTATTCTTGTAGTAGCTTGTCAATTTACTGATCTGTTCTTAAAAAAAAAAAAAAAAAAAAAGTCAGCTTCTGGTTTCATTGATTTCCCCTCCATTTTACAGTTCTAGGACCTTATACTCGAGACAAATTTTGCTGTGTCTCAGGCTGGCCTCCTACTCTTGACCTCCTGAGTGCTGGGATTACAGCTATTTACCACACTGTCAACTAGCTGTTTACCTGAGCTGAAACCCCACCCCCAGTCTGAGTTTTTCCATCTTTGTGGGATTTCTTGACAGTTGGTTGCATTTGCTACTGCTACTGCTACTGGTGGTGGTGGTGGTGGTGGTGGTGGTGGTGGTGGTGGTGGTGGTGGTGTGTACACCTCTGTATTGGGGGAGCATGACAGTGTGTGTGGAGGCTAGAGGACAACTTGATGGAGTCATTTCTTTCCTTCTACTTATATGTGGGCTCTGGGGCCTGAGCTTAGGCTACCAGGCTTGCCTGGAAAGTGCTTTTACCTTACCCACTGAATTTTGCTAACTCTTGGAGTATTTTACTGAATGCTGAATATTATGAACAGAAAGTAAACACTACTACTTGGAAAATTGAATTTTTGGAGCTGTAAATGAAGGCGTTTGGGTTAATCAGTTTTGCTGCAGAGTGTACCTTCATGTATCATTGACTTAAACAAGTTTTGTTGTTGCTTTTGCTCAGAATCTTAGTTGGAATGTGGGAAACTTTCTGCTTTCTGATCAGTTCTTGACTTTAGTTTATTCTCTCTGCCTCAGTGTAAGCACCTAGTGCATGCGATGCTGGTGGCAGTTCAGAGCATCTTCTATCCTCCCCTTATGTTTAATGGTTTGGACTCTTCCCACAATTGAGGTTGCTCCAGCACCACAGATCTATAATGTATGCTCATGCTAGCCCATGTTCATCCAGTTTATTAATAATTTTAAGGACTGGAGAGATGACGTAGTGGCCAAGAGCATTTGTTGCTCTTGCAAAGGACTTGGGTTTGGTTCCTTACACCCATAGAGTGATTCATAATCACCCATAACTCCAGTTCTAGGGGATTCAAACTTCTCTTCTGAGCAGGCATGCACTTGGTACATAATACAAAACACTTGTACACATAAAATAAATAAATCTAAAGAAAAATTAAAACCCTAAATTTATATATTTCTTTCTTTTTTCTTTT
>NC_034592.1:105419335-105428280 GCF_900095145.1 Mus pahari
CCTGCCTCTGCCTCCCAAGTGCTGAATTTTATATATTTCTAACTTAAAAAAAAAAAAAGTTTAAATTTATTTAAAAACTTGCAAATAAAAGATTAATTCTGATGTCTGAATAAAACAATTTTAGATTTTTCTCACAGTTTTTTAAAGATTTATTTATTTTATTGTATGCAAGTACACTGTAGCCGTCTTCAGACACACTAGAAGAGGGCATCAGATCTTGTTACAGATGGCTGTGAGCCGCCATGTGGTTGCTGGGATTTGAACTCAGGACCTTTTGGAAGAGCATTCAGTGCTCTTAACCGCTGAGCCATCACTCCAGTCCCCTTCTCACATGTTTTTATGGCATAATTATTTCTTCATTTGTTCTATAGAAGAACCCTTGCTTGTTTCCTGTCTCTCCTAAGAAGGGCTTATCTTTTCTTGGATTTGAGATTGATTAGGTGCTTCAGGTCCTTAGTAGTCTGTTGTTTTCAAGAAAGTCTTAATTCTTTGGTGATTCACCCAAGTTTTTTATTGTTCTTAGTATTGGGCTAGAGCAGTTTAATTATTATCAGCTTTCTGTAGGTGAGACAGAATTCGGTTATAACAGAATTGGCCATTTCCCTTTCCCCTTGCCTTCAAGTTGTCTTCTGATTTAGATCAAGAAAAGGGTTTAGGTTGGCCAGATTAATAGTAAAGAAAGAAAACAATCCCTCTTTTGGCCTTGCATGCATTTTCCTCTTTTTTTTTTTTTTTTTTTTTTGGTTTTTCGATACAGAGTTTCTCTGTGTATCCCTGGCTGGCCTGGAACTCAGTAGACCAGGCTGGCCTGGAACTCAGAAATCCACCTGCCTCTGCCTCCCAAATGCTGGGATTAAAGGCATGCTCCAACACCTCCTGGCATGCATTTTCCTTTTAAGGACCTTAAAGCTGTGTGGTTCTATAGAGCAGTCTAGCCTCAGAGCAGCCTCTGTCTCCAGAATGTTGGGGTTAAGAGATTGGCCACCTTGTCTGCTGCTGACATTTCTTTTTGAATTCAGTCAATTATTGATCTCAGATGAGGGCTGTTCTATATTCTGCATATTGTTTCCTTTTGATGAATAATTTGTACACATTTTCTTCATACATGTGCATGACATTATATGCCTATGGAGCTCAGAGGACAATTTGAGGGACTCTCATCTCCCATCATGTGAGTCCTGAAGATTGAACTCAGACTGTGTTTTTACTAGTTGGTGTACCTTACTGTTCCTTGGGTTGCTTTTTGAATTTGTACATAGGATTACTTTTAATTTTGATGTCTGATTTATTCTCTTTTGAGACAAACTTTCATGTATCCCAGGCTGACCTTCTACTCACAGAGCTGTCTTCCTCTGCCTCCCGAGTAATGAGATTAAAGGTGTTAAAGTACGGCTAGGTCATTAGGCTTTGGGGGAGGGGGGAGCAGGGTCAAGGGTTTTTTTGTTTTTGTTTTTACCCCCTTGGGCCATCTTTCAAGTCTCCCTGTCCTGATTTTGGATTTTTCTGTGTAGTTATTTTATGGGTTAACTTGTCTCATAAATGTGTTAATTTACAACAGTTTTCTTTTTTCTTTCTAAAAAAAATTTTTTATTTTTTAAAGATTTATTTATTTATTATATGTAAGTACACTGTAGCTATCTTCAGACACTCCAGAAGAGGGCGTCAGATCTTGTTACAGATGGTTATGAGCCACCATGTGGTTGCTGGGATTTGAACTCCGGACCTTTGGAAGAGCAGTCAGTGCTCTTACCCACTGAGCCATCTCACCAGCCCCTAAAAATTTTTTTTGTTGTTTGTTTTTCGAGACAGGATTTCTCTGTATAGCCTTGGCTGTCCTGGAACTCACTCTGTAGACCAGGCTGGCCTCGAACTCAGAAATCTGCCTGTCTCTGCCTCCCAAGTGCTGCGATTAAAGGTATGTGCCACCACTGCCCGGCCAAAACATTTGTTTTTGAATGTATGTTTTGTTTACATGTGTCTGAGCACCATGTTTGTGCTAATACTTAGGCCTGAAGAGGCCGTCACATCCCCTGGATGGAGTTACAGATGGTTGTGAACCTCCATGTGAGTGATGGGAATTAAAACTGGGTTCTCTGGAAGAGCAATAAAGTGCTCTTAACTCTGAGCCAGCTCTCTAGCCACCCTTATAATTTCTTTTTAAATATTTGTATTAGAGTATGTGTTACTGGAAGAAAGTTGGCCTCTCATATGACCTAACAGAGATCCACATCTCAGCTCATAAATCCAGTTTTATGTGTGGTAAGACTGAACTCTTATCAAGGTGATCAACCCTCTCTTGTTACTCTCACGTGGTTATTGGTTTTTAGAATTGTGTTTGTGAAATTCATTCATCAAGTGATGGGTTTTCCTTTTAAGGTCAAAAGGACAAAACCCTTACCCCAGGGCTTACCTAGCTTGTGGTCTTAGATGTGATTTACTGCTCAATAAATATTTGTACAGTAAATGAATGTCTAAGTGTGATTTTGACATAGGTAGAGGTAGCACAGTTTTAGAAAGATCATGCACTATGTTTGGCATTACTCAATTTTGTCTTCTAGGGGGCAATATCTCACATGTTGAAGTTATTTGGTAGATAACATATATAAAATACAATGCCTTTCACTTACAAATGTTAGTTTTGTTTGTTTGTTTTTTGGCAGGTTTTTTTTGAGACAGGGTTTCTCTGTATAGCCCTGGCTGTCCTAGAACTCACTTTGTAAACCAGGCTGGCCTCGAACTCAGAAATCTGCCTGCCTCTGCCTCCCAAGTTCTGGGATTAAAGGCATGCACCACCACTGACCGGCCACAAATGTTAGTTTTTTATTTCAGTTCTCTTAGAGACAGGGTTCTTTTAAAGGAATAGATTAATAACTTGTGTTCTTTTCTCCTGCAGGTTTACATGTGGCACCCGTAAAAAATGAAGCTGAGAACACGGAAGGCTTCTCAGCAGTCCAGTCCAATCCAGACACAGCGCACTGCCAGAGCCAAGAGGAAATACTCGGAGGTTGATGATAGCTTGCCTTCAGGAGGAGAAAAACCATCAAAGAATGAAACCGGCTTATTGTCTTCAATTAAAAAGTTCATTAAAGGAAGCACGCCCAAGGTGATACTTTAACCTCACACCTATGTAAAACACATCATGCTTAGTTTTTTTTATATTAATAGAGCCCATTTCAAAGGATAATACACATTTTGGTTTTTTTTTTCAGGGATATTACATGTGAGGTATTTAATGAAAGTCCAAAACAAACATAACATTGAACTAAAATTGTTTAGCTTTCTGTCGTGGTTGTTTTGTTTTTGTTTTTTTGAGACAGTGTCTCTGTGTGTTGTCTTGGCTGTCCTGGAACTAGCTCTGTAGACCAGCTGGCATTGAACTCTCAGAGATCCACCTGCCTCTGCTTCTAAGTGTATTAGGATTAAAGGTGTATGCCTCTACCTCCTGGTAGTCGTTTTGTGTTTTTGAGGCAGGTTCTTGCTATATAGCCCAGTCTGGTCAAGTATTTGCTAACAAGTTAGCACAGGCTAACTTCCAGTCTTCCTGACAATTGGAGTTATAGGTGCATGCCATTGTACCAGTAGTCTTTTCTGGTTTTCAGCATGGTGTTATGGAAATCAGAAGAGGATTTTTTTTTTTTTTTTCATTGTTTTGAGTTACTGAAGAAAGCATTTATTTAGTAGTATAGTGCAGTGAGCAGTGGGTATAGCAACAATAGAATAACTACATGCAGCTGAAACAACATTAAAAGAATGTTTACATTGGTGTTATGGATTGTCGTAAGTGATTTAGGAAGTCAGTTACTCTTCTAACTTTCAGGGAAATTGGAATTGGTGCCAAGTGCTTGGTCTCGGACTTTTTTCAGACTAGAGGGTACAAAGTGGAAAAGTAGTTTTAGAAATTTTCATGTGTTCTATAAATGTGCATTGTTATTTATGGTGTTGATTTTGTTATGACTGTTTATGACTTCTGTGTTTTGAGACATATTTTGAAAAATAGCAAAACAATCATTTTCTTGCCTTGTTCACAGTGATAGGTTTGGTTGTAGGTAACTTTTTTTTTTTTTGTGGTTTTTCAAGACAGGGTTTCCCTGTGTAGCCCTGTCTGTCCTGGAACTCACTCTGTAGACCAGGCTGGTGTTGAACTCAAAAATCTGTCTGCCTCTGCCTCCCAAGTGCTGGGATTAAAGGCGTGTGCCATCACTGCCCGGCAACAATTTTTTTTTTAATTTAATTTTTTGAGATTTTTATTTTTATGTGTATGGGTGCTTTGCCTGTGTGTTTGTGTGTGTGGATAGATAGATAGATAGATAGATAGATAGATAGATAGATAGATAGATAGATGGATAGAGATATAGATATGCACTACAGTATACCTATGGAGGTCAGAAGAGGCATCAGATGCCCTGGAACTAGAGTTATAGTTTTCAACTACTATATGGGTGCTGAAAATTGAACCAGCTCTTCTTTGGAAGAGCATTCACTGTTCTTAAACACAGCCATCTCTTTGAAAGCCCCTTTCTTCAGTTATGATCTTATTTTAGAATAAAGCTTCAGCATATGAGTACTAGCCTCCTCCCTCATTTTTGTTTTCAGAGGTTTTTTTGAGTTACAGTCTCAGTATGTAGCTCTGACTGCCTGGAGCTCAGCTGTAGTATAAGCTGCACTCTACAGAGACCCACCTGCCTCTGTATCCTGAGCTCTGGGTCTCACTGTATAACCATGGCCGCCTTGCCTTGAATTCACAAGACATCTTCCTAGTCATACCTCCTGGGTGCTGGGACTAAAGGTTTATGCTGCCACCCTGGGCTCTCCTCCCCCATTGTTTACCTGTAACAAAGAACATGAAATTCTCAGTCTGTTTCAAATCCATATTTTGGTCCAAAGACTCAATACTTCTCTGATTTCAGAATTTTAAAACTTAGTAAGAACACTCAGAAATTATTTTCATATAGCCTTTCTGCTTTTAGTTCAAAGAGATTTCTAATATTATATTAGAAGTGAAAGGTTCAGTTTTGAAATATAATGTTGAAATATTTATATCACATTAAAACCATTATTTGTCAATCTCTTAATTATGATCTATAGAAAGAAATGTTTTTATATTATATATGCAAAATAAATCTGACTATAGATAAGACACACATTACTGAAGATTGAGCCTAGGGCATCATGCAGTCTAGGTAAGCACTTTACCACACACTGAGTTATTCCCTCAGCCTCCATTTCTCCTTTTATTTTCTAAAGACAAGTTCTCATGTCATAGCCCAAGCTCATCTGATACTCAAAGCAATCCTCCTGCCTCAACCTCCAGACTGCTGTGATTGTAAAGAGCTACCATACCCAATGTTTAACTCTGAATATTGTAATGGACTGATTTTTTTTTTTTGTAATTTTAAAAAGATGATTATAAAATTTTTAAATTGATTTCTTTTATTTATTTATTTATTTATTTATTTATTTATTTATTTATTTATTTATTTTCAAGACAGGGTTTCTCTGTGTAGTCCTGGCTGTCCTGGAACTCACTCTGTAGACCAGGCTGGCTTTGAACTCAGAAATCTGCCTGCCTCTGCCCCCCAAGTGCTGGGATTAAAGGTGTGCGCCACTACGCCCGGCTTAAATTGATTTTATGATGGATTTATGTCTGTTAATCTAAAAAAAAAAATAATTAGATCAATTTTATTGTTTTGCTTTGAAACAGTCTCCAAAAGTTCTAACTGGACTGGAACTCTATATAAACCAGGCTGACCTTAAACTCAGATCCACCTGTTTCTGCCTCCCAAGTGTTGAGATTTAAGGCATGCACAATCATGCCTGGCATTAGATAGTAATACTGTAATCCTTAGAATGAAATAACCCATGATACCATAATAAATATTTTATTACATTTTATTTGTTCATTATTGCATGCATATGTACATGTGTGCATGTATGTGCTATATATAATACATGTGTGAAAGTCATATGATAACTGTGAGAGTCAGTTCTCTTCTATCATGAGTCCCAAGGATCCAAGGCAGTTTAGCAGCAGGAACCTTTACCTGCTGAGGTATTTTACTGGCCCAGGAATAATAAGCAGATAATCTTTTCTCTTTTTCTTTCTGTAACAGAGTCTCATGTAGCTTAGTTTCAACCCAGCCTCTGTGTATCAGAGGATGACCATGAACTCCTGATTCTCCAGTCTCTACCTTCCAGCTGCTGGGATTATCACCTGACTTATGGGATACTGGGGATCAAAGCCAGGGCCTTCTTCATGCTAGATAAATACTGAGCCCCCAGTCCCTTGTTGGGTTTTTTAAGACTGTGCTTTAGCTTGGCTGAATTAGACTATACTATGTAACCCAGGCTGGTCTTGAACTCATAAGCAGTCTTTTTGATTCAGTCTCCAGAGGTGTGGGATTTCAGGTATGACTTGCCATGCCAAGTTGAGTCAATAAATTAGTTAAGTAGAGATGGAAAAGTTCTCTCTCCTCATCTCCAACCACATATGGTTACTTCATGTTACAGAGACACCTCCCTAAAGGTGTCTCTGTAACATGACATCAGTTTTTGTTTTGATTATGCCCTAAATTCATTACAAAATATTTATTTATCTTTATGCCTAAATTATGTTTTCTCTTATACTGTTCTTTTTTGTCTTTCTTTCTTTCTTTCTTTCTTTCTTTCTTTCTTTCTTTCTTTCTTTCTTTCTTTCTTTCTTTCTTTTTCTTTTTCTTTCTCAAGACAGGGTTTCTCTGTGTAGCCCTGGTTGTCCTGGAACTCACTTTGTAGACTAGACTGGCCTCGAACTCAGAAATCCACCTGCCTCTACCTCCCCAAGATCTTAAATAGAGGTCTTAATATATATCAGGCTGACCTCAGACAGTCTTCTGCTTTAGCCCCTCAGTGCTGGTGTTTAGTCTACCAAGTCAGCCTTTCTGTTAACTGTGTTTGTGAGGAATCTTGGGGGAAACAGAAGTACTGAACTTTGTTTTATTTCAAAACTTATTTTATGATTGTTTTTGAGGTTTTTTTTTTTTTTTTGGTAATACAGTATATATTTTAGAATTAGTTTAGATTAATAAAAAGCAGCCACTGCTATTATAATAAATTTTGTACATCATTCACTTCATTGAATGTGTAGATCATTGACCGATCTTAATATGGAGTCTAACCATTCATGATGAAGATAATTTGAGCCAGGCACAGTGGTGAGTACCTGTAGTCCCACTGCTTGTAAGGCTGAAGTAGGAGGATATCCTGGGGAACATGGTGAGACTTTTGTGTTTTGAGGAAATAAAAAACAGAAGCATGGTGCTGCATTCTAGTATTATCTAACATGGGCTACATAGCAAGGCCTTCTCTTAATAAAGAACAACACAGAAAAGACTTGGGTGATGAAGGAATGGAAAGCTAGCCTCAGATACATAGCAAGTCAGCTTGGGCTACATGAGCCTGTTGTCTTCAGGAGGAAAAATAGAGAGGAGTATGTGTAATGGGTGATGTGTACATTTGTGTAATCCTTGATACAGGAGGATTGTCAAGAGTTCTAGACCCATCCTTGGCTACAAAGTAAGTACCATGCTAGCTAGAGTTCAGTGGGAAAACTCTTATCTCAAAAATTTCAAAACTAACCAACTAAACAACTGCAAAATTCTAAGCAGAATTAAAAGTGCTCTGTTCCTGACTTACACTCTAGCCCAGTGGAGTTAATCTTATCATTTCTGAATAATAAGGAAGTCTTGCTCTATTTCCACCAATTCAATTACTAGGTATTTGATGTTTTATATTAGTATTAATTTTGAGATAGGGTCTCACTGTATAGCTCTGACTGGCCAGGAACTTGCCATGTAGACTTGGGTGGTCTTCAACTCACAGAGATTCACCTGCTTCTGTTTTTTTTTTTGAGTACTTGAGTAAAGATATACATCATGCTGCCCAGCTAATGCTTTTTATATTTTTAAGATAGTCATGTAGTTACAGAACTCAAAATGTAGTCAGGGATGACCTTAAACTTCCGATTCTTTTGCCTCCCAACTCCCAAGTCTAAAATTACAGGTGTGTGTTATTACTATGTCCAATGACTTTTAATCTTTTAAAACATGTTTTATTCTTTATTTGTATGAATGTTTTGTCTGCATGTTTTTCTGTACTACTTTCATGCAGTGCCTGCTAAATCTGATCTCCCTGGAACTGGAGTTAGTGATGGTTGTGAATCACCATGTGGGTTCCTGGAACTGGATGCTGGGCCTCTGGAAGAGCAACCAGTGCTCTTAAGCACCGAGCATCTGTCTAGTCCCTCATAATTAATACAAATACTTTTAAAAACTCAACTGTATAGTTGTTTGTTGCTAATACAAAATTCAGTTTATAGGGACTGGAAAGACAGCTGAATAGTTGGCTGCACATCATTTACCTTTTGGGTACTGGAAATTGAACTCTGGTCATCAGGCTTAGCAGCAAGTATGTTTACTCTCTGAGCTGCCTTGCTGGCCTGTTTTCTTTTTCTGTTTTGATGCAAAAAAAAGAAATTGCCATTTACAATACTGGCTGTTGTCTTTAATATAACAGGGCTGGAGAGATGGTTAGCAGTAAGAGCACTTGCTGCTCTTTTTTTTTTTTCTTTTATTTATTAGATATTTTCTTTATTTACATTTCAAATGCTATCCTGAAAGTCCCCTATATCCTCCCCCACCCCCCGCTCCCCTACCCACCCACTCCCACTTCTTGGCCCTGGCATTCCCCTGTACTGGGGCATATAAAGTTTGCAAGACCTGGGCCCTCTCTTTCCAATGATGGCTGACTAGGCCATCTTCTGCTACATATGCAGCTAGAGACACGAGCTCTGGGGGTACTGGTTAGTTCATATTGCTGTTCCACCTATAGGGTTGCAGACCCCTTCAGCTCCTTGGGTACTTTCTCTAGCTCCTCTATTGGGGGCCCTGTGTTCCATCCTATAGATGACC
>NC_034592.1:105428685-105435110 GCF_900095145.1 Mus pahari
AAAAATATGGAACGCTTCACGAATTTGCATGTCATCCTTGCGCAGGGGCCATGCTAGTCTTCTCTGTATTGTTCCAATTTTAGTATATGTGCTGCTGAAGCGAGCACAGCACTTGCTGCTCTTACAGACGAACTGGGTTTGGTTCCTACCATCCACATGGCAACTCACGACTGTCTTTAACTGTTGTTAAAGATAGTTTTTTGGGTTTTTTTTCTGCCTGCACAGATACTAGGCATACATATCCAGACACACCTGCTATGTGCATGAAATAAAAATAATTTTGGGGGATGGAGAGATGTCTCAGAGGTTAAGAGCACTTACTGCTCTTGCAGAGAACCTAGGTTTGGTTCCCAGCATCCAAAACTCTTATCTATAGATCCAAGGAATCACCCTCTTGTGACCTCCATAGGCTCCTGCATGCATATGATGCATTAAAACTCATGAAGGCCTACACACTTTTATTTTAAAAGTTAAATAGTCAGCCTTTAGGAAATTCATAGTGGTATATATTGTATTGTATTTTGTGTATGTTTGCCTATGTAATGAGCGAGGACCACCAACCTACTTCCATACCAGTGTTCAGTGGACAGCTTGTTAGAGTTAGTTTTCTCTTTCCATCATATGGACTGTGGGGTTGAACTCTAGAACATCAGGATAGGCCCCTGTCTTACTTTACCCACCATGTCATCACATTCTGTTGTTAAAATTTAAAAAAAAAACTTTCTGTGTATGGGTATTTTGCCTGCAAGTATGTCTGTGTACCACTTGTGTACCTAGTGTCCATGCAGGCCAGAAGAGGGTCTCAGATCCCCTGGAACTGGAGTTGCAGATGGTTGTGAGCTGTCATGTGGGTGCCCAGTCCTCTTTAAAAAGCAGCCAGTTCTCCTAACCAATAAGCCCCTAATTACTGTAGGTTTTTAAAGAGTAACTTGAATTATTTTCCTTTATGTGTATGCGTGTGTGCATGTTTGTTATACGTATGTGGCATGCCTCCAGAGGATAGAGAAGGTGTCAGATCTTTCTTGAGTTGGATTTTTCAAGCGGTCATGAGCTGTCTGACATGGGTGTTGGGAACCGCAATCAGGTTCTTTGAAAGAGCAGCATATGCTCTTAACTGCTGAGTCATCTCTCCAGCCCCTTTGCTGCTGTATTTTAAAAGTACCTCAAATGAGCTGATGAAATGGCTCAGTGTGTAGAGGTGTTTGCCACCAAGAGTCACTCCCAGTGCTGTCCTTTAACCTCCAACCACACACATACTACCTACATGCATACATACACAATCATAAATTTTTTTAAAGTACCCAAAAGAAGACAAAAGTTAAGCAGTGAACCAAGGTAGATGAGAATATTGTGTATATAAATTAGGTATCACTTGTAATTTGAAAAATCTAATCTTTATCCAATGACTTTAGTTTGTCTTAACTAAACTAGAAACTATAATGTAGAGCATTATATAGTATTGCAGGAAATGACTCATGCAGTAATGACTCTGGAAATTTTTACAGATGAGAAAAGTAAGTCAAAGTAATGCTTGGAAGTATATTTAATTTTTTTTTTTGTGTGTGTGTATGAGTGTTTTACCCGCATATATGTATGTGTGTCTGGTTCCTATGAAGGTCAGAAGAAGGTGTTGAATCTCCTGGAAATGGAGTTATATATTATATGGCTGTGAGCCAACATGTGGGTGCTGGGAATAGAAACTGGGTCCTCTCCAAGAGAAAAAAACTGCTCCTCACTATTGAGTCATTCATCTCTCCAGCTCCCTTGGCAGTATATTTTCGTCAGTCATACTTAAGGAGTAGTATAAACAGGCCATGTGCCCATACCTCAAAGTAACGCAATGAATAGAGTGCTAGGTATGGATTAGGGTGTTGCGGTTTTGGCAATCTGAATACCAGCAGATTCTGTGGGGCTTTCATTCTAGAGATCACAGAAAGGAGCTTTGTTGTTTAGAATAGTTTTTAAAATAAAGTTGGCTGAAAATTCAGAGCACATTGTAAAGTTCAGTTATTTCAACAGCATGGGAAATTTAGGAGCCTTGAGAAATCTTAGACTATCATTATAATCATGTAGAATAACTATATCAACACTTTAAAAACATTTTCAATCACTCTTCAATGTTAATTGCACTTTGTTTCTTCAGTATATGAAAAACAGGAGAAAGTATGTATTATTTCATTTAAAATGAGAAACAGAATAATTATACTCAATGAATTTTTTTCCTATTATATCTTAAGGAAGAGAGAGAAAATCCTTCGAAGCGGAGTAGAATTGAACGTGATATAGATAATAATTTAATCACATCAACACCGAGAACTGGAGAGAAGCCTGACAAACAGCTGTCTCGAATCAGAAGGAAAAGCCCAGTCAATGGAGGTTTGTTTATGTTTTCATGCTATCTGTCCTTTGACTGCAAGCTGAAGGCCTCCTCACCTGCTGTAGCCTTTTGGGGATGCTGAAGGGGGGCCCCTGCCACCTCAGAAGAGAAAGGGGGGAAGATGGGGGATGGGGAAAGGATTATGGGAAGGAGTGAACAGAATGTAAAGTGAATAAGTAAAAAAGGTAAATTTATTTTAAAAAAAACCTGCTTTGAGGTTGGGCATGGCAGGCCAGTGCCTGCATTCAAGAGGCAGAAGACAAGAGAGTTCAAGGCCAGGCAACAAATCAAGATCCTCAAAAAAACAACAACAAAACATTTGGAGCTATTTTTTCCTGTTTTTTATAATCTTTGATACTTTAGATTGATGTTTTAGTGCTAAATATTAATTTAAAGTATCAAGTAAAATTAAAAATTATCTTCCTAAAATTTTTTACTTTTATGAATTACAATGAGTAGAGACAGAATACCAGATACACATTATTTCTCATACAATGTAAATGGACTGGAGCTAGGACATGCCTCAGTGGTAGTGAACCTGCATAGCCTGCTCAGTTTCCAACACCAAGAGCAGGGAAATGGATCAACATTATGACAATTTAGTTGAAATTATGTATACAACTTTGTTTGTGGATCAGATATATTCATTTACTTGACATTCATTAGAGACAGATACCAGGAAAAGTCTGAAATAACCAATGTCCCAAAAATGTAAACAATAAGAAGCTTGTATCTGTGTATTGGAATCAGTAACTTGTTTGCTTGCTTACTTACATTTTCTTTCTTGAGGGGGAACGGGTTCCAGACAGGGTTTACTGACTGTCCTGGAACTCACTCTGTAGACCAGTCTGGCCTTGAACTCAGAAATTCACCCGCCTTTGCCTCCCAAGTGCTGGGATTAAAGGTGTGTGCCATCAGTGCCCGGCTGCATTTTCTTTTGTTCTGTGCTGATTTGAAACCTCTCCAGCTATTTAACTTTAGGTGTAAATCAACGTTGAAAAAACTCAGTGAATGTTAGCATTTATAAACATTGTAAATACATTAAAATCATTTGATGTATAAGAAATTGGCCTCAGGATTCCTTTGCTAAGTACTCATGAATATTATTGTAAGTCTACATGAAATAGTTTGAGAAGAAAGAATTTTTAAAATGGTTTATAGCACACACCTGAAATGCAGTGTTTTCTAGACATTACTTTTTTTTTCCTCTTTCATTCTTAGAAGCTGGTAGTTATGAAATGACAAATCAACATATAAAGCAAAATGGAAAATTAGAAGATAACCCTTGCTCAGGTAGTCCCCCGAGGACTACATTGTTGGGGACCATATTTTCGCCTGTCTTCAACTTTTTTTCACCAGCAAATAAAAATGGTAAGTAAAACCCATTTTTTAGACAGTTAAACATTAACTACAATTACAGTTTTCTAGCTTTTAAAGACCTTTTTGAGCTGGGCATAGTGGCACATCTCTTGAGTTTGAAGCCAGCCTGGTCTACACAAAGTAACCCTATCTTAAAAAAAGAAAAAAAAAAAAAGACCTCTTGATTTTACTGGCATATTTGTCAGAGGAGACAGAGACGAACACTAAAAAGACCTGACTGAGCATATAACACTTGAATTTGGAAGCTCAATACCATTGAGTTGGAAGGATAAAATGTATAGTTTAAAAGGTGACAATAAGTGTAGAGGTCTATGAAGAATTTAATGTGAAAGAAAAACCAAAGAAGTCACATAGCCTTGTATCTCTGAAACCAAGCATATCCTTATGTTTAAGAACAAGAAAGGTCTGATAGTGAGAGATTGAAGAGAGGCAAGAAAACTAAGGGAGGCTATTGACTGAGCTGGAGTCAGAAGAGCAGGTGAGGTAGGGAACTCCCACAGAAGTACCATAGAGACATTTTTTAGTGAGGCTGGAAGGAAGAAGCTCAAAAGTAGCGGGAGTACAGATGTTGGCAAAGCATTGCACTCTGCTGCATAGCAAACTAGGAGCTGTGTGTTAGAATTAAGAGGATGTTGGCAATAGTATATGTTAGATGGATGCAAAGAACTGCGTAGTCAAAAAGCATAAGGCTCAAAAGTAGTAGTGTTTTTGCCTTTATTCTTTGTTCTGTCTATGTGAAAAACCAGTTAACTGGTGGCAGTGAATTTTAGATTGTGTATTAGAGTTGGGAGAATAAAAATGTTGGGGTTGGGTATCAGGTTAAGACATACTCTTTTAGGAGAAGGGTTAATATTAAAGCACCAAGGGAAGAGAAGTATTATATAAGGAAATTTAGATACTAGAAGTTGATTTCGTTATTTTTTATTTAAAATTATACTTGAAGGAAGAAAGCAGTAGTATTTCATAGTGTGAGAAGAATTGGGTAATTCTTTATTCTCTATTACTTAAAAGGAATCATTGAGAAATTAATCATGTCTTTAAAAATTAATATTATGTCTTTTAAAAATGATTTAACCTTGGGTCTTTTAGTAAAAGGATTCTGATGGTTAGTAAACCATTTAACTTGTTCTTGGATAACATTTCACTGGTTGAAAATTGTAGTTGCCATCATGTCTAGAAGGCTTAGTGTATTTGAACTGGAAGATGGAGAGCTAATGTTTATCAAATGACTCACACATAGTACTTTAATGGAAAGTTCTGAATTGTAGTTATTTGACATAGGAGGTGTTTGCAAACTATTTGAGAACTTAAAAAAACTTTGTTCATAAATATTATGTAGCTAGGCCTGGTGACACAGACCTGTCGTCTGTAATCCCAAGCTACTGGAGAGGCTCGGGCAGGAGGATTGAATGAATTTTCTTTCGTTTTTTGAGACAGGGTGAATGAATTTTCAAGCCCTGACTGAACTACTTAATGATAACCTTGCCTTAAAAATTGAGTGGAGGGGCTGGAGAGATGGCTCAATGGTTAAGAGCACTGGCTGCTCTTTCAAAGGTCCTGAGTTAATTCCCAGCAACCACATGGTGGCTCACAACCATCCATAACAAGATCTGACGCCCTCTTCTGGTGTGTCTGAAGACAGCTACAGTGTACTTTCATATCTTTAAAAAGAAAAAAAATTGAGTTGAGACTGAGGGTACAGCTCAGTGGCAGAGGGCTTGCCTAGTATGTGTGAGTCTCTAGATTCAATGCCTACTACTGAAAGACAAAAAAAATCCTTATTCCCCATTGATTACTGAGGTTTTTTTATAGATAATTTCAAACAATGGTACCCTCAGTTTAACCTTTGTATGAGTAATCTAAAAAATAAATAAATCATAATGGTGTTTGTGTTTAGCTTTTTTAAATATTTGTGCTTTGAAGTGATTCATGGTTTGTTGATAAACAATTCCAGGAACGTCAGGCTCAGATTCCCCAGGACAGGCTGTGGAAGCTGAGGAGATAGTGAAACAACTTGACATGGAACAGGTGGATGAAATTACTACCAGCACTACATCAGCTAATGGAGCGGTTTACTCAAATCAAGCAGTTCAAGTGAGACCATCACTAAATAATGGTTTAGAAGAAGCAGAAGAAACAGTTACCCGGGATATCCCACCCCTTACAGGTGAAGAAAATACTCCCTTAGCACATCTTATGAATGGTTATTATAAAAACACAATATTTAATATTTTTTAAATGGCTAGATTGATAGTTTTTCATACTTGAAGTTAACAAGATTTGTCCCTGAATCCTGTCATCATATGCAATAGCCTAGACCTTTAAGACTAAAGTGGCTGTAAAGAGAGGTAGTCTCATACTTTGATTCATAAGTTTGATTCATAAGTGGAGACCCCCTTGTCCAGAAGAGATTCTTCCACTATCCCAAGCTTTGCAGCTTAATCTTAGGTCTTTATGAAGTTCTAACTTAACTGTTATATTCCTGCAGTAGTTGACATTGAAATGTAGACACAAGACTTCTAAGTACTGTGGTACATGATCATAAAAAGTACAAGATCTGATTGTGTTTGTCCATTTTCATTATGTAGATCAAGCTGTCGTCTTCTTCGTCATCCTCCTCCTCCTCCTCCTCCTCCCCCTCTCCCTCTCCCTCCTCCTCCCCCTCCCC
>NC_034592.1:105435215-105438777 GCF_900095145.1 Mus pahari
TCCTCCTCCTTCTTCTTCTTCTTCTTCTTCTTTTTTGGTTTTTTCGAGACGGGGTTTCTCTGTGTAGCCCTGGCTATCCTGGAACTCACTTTGTAGAACAGGCTGGCCTCGAACTCAGAAATCCGCCTGCCCCTGCCTCCTGAGTATTGGAATTAAAGGTGTGTGCTACCATGTCTTTCTGTGTTCAGATGTTTAAAAAGAAGGACTGAGCACTTGGCTTGTTAGAGGGCCTTGTTAGCTAACATGTGATGATGCCATGTGTTCCATCCCCATTACTAAGTATCAAATAAAATAAGTATAATTATGAAAGTTCTGTAAAGTATAACCTAGTAGTACTAGTATAAAATTAAAAAATCAGAAAATAGAGGAAAGATATGCTTTAAATTAATAAACTAAAAGTAACATGCCCCAAATTTTAATTAAGATTATTGAGATTATTAAGATTGTTTTTTATTATTGAGATTAACAAGTGAATCATCAATATTGGGAACAGAAGCAAGATAAGGAGACAGAACCTTTGAATCTGAAGCTAGCCTGTTCTGCATAGCCAGCTTCATGCCTACATAGAGATACTCTCTCAAAAGAGTAAAATTAAAAATTTGGGTAGTTGGTTTTTTTATGGTAATATTTGAGAATGACTTGTTTGTGGCTTTCTTTTTTAACACTGGTTACTTTTTTCTTTCCATTTTTTGAATTTTTGTTTTTAATGTTATGTTTTTTGAGACATGGTTTCTTTGTGGAGTCCTGGCTATTTTGGAACTGTTTCTATAGACCAGGCTGGCCTCTTGACTTTGTCTCTTGAGTGCTGGGATCAAAAGCATGAACTTTCATGCCTAGCCTAAGGCTACATGAAACATAAAATATAAAAGCTCATTCTTGTGCTTAGGTTTCCTTTCTTGTGTGTTCTGTTCTATCTCATTCTTTGCTTCATTCTCCCTTGCCATTTACTTTCCTTCTTTCAGATTTAGGTGATATCAGAAAAATTACATGTGTTGCCAACACTTGAAAGATCAAAAGTTTGAGGCCAACCTGATTTAACAGTGAATACCCTTGTATTCCCCCCTCAACCTCCTCCCCCCCAGGACTTGACTGCCTTTATTTTATGCTTAAAATACTTATATAAAGGGGGAGATCAAGTGAAAAGTAGACTATGCCAAAACGAATACTTGAAATCCTAACCAGAGCTACGACCAACAGGAAGACACTTGTCTTACACAATAATACTATTTGTGGATCTTAGATTTTATAACTGTATTTGGTTTGTCATCAGCATCCACTTATTGACTATATGTAAGCACTGTCCAATTAGAAATTGATTGCTCTGGCCTGCTTTTTTTTTTTTTTTTTTTTTTTTGGAGACATGGTTTCTCTGTGTAGCCCTGGCTGTCCTGGAACTCACTCTGTAGACCAAACTGGCCTTGAACTCAGAAATCCACCTGCCTCTGCCTCCCAAGTACTGGGATTAAAGGCGCTCACCACCATGGCTGGCTCTGGCTTGCTTTTTATTGCTGAATAAAAGCAACTTGGGGGTCAGGTGTGATGGCACAGCCTTTAATCCTACGAAGCCAGGACTATAGAGACTATAGGACTATAGAGTTCGAGGCCAGCCTGGTCTACAGGGTGAGTACCAGGACAGCCAGAGCTACACAAAGAAACTCTGTCGTGAAAAAAGGAAAAAAAAAAAAAACTAACAAGCACACTATTTGGGTTTTTTGTTTTGTTTTGTTTTTGCTGTTGTTTTTATTGCTGAATATTATCTTCAAATAATAGTAGATTTCCTCTTGGTTCATAGATAGACATCTTAATTCTACTTAGCCATGTTGTAGTTTGGCATGTTATTGATAGCAGTAATTTTCTTTGGATGCAGACTTGTTATTTCCTAAATTTGCTTTATTAATTATTTATGTGGTTAATCTAAAATACAGGAAGCTCCTTGTAGGAACAATAAAAATGTGGTTTTTGTGACAGATGAATGAAAGTAATCTTTTCCTTTCTTCCTACTAAATAGCACCAGTAACTCCAGAGAGTGGATACTCGTCAGCCCATGCAGAGGCCACCTATGAAGAAGACTGGGAAGTATTTGACCCGTGAGTTGTTTCCTGGTTATCAAGTTTTCTTTCTTGAACAATTTTCATTTTCATGATAAAACTGGAAATATTTGTTTAGTAGAAAATCTTACTTTGAATATTGAGTTTCAACTTTTTCTCAAGTCAGCAGCACATAACAAGATACTATCTCATGATGTTGGACATTGAACTCCATCTCTCATTCATCTGGTACTCCTGAGGGCTGGCTAACCAGTACTCTCCATTGTTTAACTTAGGCTTTAAATTTTCTTAATACTATGTTTGCTAAACTAGGTATGTTAGATGCATTTTTCATAGGAGATTTCAACATAAAAGTGGGAGATAATCTCATAAATAGAGGCATCTGTTTTACAAAGAGCTTGTGATCTTGAGCTGTGGGTATTAGTACTTAGTTTTTGTAGACACTAATCTGTGTACTTTTTTACATGTTTTCTAAATTAGTTTACTGGGTTAAGTGTTGAATTATTCATGGCTTCATTGCTGTGACCAAATACGTTAGGGAGGGTTTTTTTGGTTCTCATCTTGAGGATGCAATCCAGCATAGTGGGGCTGTGGCAGTGAGACCATGCTAATTGTGCCTGACAGGGTCTGTCGCTGCTGGTTATAGTGTGTACAGTCAGAAAGCAGAGAGAAGTGAATGCTCTGTGTTGCTAGCTTTCGCCTTTGTTCTTTTTTATTCAGTCAGCACCCTGGTCCATGGTTAGTTAAATCTCTTTGGAAAGACCCTTAAGACACACAGAGAATTTACTTATAGGTGATCCTGTTAGATTGTTGCAAAAGTAATAACAGCCTTAGCTTTGTTGAAATACATTTTTTGGTACTGGAATACTTAAATAAAATGAGGAAATACTGCACATCATTTTAGTGACAGTTCTTACATCCTTTTCTTTTGCTAATGTCTTATTGCTTAGTATATGCTTTTTGTTTATTTTTAGATAGGGTCTCACTATGTAGCTCTGGCTGGCCTGGAACTCGAAATGTAAACCAGGGTGGCTTCAAATTAACAAGTGCTGGGATCAAAGATAAGAGCCACTATGTTCAGCCCTTGATGCTTATTTTATATTATAGAGGTGATAAAAAACAAAGCAAATTCAAGCCATTTTACTGAGTTTAAAAGGTGTAAAACATGACACAAACTCATAACATCAATAGAAAACTATGTTTTGCAGTGGGAACTTGAAGAGGTAATGGCTGGTTAGCAAAAGTTGACAATAACCACGTTGAGAACAATCATTGCCATCAATCCTCTTACAACTACACAGGAAGTTACTAAGTAACTCAGTATGTACTCAGCAGTCACTTAAGAATAGAAATAAAGGAGCCGGGCGTGGTGGCGCACGCCTTTAATCCCAGCACTTGGGAGGCAGAGGAAGGCGGATTTCTGAGTTAGGCCAGCCTGGTCTACAAAGTGAGTTCCAGGACAGCCAGGGCTACACAGAGAAACCCTGTCTCGAAAAACCTTAAAAAAAAAAAAA
>NC_034592.1:105438817-105486808 GCF_900095145.1 Mus pahari
GGGCTGGAGAGATGGCTCAGCGGTTAAGAGCACTTACTGCTCTTCAGAAGGTCCTGAGTGCAAATCCCACAACCACATGGTGGCTCACAACCATCCGTAATGAGATCTGGCGCCCTCTTCTGGAGTGTCTGAAAACAGCTATAGTGTACTTACATATAATAAATAAATAAATCTTTAAACAAATAAATCAGAAAGTTAAAAAGACTTCATAAGTGGGTGCCTTATGAGCTAATGGCAAAGAAAAACAATATGTCATTTTGGACTTCCTTCCTTATTCTAAGCATGAAGGAACTTAATCAATTGTGACATGCAAAGAAATACTGAATACCAACCACAGTATAGAGGATCAATCCGTGATCTTGAAAAGAAGCTCCAGAGCACTTCTCAGAGCCAAACATGCACTGGGGGAAAAAAAAAGGTCACGTGGTTAGTGTTTGGTGGTCTGCTGCCAGTATGATCCACACAGATGTTGGAGTCGAGAGCAGAGCACTCCATCGGTCTGTGTTCTGCAGTCTAGGATATGGGTTGAAACAATAGAGTACTTCAGAAGGGACTTTTGTTTTTTTTCCAGGGAAAACTTTTATACTACCATCAGCGTGCAAAAAATGCTGTCTAAGAATTCATTGAGTCCTAAGCAGTGTTTCTCAACCTTCCTAATGCTGCGACCCTTTAATACAGTTCCTCAAGTTGTAGTGACCCCAACTATATATTTATCTTCATTTTACTACTTTATAACTGTAATTTTGCTCATGTTATGAATTGTAATGTAAATATCTGACATGTAGGATATCTGATATGCAACCCCTATGATTTTACTCCAAAAGGGTTATGACCCACAGGTTGAGAACAGCTACACTATAGGAATAAACAAACTTTACTTCTTGTAGGTGAAAATGTGTTAATTCTTCCTATTGGGAAGTTGTATGTGTTTGAGTCTAGTTATGGCTTAAAATTTAGTCTGGCATAGCAGTTCCTTTTGTACCAATATAATAAATCCCATGGGATAGACAATGAAGACTAGCCAACACAAGTCTGCTTTTATTTTATTTTGTACTTGGAAGATTGAACCCAAGGCCTTGTACATTCTAGAAAAGTGCTTTATAGCTAAGCATATGACAAGCTAATTAAAATTTAGAATTTAATACTATCTTCTATGTATGAAACATAGAAATGTTGAAATTTTCTTAAAATTTGATTTATAGCTATTATTTCATCAAACATGTTCCGCCTCTGACAGAAGAACAGCTAAATAGGAAACCTGCTCTTCCTTTGAAAACAAGGAGCACACCAGAGTTCTCCCTGGTCTTAGATCTGGTGAGTGTTATCTTTACAGGTATAGAGAATAAGAGCTAAAATTCAGAATACAAATGAATAAGCAGTCATTATATTTACTGTAAATATGTTCTGAGTATTTTGAACTGTTTTATTTAGGAACCCTAGTATTAGACTAGTTTGTTTGGGACTGGCACATTTTGAAAATAAGACTTTTACTTTTGCATTTAAATGAAATTTTTTTCTCTTCATTCTTGAGACCCTGTGATTTGTTTTTAAGAATATTTGATTTTGTTTTTTGAAGTGTTGGGTATTATTCCAGGGTCTTATTATGCAAGACAAGTGTTATCATATACTACATTATATCCTAAGCCTAAAAAAGTTGTATTTATTATATTTTGCCTGGATAGAAATAGCTCCCTGGGGGCTGGTGAGATGGCTCAGTGGGTAAGAGCACCGACTGCTCTTCCAGAGGTCCGGAGTTCAAATCCCAGCAACCACATGGTGGCTCATAACCATCTGTAACAAGATCTGACGCCCTCTTCTGGAGTGTCTGAAGACAGCTACAGTGTACTTACATATAATAAATAAATAAATCTTTAAAAAAAAAAAAAGATGACCTTTCATTTTAATTGATCTTTGTTGTTGTTTTGTGACAGGGTTTCTTCATGTAGCCCTTCCTAGATTTTTTTTTTCCACGCCTGCCTGCTGAGTGCCAGGATTAAGGGCATGTACCAACATAACCCAACAATTTTAGTAGATCTTAACTAAGCCCTTTGAAAAATTTGAGGAAGGGTAGTTACTGGCAGCACATTTTACTTTTGAGATAGCCTAAGCTATCCTTGGACTCATTATGTAGCCAAGGATGACCTTTTGGTTTTCCTGCCTTTCCCTTCCTAAGTGCTGAGAATAATGGGCATGTGCCACCTTCCCTGGTTATATTGTACTAGAGGTCAGTTTTGAGAGCTTGATTGATTCATCCAGCTCACCTGTATCCCCTGTCCTTTCTAACATTTAGGTTTTGAGAAATGTATTGATTGAACTTTTTTGAACTGCTTTCCTATTTTTCTTATTCTTGGTAAGAAATCAGGATCTGATATTCAGATATGATGTTTTCATTGGGTATGTAGTTGATGATATATACTCAGGTATAAGTAACATCTAATCCTAAATTAAGATTCTTTTTCATAAAAAGTTTGAAGATGAGTTATATGAGAAAACAGAATCTAAGCTTTCATGAGCTAATTGCAAAGAAATGTAATTAGTATATGCAGATTGCAGTTGCACATGGTTTTGTAACCTTAGCACTCAGGTGATACATGATGACTGAATCATGAATTTGAAGACAGCCTGGGGGGGCTGGTGAGATGGCTCAGCGGGTTAGAGCACCTGACTGCTCTTCCAAAGGTGCAGAGTTCAAATCCCAGCAACCACATGGTGGCTCAAACCATCCTTAACGAGACCTGACTNCCTCTGATGGAGTGTCTGAAGACAGCTACAGTGTACTTACATTTAATAAATAAATAAAATCTTTAAAAAAAAAAAAAAAGAAGAAGAAGACAGTGAGACTGTCTTTAGAAAACTAAGAAGTAAAAAAAAAAAAAGAAAGAAAACTAAGAAGTTAAATTACAAGGAGTAACAAATGTTCTTTAACAAAAAGTTGAACTACAGAACACAAGCAGTAGTTTTCAGACTTCAATCTGCTTTAGAGGTAACTGAGAAGTTTATCACAGAGCATGGAATGGGAATCATCAGAGAGAGAGAGATACTTCTGGAGGGCTCTGATGCTGTTTATTGCTCTAAGAAGTATATTTGAGAGCCACTGACTTTAGGAGAAATCCAGGCCTAATCTGCTATGTCACGTACAACATAAATTCCACAAAGAGTGATGAATACTTCATGAAACTGTTGTTTGAAATTTCTGTTAATGTTTTGTTTTTCTCTGTGTTTGTTTTAAGGATGAGACACTAGTGCACTGCAGCCTGAATGAACTAGAAGATGCAGCACTCACTTTTCCAGTCCTTTTCCAAGATGTCATTTATCAGGTAATTAAGACATTTTAAGCCTAATTTTTAAACCATTAGGTAACATTCTGAGTGAAGAAAAAAAAAATTGTGATGTTCAGTGTGTCTTTCTGTACATTTATTAGTAGTTTTATCAATATTTTAATGGTTTATTAACACAAAGTAGCATTATGCTAGATAGTTGATGTGAAACATTAATTTATAATAAAAAAATACTAACTTTTCTGACTTGTGATCTCTACTAGTTTCATAATCTTTGCCAGCAGGTGGAGGCAAGGAACACTGATACAGATCCCCAAGAACAACTTGCCAGGTTAAGACCTGGGGATTTTGTCTTTATTTTTTCCCCATAAATCCAATTAATAATAATAATAAAATATTCATTCCTTGTTGGTCATTTTTATTTACTACAGTAATGTTATCTGTAAAATTACAGTTCAATATATCTAATTTATATTAATCAGAGAATTCAAGGACTCCTGTAGTTACTGCTTTATTATTAGATACAAGCATTTTTCTCATCTTTGGTGGACAGGTTACAGTGCAAAATGTAAATATTGTTAAGATTTTACTGTGGATTATCTGTTGGCCATACTTTTATTAGAATTTCCATCAGAGGATTGGCTTAATTAAGAAATGACTATACTTTAAGAACTGCAGAATCCTTTTGTGTGTTTGCATTTGTTAACATAACACATAACATTTATATACATGAGTTGCTGAAAGATTGGGAAAAGTCAATAATTTCTTGTCAAGAGGAAGCCACCTCAGGGTTAATGAAGCTGCAGCATTTGCTATGTGGGAATGGCTAGGTCCCTGGTTTGTATGTGCTGTTGGTGGGCAAGTACAAAGTGGTTGTGATTTTTTTGTTTTTTGTTTTTTGGGTTTTTTGTTTTTTGATTTTTTGTTTTTTTGGGGGGGGGGTAGATTTCGGTTGTTGTCTTGTAAGAATTATAAGATTTTAGAGTTAAATAGATGTTTGAGGGCTACTTTGCCAAATAAGTAGTCATGAATCATGAGGATTTAATTTACTGTGATCTTCATTCTAATTTAATCTAGACAGGTATTATAATATCTGAATAGTATATTCCTCTCCTTTTAAAGTGATACTATTTCTGATACATTATTAGGGGAAGAGGAAAAGATACATAAAATAATGGATTTTAAGATTTTCTTATTTTGAATTGTTGCTTGGTTTAAGGCTTTTTCTGAATGAGCTATATCCTGCCAGATAGATTTCTCATCTTTAATCCACTTAAGGAACAGGAGTCTTAAGGCCAACTTAAGTAATGTAGCAATAACTTAGTGCTCTGTTTTCGATGCAGTAGCCTTGTTGTTTATTCTTTGTAGTTTGGTTTTTATTCATATATTTTGAATGACTTTGAAAACTGGTTTAGGTCCTTTGAATTTCAAAAGGAAAGCTTATTTAAGAATTCTTAAGTTTCTCAGTTTGAAATTTATCTCTTACAAGTGGCTTCTGGGTTGTTCTGTGTGTAGTTTTGTTGGTGGTGTTAGTGGTTTTAGTTTTGGGTTTGGTTTTTTTAGTTTTTGTTTTGTTTTGTTTTTTTTTTGTGTTTGTTTTTTGAGTAGTGAAATAAATATGGGAAGTAGATTCATTTGGCAGATCTGGCATTTAGTATGGCTATGCTATATTGAAATTTTTCTTATTGCTTCCACCATTTCTGTATTTTCTTTTTAAAAGTTGCTATTACGTGTGGACCTGGATAATTGTATTTGTTTGAAAAAAAAAAAGTACATATTACTTAAGGCTTAGAAAGCTATACAGTATATTATACCTACTTTTATAGAATTCCAAAAACTACTTTTTCACATATTTTGAGTTGCACTTTCTGAAAGTGAACAGAAAGTAACCCAGCTACTTAAATAGCAATGAGCCTGATGGTTGAGTTTTAGGAGTTATAGAGATGATTGTAGTTTTATTTACTTTATGAAGGACATAATTCCCTCAACTAAATTTTTAAAGATTGTCCATATTAATATTGGGTAACTTCCTTGGATTTGTGGTTTTGACATAGCTTTTTAAAAACGGAGAGGTCTTTGGTTTAGGACTTCCCCCCCAGTTTTTTCAGACCAGCAAGCTCCCTTTAAACAGGGAATGATGTCTTTTAAACTTTCAGTGGTGTTGTCTCCATCTACTGGCAAAGAAGAATATACACAAGGGTCTGGGATGAGCTAAGAGATTTTGGAGAAACCACATTATTAGGTAAGATGTAACTTACATATCTAACCACTGTAATGTAACATGGTTCACTTAAAGGTAGAAACCCATAAAATACTGTATATACTCTTATTTTAAAATAATTTGTTGAGGTGAAATTTACATAGCACATTCATGGCACCTGCCTATATGTTCTTAAATATATCTGTTCTATAGCATCCCATTCTTGTGTGTGTGTGCATGTGTGTGTCTGTATGTGTCTTTGTGTGTGGTGCACGTGTGTCTATGTGTGTTTGTTTAAGAATTAGCTTCTTGTTGTGAATCAAGGCAAGATAAATATCCTTTTTTTAGGATTTACTTTTAGTTTGTGTTCAGCTTGTAAAGGTTCATCTATATTTGATTTCAGTTCTGCCTTTTATTTTTCTTCCACTTCAAAACAGTTTCAAGTT
Source organism: Mus pahari (assembly GCF_900095145.1). Taxonomy (NCBI): domain Eukaryota; kingdom Metazoa; phylum Chordata; class Mammalia; order Rodentia; family Muridae; genus Mus; species Mus pahari. The sequence continues at coordinate 105,444,742 of NC_034592.1, forward strand.
ATAAATTATCTAAATTAGGAGTTTTAGATTTTATGGCTATTGTTGCAACCACTTTTTCTGCTGTTCCAAACCCGAAATGATCCGTGCATGAAAAGGAGATGAGCAGAAGTGGTGGCCTACACCTGTAATCCAGCACTGCAAACGCAGTACAGGGGAGGCTGTGGCAGGAAAATCATTGGTTTGAGGCCAGCCTGGGCTATATATATTACAGGTTCAGGCCAGAGTGGACTACATAGTGAGACCCTGTCTCAAAAAATAATCAAAAATATGGTTGTGTTCCAATAATATTTAATATTCTAAAAAGTAAGTGGTAGTCTATAATTGGCTAACAGGCCCTAATTTGCTGACCTATGATCTCATAATTATGAGAATATATACTGTAAATTTATAAAATTGCATTCTTAGGAGAATTAATTCAATGTTCATTGGAATTCTTATTTTTATAATGAAAATTTGATAAAGATCTGATAATAGATTTTCTTAAGATTGAGGGAATTTTCAGGTAGCTAGTATACTTATAGATTACCATACTTCATAATATGTACTCTTCTTATTTTGGTGAATAGAAATCAGTTTAGATAATACCACCCTTTGAATTTTCAGACAGATGAATTGTTCAAGTCTAAATTTAGTATTTACATGTCCATTTCTTTTGGAGAAAGAACAAAAGACCCTTCTCAAAGGTGACCGGTTACTCTGATACTAGATGAGATAGACAGACTTGCTTGTGTATATAAGAAATATGAAAGAACTGACTTGAAAGTGAGTGTAATACTCACAAAAGGTACAGATTATTTGAATTGCTGTACTTTTTAATAAATACACATTTTTCCTAAAAAAAAATTGTTGCATAATGATTGAGAAACGATTTGTTCATAAAATGGTAGAGATGCATTTTATTTGGAAAAACAGGTGCATGATTACTCCAATGCACGTTTAAACTTGTAGTTAGTTTAATATTGACACATTGTCAGGAAATCCATCTCATGGTGTTACTCAGTTAAGAGGTCTCCACTGTATTTAGTTTCTGTTCCTGCAGATCCACCAATTCAAGACTCTAGGTCATCTCACTCCCTCTTCCATCCAGAAGATGACTGCTATCCACAAGCAGAACTGAATCAAAAGACATTTTTCACTTAGCTCTTGAGCTGAAACACCTCCTCAATGACCTTCCTCTGTCTCCATCAAGAACTGGAGCTCAGTTTTTTGAAGATGTAATAGAGCTACTCAGCCCAAATGTGGCTGATTGAAGACAAAGAAGATCCTCATATGTCTCACCACAGTGCATCAAACGCAACTGTGTTGTCCATCTCCTCATTCTGTACAGTAAGGCAGGGGCATCTGATTTTTTGACCGTATTCACCATTAAGACTTTAGCCAGTGAGTGGCTTTCTGAGGATCAGTAAAATCAACAAACTTTGGGTCAGCTGTCCAGAAATCAGACTATGGTAAGCACTCAAGGAGCTAGGATGCTGTAGGGAGCTTGTAAAGGATGCTTTCTTTTATTGGTAGAGGTTGCTTTTATGGGGAAAGCTGGGGGGAAGAGGCCAGTGGAGAGCCCAATGGTAGCAAAGTTTAGCTTCTTCTTTGTTTTCTTGGAAATCATATAGCTCAGGATATTTTTCACACCACAAAAAGAGAATTAGAAGTGTTATGGCTTCTAACTCTTCCTAGAAAAACCAGCTTTACTTTTGCTACATGAAGAGAAAAATATATATAAGTGAAAAATTCTTTTGTAACTACCAGACTACATTTTCTCTTTTATAAATTCTGACTTTATAATTATTTTATTGCTGAGTTTTATAATCTTAATTCTATTGTCTATATGTATGTTTGTACATAATTATGCCTTGTATATAGTGTTTGGGGTTATGAATATTTAATACTGATGTCACTTTTAACTAGGAAAGAACAGTATTTGGATAGTAACTTACTGTACAAAGTATTAAAAGCAATACCTCAGAATAATTTTAAACCTTCCCATCCTTTGCAATAAGTAATTATTGGCACTATGTTTTCATTATAATTATTAGTAATATTTAGATTTAAAATGATATAGATTAAACATATAATTCTTTCCTTACCAAAAATTAGAAAATATGTTTCATTGGGAATTCTTGAAGTATCTCTTTCAAATTAGGAATAGTTCATTGAAAAAAACCATATTATACAGCCAGACAAGTGATACATGCCTATTCTTGAAGCTCAGAAGGCTGGACCATGGAGAGAGTGAGTTTGAGGCTTGTTTGGGCTATATAATAGTGGAGGGATAGATGAACCATGCACAGAAAGTTCTTATTTAGCAGCTGATAGCCGATAGTTATTACAATGTTCACTAAATTGAAGGGTCCGCTATCTTTAGATTTTTTCTAAGTGATCTTATTTAACATTTTTGATATAAGGTCTCACTGTGTAGCCCAAGCTGGCCTAGAACTTCAACTTCTTGATTGCTTGCTAGAATGATTTGTTATTGGTGATGTTACTACTACTCCTGGTGCTGCTGCTGCTACGGAGACAGTCTCACTGTAAAGCCCTGACTGGTCTAGAATGTGATCTTGTAGATATGGGTGTTAATAGCACAGATACCCACCTGCCTCTGCCTCCAGAATGCTGGGATTAAAGGCTTGAGCCACAATTCTGGTATATGCTAGAGTATTTTTTAAAGGCAACATTTTTTACCATGGCTACTTTCTTTTTGCTCTTAAAATAATTACAGTTTCTCTTAATATATCATTAAAGTTTTATTTATGCATTTATATACTTAAATGTATGTACAAATAAATGGCCATTTTTCCATAATGAACATTATGTTTCATTTACAGCTTGATCATGCACAGTCATATACATTAAACTTCAGTTAATCCTATTTGAACTCTAAATCCCTTTTCAGATTGAGTTCTATTTCCATAGTTAAGGAAAACCTGATTGTGTTGTATCAGTCCTTCTCTGTTCATCCCTAGATTTATTCCTCCTACAAATACTTAGTCTGCATTGAACTGGAACTAGGTGAAGCAAATGCTGATGTAGGTTATGAAGTTGAGGCCTCCATGGCTCCTACTAGAGTAGTCTTCTGTCCTTGGAGAAGATTTGGCCTTTGTTCTGTGTTTGATACTACTGCTAAGAAAATATTAGTGGAACCAGTAATATTTCTCTTTTAAGAGACTGGATTCTCTTAAAAGAACTGTAAGTTATCTTTAGAATTGTGGTTGCTCAGTTCTGCCCCATATGATAATACTGACTACTGGTTACTTTTAAATAAAGGGGTATTAATAGTTAACAGCTTTTATCACTTCAAATGTGGTAGCCACAATACCAAATGATTTATGTGTATTATCTAACCTTCATAACATTGTATTCCAATGCCCAAAGGTTGGAAATTGGCAGGGCCACTTTGCATGCCTGTGTATCTGTTAATTGGAGAATATTTCCCCAGATGATGACAGCATTTAAGTCCTCAAAAACTTGAGCATCATTTGTTTTCTGCTTTCAATTACCCAAGTGCTGAGATCACATGTACTGACATGACATGCGTCACTGCACTTGTCTCGGGTTATTTAATAGTGTTCACTAATTATCTGTTATTTTTTAATACAATCCCATTATGTAGCTCAGACTGGTATTAAATTCAATGAAATCCTCTGCTTCTGCCTCTGGAGTAGTGGGGTTAAAGACCTGTATTTCTAATGAGTTCTACTAAACCTATGTTCCTTTTAGTGCTATAGATGGAACCCAGGGCCCTATCTAGGCTGAGCACACATGTAAACTTTATTCTACCTTATAAATTTACTATTTATTTAAAAAAATGTAAATAGTATATCAATCTAGGCTGAGCACACATGTAAACCTTATAAATTTACTATTTATAAAAAAATTATAAATAGTATATCAATAAGTTCAAAGGGTGTTCTAAAAAAAAAAAGTACTGAAGATCTTTTTTGAGACAAATGGTTTATCTGTGTAGCCCTGGATGTCCTGGAACTTGCTCTGTAAACCAGGCTGACCTCAGTTTCAGAGCTCAGCCTGCCTCTGTCTCCTGAGTGCTGTAATTAAAGGTCTGTGCCACCATGGCGGGGGGGGGGGGGTGACGGGAGTTTTTTCTATGTTAGTATTATACTGTCTGGGCTTAAAAATCATGTAAAATATTTCTTTTAAGATGACTGACTAGTAGAAACTGCTTATCTGTAGGTAGGATTTTTCTTTGCTTCTTGGTCCTATTGTTAAAATAATAGATGAAGGTTTGGTCAAATTTATCAATTACGTTTGATCGATTTGTCAAATAAGTTCAAATTTAACTTATTTGTTTAAGTAAGTTAAATTTGAATTTAGCCAGAGTTAACAATTTATAAGTAGTTTTCTATGTAATTGACTTTTACTAAGTATGACTCTGTTTGCATTTTTTAGTACTAAGTACATACAGTTAGGGAGTTTTCATTGACATGATACCAAAGAGGATGCAGAAGATAAGCTATTCCTTGTCAAGTGCTGTTAATGTAGTGCACTGTTTTCTTATGTAATTTTTCTATATAAAGTTTAAATTTTAGTAAAACAAGTTTCTAATAGAGTCTAATGATTTGTTGTTGTTGCTGTTTTGTTGTTGTTTTCTAGGTTTTCTTTGTGTAGCCTTGGTTGTCCTGGAACTCACTGCTAGACCAGGCTAGCCTCAAACTCACTAAGATCTGCCTGCCTCTGCTTCCAGAGTGCTGGGACTAAAAGCATACTCTCCCACCACTATCACTCAGCAGATTCTAATGTTTCTAATTTTTAAAACTTTGGGTTAATGAGGTATTCACAAATGCTTACTTTTGAGTGGTTGTCAGTCTTACAGATAATGGTCACTTATTACTATCAGTAGGCATTATTTTTAAACTTTTTGTTTTCAAAATACATTTGGTTTGTTGAGAACAGATTTAGACTAAGTAGCATTGGTACAGGTTTGCAAGAATATAGGTAAAGTAGAGTGAACTCACTCTTTTGGTCTTTGGGAATTTATACAGTTAAGTTTGGTTGGGTATGGTTGCTCACTCTTGTAGTGTCCACATTGAGAAGGCTGGAGCAGGAAGGATCACCTCAGTATCCAACCCATCTTGGCTACATAGTAAGTTCTAGACTAGTCTGGGGTGCACTGTAAGACCCTGTCTCAACAAAATAAAAGGTTTTAGTTTTGAGTCTGAAGAAGGATAGTCGGTAGAAAATGAGGAGAGGGTACTTTAGATTTCTTTATGAGACTTACGTTTGGAGATGGAAAACAGCAAATAGTTACTTGAGGAATTGGGGTTTGAAGCATTGATGCATGTCAGGGCTGGAGAGATACCTCAGCAATTAAGAGCACTGACTGCTCTTCCAGAGGTCCTGAGCTCCATTCCTAGCAACTACGTGGTGGCTCACAACCATCCGTAATGGGCTTTTTCTGATGTGTCTGAAGAGAGCGACAGTGTACTCAAATACATAAAGTAAATAAATCTTTAAAATGATGCAGGTTTACCTTTGTGACCTAATGCAATTAAATAATAAGAATTAAATTTTTAAATGTCAAGAACTAAATTTTTGAGGCCAACAAGATGGCTCAGCAGGAAAAGACCTGGCATGAACCCTGACAACCTGGGTTCCATCCTTGGGTCCAAAAAAAAAAAAAAAAAATGGATTTTTGAAAGTTGTCCTTTGACCAGTGGCATTTACACACCACAAACACGCCCTGCCTCCCGCAAATAGATTTTAATAAACAAAAAAGACTATATTGTATATACTTTTATTTTGTTTAGAACAAAACTTAGGCCTTGCTGACTCTCATATTCCTATTTACATCTAATGACACAGACCATTTTGGGCTTGTACCTCATCTCTTCTGGTTTTGCTTTTGATTGTGCCTTTGTATCACATGGTACAGCTTCCTATGGTCTTTTTTTTTTTTTTTTGGTTTTTTTCGAGACAGGGTTTCTCTGTGTAGCCCTGGCTGTTCTAGAACTCACTTTGTAGACCAGGCTGGCCTCGAACTCAGAAATCTGCCTGCCTCTGCCTCCCAAGTGCTGGGATTAAAGGCGTGCGCCACCACACCCGGCTCCTGTGGTCTTATTTAAGACCTGACCCTTTTTTTTTTTTTCTAATACCCCACCCTCACCCCTTATCAACCACTATGTTATCTGTGTCTTCCAAGCTTTCTGTGACACATTTCTGATAAAGTGGTGAATCTGTTCTGCAGAATGGAACCTTGATAGACAATTCTTCTCACTCTTTGTATCCTCCAGTTGAGGAAACACTAGCAGTGTATTCTTCTGTCTTCAGTGCTACTTTTCATTCTGAAAGAGTGTCAGATTATAAGATGTATGTTACAGTTAAAGATAGTATTGCATAGTAACAAACATAGTAGGGTGTATGATGCCATTACAGGTTCAGGAAGTCATTGGAAAATATTACTTTTCTTTGTTTTCTTTGTTGCGTGCTTTCTCTGTTTTACCATAAAGCATTCCCAGAACTGGTATTTTTGTCACAGGAACATTTTTGTGTAGATGACAGAATTGAGATTGAAAACTAAGCCTGCATTAAATGTATACTCACCTCAGGCTTGTTATGACATCACAATCTTTAACTCTGCTTGCTTGCTTGTTTGTTTATGTTATCTGAAATCAATACCCACCTTTCAGTGGAGTATAAAACTTTTATAAAATTTAGTGACCAAGTGAATATAAATGGAGGACTAGAAAGTCTTTAAGTAGTTTCAGTGATTATTTATGGCTTACATTTGTGTGCTTTTTCTAAATATTGCCATTTATTATAAGAGTAATTGTGTTAAGAAATTGGTGGAATATTTATATCTGGGTGGTGGCACATACCTTTAATCCCAGGACTGACATCTCTGAGTTTGAGGTCAGCCTGATCTACTGAGCAAGTTCCAGGACAGCCAAGACAACACAGAGAAACCTTGTCTCAACCCATATGTTTTTTTCTATATCCTGAGCAGTGGGCTTTGAGAACTGTCGTCTTTGTGTACTTACAATCTCAGTTGTTATCAAACCTACCCTTCTACACTAAAGGGGGGGGGGAGCTGTATTTAAACTCACCAATCTAGATACCACATCCTTGACTAGTCCTTATCTTAATATAAAAATGAAATAGTAGTGTTTTTAAGAGGTGTTTCTTTAAAAGACATTCTGAGGAAGGTCATTGAGACAGGTCAGCTTAGAACTGGACACGCAGTCTGCAAATGATTGGATGGATGCTACCTGGTTGGAAGATGGAGATGATTTGGTGGATCAAAATCTGTAATGAGGGAAATCTATTTCTAGTTGAAATGCTTTTTGAAATTACATTTCAATGAAGTACTGTTGTATTTTAAAAATAAAACAATAATTACTATCTCTAAAAGACCGCCTTAAGTGCTTTTGCTACATGAAGTATATTTGTTTCGAGTGGCACTCAGTAAATATTTCTATTTCTTTAAAATAGGAACTTTTAAATTATAATATATCCAAAATTAGAGCACAGTATCTTAAGATGGATTCTATTTTATGTTTATTTGCTGAAAAATGTCTTTGCATTTCTTCAGGTTTATGTGAGATTAAGACCATTCTTCAGGGAATTCCTGGAACGAATGTCTCAGATGTATGAGGTAAATGTGCTTAAACTATTTTTCCCATGTATTTTATTTTATTCAATATAGTACCCATATTTAGATCATGTATAATTGATTACTTCTTTTCCCTGAATTTGTAGATCATTCTTTTTACTGCTTCTAAGAAGGTGTATGCAGACAAGTTACTGAACATACTAGACCCTAAAAAGCAACTGGTCAGGTAAATTTAATTAAGAAATAGTAGAAATGTCTGTCACTCATCTATGCAATTACCTTGATTCTATTTCATTTTAATGGCCATTTGCAGTTGGCTACTATCTAGAGATTTATTGTGTTGAATAGTAAATGGATTTTTTTAAGTCCCACAACTCTTTAAGAGTTCCTAATTATTTAACTTAAGACAGACATTCCTTAAAGGGTTGCAAAGTCAAATTATATTTATTCACTGTTACATCTATATCTTCATTTCTTTGGGAATTTCAGGGAGGGGGGATGGGAGCAGGGAGGTGGGGGTGGAGGTTTTCACTGTGACCTTGTTTTACTTCCATGTCTCTGAGATAATGCTTGTTATACTTTATACTGCCTTTGTAATGGCATAGAGAAGTAGAAGTAGAATAGAAAAGATTTAAGAGCAGATTTACCTCCTCCCATGTAAAGAAAATGTTACATCCATCTAACTGGAGATTAAAATTGGCTTAATCAGGGGCTGGTGAGATGGCTCAGTGGGTAAGAGCACCAACTGCCCTTTGAAGGTCCTGAGTTCAAATCCCAGCAACCACATGGTGGCTCACAACCACCCGTAATGAGATTTGATGCCCTCTAGTGGTGTCTGAAGAAAGCTACAGTGTACTTATATATAATAATAAATAAATCTTTTTTTAAAAAAAAATTGACTTAATCATTGATGTTATTCTAATCTGGACTCCGTTCCTTGAGTATGCCATTACCCAGCAGATGGAGTGTGTTTCTGGTTAGCAGGGATGCCTTGGGGGATTTTGAAAATCAATTCCATTATTTCTGTCACCTGAAGAGAGAGTATTTTGCTCTAAGGTTTAAGAGGGAGGCTAACTGAGTGATCAAGAGTAGAGAAATGGAATGTGGGAAGCTTGCAGCAGCTGTTTCACCGGACATTGATTCTTGAGTGTCTCCCATATTTTCTTAGTTATAAATCTTTTTTTAAAAAAATATTTATGTATATGAGAACACAGTAGCTATCTTCAGACACACCAGAAGAGGGCATCGGACCCCATTACATATGGTTATGAGCCACCATGTGGTTGCTGGAAATTGAACTCGGGACCTTTGGAAGAGCAGTCAGTGCTCTTAACCACTGAAACATCTCTCTAGCTCTTAGTTGTAAATCTTAAACCTACTTTACTACTGTTATTTTATTCCCAGGTATGGTGGCAGATTTTTGTGAATTCTACTCCAGCTTGAGTTATACAGTGAGATGCTGTCTGAACAAACAAACAAATTCAAAACAACTTTTATTGAGTGGTTGCAAATACATTAAAACTTTTTTCCTGGGCTGGACAGATGGCTCAGCGGTTAAGAGCACTGACTGCTCTTCCGAAGGTCCTGAGTTCAAATCCCAGCAACCACATGGTGGCTCACAACCATCCATAATGAGATTTGACGCCCTCTTCTGGTGTGTCTGAAGATGCTACAATGTACTTACATATAATAATAAATAAAAAACCTTTTTTTCCCAATGAGCACTTACTTAGTTTTTTTAAGCTTTGGGCTTTATTGTTAATTGAAAGATCAGATAAGCTACTTCTCCTTACTGAAGTATACTGTAATAAATACTCACTGTACCTAACATTAATAAATCTATATAAGTTTAGATTTTGCTTTGAAAGACTATTCTAAAAGATTTCTGTTTACTATTTTTATTATTCTACCAACAGTTGTAAGGGGAGCGGTCCTAGCACTTTTGCAGCTTTCCTTTTTCTGGGAAATAACCATGCTTTTACACTGTGCTATAATAGCTAGATTTATAAAAGTCTACACACTTGGGAAATTCCGATTTATTCTATCAAGTTGGATTTTGAGAAACTTAAGGACAACAAAAAATTAACAAATTGGAATTTGTTGACATGCTCTAGAGTCCAGGACAGCCAGGGTTACATAGAGAAACCCTATCTTGAAAAATCAAAAGTAGAAAAGAGGGAAAGAGAGAGAAAGGGGGTGACAGGTGGCTGAGACTTTCTCTTTGTCATTGCCACTAAGGCTGGATTTTTTAAAATGAGTTGTGTGTGCTTCTTAAATGTTGAACTTGGACAGAGTGGTGTGTAGAAAATACTTTTTTTTTTCCTCCTGTTTATCAAGATAGAATTACTCTTTGTAGCCCTGGCTGGCCTCAAATTCAGAGATCCACCTGCTTCTGTCTCCTGAGTGCAAGGAATAAAGGTGTGCACCACCACACCCAGCTGAAAATACTCCTTTCTTGAAGTTATAAAGCTAAAAGAAGAGACCTGAGTAGTATATTGCTCATAAAAATTTGTTTAGGATTAGTAAGCAAGAGGAACTCAACCATTAAGGCAAAGGGCATGGCATTTCAAGGTGAAAGACCAACAAATCAGTTATCAGTAATACTTAAAGGATGATATATTGGTTATAAATGTGGATTGCATGTTTAGTATATATGACTTTTCAGCTTTTAATAGCTTTTAAATTGACAGAATTTTCTATTTAGTTTGTAGGATTGGTTATTCGTTTACATTTGTAATACTTAAACCTGTTTTTTTGTTGTTGTTTTGGTTTGGTTTTTTGAGCCAAGGTTTCTCTGAAGTTTTGGCTATTCTAGAACTCATTATGTAAATCAGGCTGGCCTCAAACTAGAGAAATCTACATGCCTCTCCCTTCTGAGTGCTGAGATTAAAGGAGTGTACTATCACTGCCTGACATTAATCACCATTCTTTTGAAGCTGACCCCTCCCTTCTTCCCTCTCCCTTCTCTCTGACAGACAGACAGACACACACACACACACACACACACACACAGTTTTTAAAAATAGGTGTTTGGGAAAAGTTGAAATGATGGAATGCTTTGGCCTCAGCAGCAAGCATCTTTTCTCAAAAACTGTAAGGAAAACTAAAAAATTATTTTAATTCCAATACAAAAACATACCTTCTCATATTTTCTATTCTGGCATGTACAGGGATAGGGAGGCTGTGTGGTCTACTGGTTAGAGCAAAGGACTGAGAGCCAGGAGGATTCTGGGTTCCAATATGGGGCTAGCCACAGACTTACTGTGATCTTGGGCAAGTCACTTGTGCCTCAGTCAACCATCTGGAAAATTGGTCAAAAAGCAGGACCTCGCTGACAACCAAATGCTGCATCTGAGCTGAGCTTTCCTGGGTAATTAAATTACAAAAACAACTTAGAGTTTTAATTCCCTTTTGTAACATAATTTATGACATTATGGTGTAAACCAACATTTTTAAAATTATTGTGTTTTTTAAGGTTTCAATAATTGCTATGAATTTTTATATTGAAACTAGCCCACAGCTTAGCCCCAGTATTTGTATTTCAGTTTGCTTCCTGAGAGAAAAGAATATTTAGAAAGTTTATTGTATATGAATGCTTCTGTGTATGTTTTAAGATTTGTTTTCATTTTTGTTTAGGCACCGGCTTTTCCGTGAACATTGTGTTTGTGTACAAGGAAACTATATAAAGGACTTAAATATCCTTGGAAGAGATCTTTCCAAAACTATAATAATTGACAACTCACCACAAGCCTTTGCCTATCAGGTAGGAAGAAGATTCTTTTAAAATTTAGTTGGATAAAATATAAAGAAGCAACTGCTGCCAAGAAGAATATGATAAAAAAAAATGGGAATTTTCTATGTACTTAGTTATTTTTTAGGATTAGAAATGCCAAATAGATAAGTACTTATGAAAAATGTCTTCTACATGAACTACAACATAAATTAAGAAAATTTTATGTAGTAAATCTGAAGATAGACTTAGAGGGTTGTAAATCATTTAATGGCATTTTGATATTTTATGAAATTATAGTTATAATCATGTTTAAAAACTTAAATGATCAATATTCTGGTCTATTGATTTAAATAATTTGAAGTGTTTTCTTGGGTGGTTTTAGCAAGGGCTTGGTCTTTGTATAAGCATTTGTACACATAGGCTTTCTGATAGTGTTTAGGTTGAAAATATGTCTTTAGTACACGGTGACTAGTATTGTTCTAGTAACTTGCTTGAATATTGCAAAAATGCCTTAGTGGCCTTTCTTTGTTGACTAACTTTGTATTCACCGAGGAAGTGAGCCACCATGAACAATCAGTTATCTGCGTTTTACTCATTTAGCTCTCTCTTGCATTATTGAGCTGTTGGTGAAGACTTAGTAGCATTTCTTTCCAGTGGAACTTTTACATCCATAGTTACTTAAGTCTCTTTCTTTAATTTTCCGAAGCAGGCTAGTGTAGTTAAAGAGAACTTAATTATATATTTATTGTTTTAGCTTTCTAATGGAATCCCTATAGAAAGCTGGTTTATGGATAAAAATGACAATGAGCTCCTAAAATTGATTCCATTTCTGGAGAAGCTTGTAGAACTGGTAAGTATATGGTCTATTTGATTTTTGTTGTTGTTAATTGAACTCTATTGAACAAATCTGTATGTGTATTGGCTTTTAAAGTTAACTGTAAGCCAACTCATCAGATTGAGGCCAGCCTAGGTTATATATGTCACGAGATCCTCCCTAAAAAGAACAGCAGCAGCAACAAATAATTAACCAGTAGAAGATTGTGGCAGAGTGAAAGAGATTAGGGTTGTGTTTGTTTGTTTGTTTTTTCATTTTAAAGAATTATTTATTTTATGTATGTGAGTACCCTTTAGCTGTCTTCAGATATACCAGAAGAGGGCATCAGATCCCATTACAGATGGTTGTGAGCCACCACATGGTAGGTGGGAATTGAACTCAGGACCTCTGGAAGAGCAGTCAGTGCTCTTAACCACTGAGCCTAATTAATTTTTATTTCATGTCCATTGGCTATTGTTCTGCATGTCTCTGTGAGGATGTTGGATCTCCTATAATTAAAGTTTCAGACAGTTGTGATATGCCATGTGCTAGGAACTAAACCTGGGTACTCTGGAAGAAGCAGCCAGTGCTCTTAACCACTGAGCCTAGGTTAATAATATGCAGTAGAAATCGAAGTAGTCGTATTCTTATATTGAAACAAAAGTTGTGAGTGTTGTGGTACACATGGGTCAGTTGAACCCAGCACTAAGGTGGTGGAGGCAAGAATAATATTAGGTCATTCTAATCTGTATGATGAGCTTGAGGTTAGCCTGGGACTAAATGAAACTTGTGTCTCAAAAAAGTGTTCTATACAATTTATTTCTATTTGCTCATTAAAAAGATAAAGTATCTACAAGGCACTTGCAGCCAGTTCTCTGTCAATAAATGTACAAAAATAAGCAGAAGGACTACCCTGCAGAGATCTTGTTGGTAGTGTAAGAATGAGCTTGGCCTTACTATGAACCCAGACTCCAGAGGTGCAGACAATTCTTTGGATCAGTTAGCATAAGGAAGTCCAAAGTGTTTTTAAAAAGTTTTCCTTGCCAAGCAGTGAGAACACCTTTAATTCCAGCACTTTGAGGGAGAGAGACAGAGACAGATTGTCTGGTGGGGTGAGACAAACAACTACCTGGGAGTTCCTGGGGAACATGTGATTTTGATTAGAAGCAGAGAAATTTATTATCACCTGTAATTGCCAAGGTTCTGCCTCGAGGCACTGAGCCTCCAATAAATGATGCAGCTGGTATTCAGAGGAAGTTTATTAGTGACCTGAAAAATGGATCAAAGAAATGGTCAAGATGCGGTTTTGTTTTTCTTGTTGTTTGAGGCAGTGTCTTGCTCTATAGTTTTGATTGGTCTGGAACTTACGGGTATTAGGCTGGCCTGCAACTCATAGAGATCTGTCTGCCTCTGCCTCTTGAATGGTACCATGCCCTGAAGGTCAAGATGTTTAAACAACTTCCATCTTTAAGTGATATGTGAGGAAATTAATAAAGAAGCCAAGAAGATTGGATAGAGTCAGGACTCAAAAGGCTCCCCTTCATCATGGATTTTATAAGAGAAATCCTTCCCTTGGAGGCAAAAGCAGAATAAATAATACTCTCTCTTGGAGGAAGGTAGCAGATTTAGTCATTTGTAGCCTCACTCAAGGTCCTAAACCTCACTGGCCACTGTTGTTTTCCATGAACAGTTTTGAATTATATTAGAAAGTATTAAAATGAGGCCTTTTAGAATTCACTGTTTCTTAGGTTTCTTTTTTTGTTTACAGGAATTGTTTTCTTCTAGAAAATAGAGTTTAATGGCACAACTCTTAACTGTTTTTACAAAAAGAAATTAAAAAAAAAAACTTGTCTAAATTTCGGGTTTATTTTATGTTATATTGTAATTAATACAGTCACCCCTTCATAGCCCTTCTAGAGTGGACCAGTATCTCCCACAATACCAATACCTACACGTGCTCAAGTCCTTTAGAAACTTTAGTCTGGTGTTTGCATATAACTTTTACATAACCTCCCAAATGCTTGAAATCACCTCTAAAGTGCTAATATAGAACAGCTAAGTAAATGCACTGTGCTGTTTAGAGATTATAAGACCATCTCATAGAAATACATGGCTTTTTAAAAGTACTCTTTTCTTCACGCAGAATGAAGATGTCCGGCCTCACATCAGAGACAGATTCCGATTGCATGACTTGCTGCCCCCAGATTAAGTCAGAGACTTGTCATAGCACTGAGGGGGGAGAGAATGCAGGACCCTTTTGGACTAAGACAAAAACATTGCCATTACTGTTGAAATTTTGCATTTTTGTACCCCGTCTTGCTTTTCTTATCTTTGGTGCCCAACAATAATCAAGGGTTACAGAAAGAGACTATCTCGGATTGAACACATACAGTGGGTAGGCTAAAACAGAAGCGTCTGTAGAGTAGTACAGCTCCAGTGAAACTTTCTATGTACAGGACATCTGCAGCTCATAAAGAATTCTGTTTCTGCCACCAGCAGTTTGACCTGTAGTTACACAGGATTTTATGATAATAACAGAGATGAAAGTGGACTTTCATTTTCTCTCTGTTTGGTGCTCTCAGTGGGTTTGTAGCCACTTTTCTGTTACTTTACTATTCTCATTTCAACAGGAATGGCCAGTAAAAGTTGTTTTATTTTTCCTGTTAAGGTTTATAACCTTTTTACATTTCTGACCTGTATTAGATTAGAATCTCATGATGCATTCCTTTTAGTTAAGGCGCTTCATAGTTTTCTGGAAATAGTCAATTTTTAGTTTTTTTTAATTATACATTTTGAATGGCCGTTTTCCTGCTTTGTCTGCCTGCATATTGTATATTTGTTTAAAAATATTCTCTACTTTTAGTCCATGTAAGTTTCATTTAAAAAATGCATTTATATTTTGTTCTGTAATATTCTACTGTAGGTGAAATCTTCAAAAATCAAGAGACTGGGTAGTTAAGAATATATGAATGACTAATATTCAAATGATTTGAACCATTGTGATGACATGTATTCCAGATGGTAATATCTTGCAATGGCACACATTTAATGGATAAAGGTATACCTCAGACTTCACTGTGCTCACTAACCTTTGAGGAGAACGAGTTCAGTCACCTGTTGGGCTTGATTCAGTTACTGCTGCCTTTGGGTTTTCTCCAGGAATGAAGTATTCAGCACAGTGACTCAGTATTTTTACTTTGCATGGGCTGGTAGTACCTCTGTTATGCTCCCAGTTACAATCAGTTTAAGACTCTGTGTAACAGCTGCGGTACCTAACAGTAGCTATGCATAATCCTGTGGCACAGTACACTCCCAGGCCACCAGTGCAGTTAATGTGCTCATAGTGGTTTTCTATGCTATATGAAAATAGTCGTCACGCCTTGGTTCTCTAATGCAGCTACCACAAGAGGTTGATATTTTTATAGTGGCGTGTAATCTCCTTTTCAGGAGGCTTTTTATGGAAGGTAGAATTTGTAAAAGTTAGTATGCTTTGCCTCTCAACTGCATTAACATGCCGCAGGCTCAGACTGTTTTTGTGTAAAGGATGTCAAAGAACGGCACTTTTTCTAAAGAGAAGTTTGATATTTTGTATGCTTGTTAAGAAAGTACAGTATTGGAAATTAAAGGTGGACAACTGATAATTGAGGAGTATGTCAGTTAATTTTTTATGTATATTACCTGTTTACTTGTACAACTTATTGTACAAATTACATGCAGCTTCATTTTCAAATGAATCCTTAAAATAAGGAAATCTTTTTAGGAAAACATTTAATTTTTGTATTTTTGATTTTAAAGGCATGAGTTGTCAGTTTTCAGTGTATTAATGAAGATTTTAACTTTTCATCAGGTTGAGTGTTTTCTTACTATATTATCTGTTGTGTATGTAGTTAGCATATTGTGTCACTGAACTGTTTAAAAATCTAGCATGTAGAGCAAGCCTGTTTTGTGGAAAATCCTTATTCATTAAAAAAAATAATCATGGCAGATTTTCTGCAAAAAAAAAAAAAAAAGCAAAAGCATTTGCAATTCAGATTTTTTTTATTTTAAAAAAGGTATTTTGCTTGCAGGAACAATACTACAGATTCATTTTAATGAGAATCTTCAAAATGTATTTATCTTTAGGGCACCTGGGCATCTTTATGCTGTTTGTCTTATGTCTTTCTTGAAATAAAATGTAAATATGTTACCTTTACATATGCTCTTTCTCAAAATTGTGAACCTAGTTAATATCTTCTTGCCCCATCATTTTTATGCTTATACAGCAAACCCCAGAACCTGTACAAGATTGAATTTTTGACATACGTAATTGTTGAAAGCTTACTTAATCAGGAATTAAGTAAATACAGCCTCAAAGCCCTTCCCACAACTTAAAAGAGGAAACATTTATACCATAGTGCCTGTGGGCACGTTAATAATAAAGAAGCAGGCCCATGCTAGGAGAGTGAGCTCCTGTAAGTCAGCCAGTAGGTGAGTCAACAACAAGACACTTTTGTAGAGAAATGCATTGTGGGAAAGTTTACATGGCCTGAGAGTTGAGACCAAATTAATACATTATTTTTTCCATTACTTTGAGTAATTCTAAAGTTGTTGATAACAAAGTTTAAAGAAGATTCTAAAGAAGTTTGCTGGCTTCATTTTAATAGGTTTATCTTTCAATCATATCTTTTCTTTGTTGGTAGCTGTAGAACACTTCCTTTTAGTTAATCAGAGGTGTGTACTTTTTTAATTGCGATGTGCCCAGCCTGTCAGTGCACACAGCACTCATGACTATAGTAAATGCAGGGGACATGGGTCCATGAAGCACACAGCAAGCTACCTGTGTACACATTACAACTTTTAGGGACCTATTAAAATTGTGCTATTTCCAGTTATGAATGTTTGACTTTTAAGACATTCTTTTAAATATTTGTATCATTGTTAGAGGATATTTACTTGGTTGTATTTTTTAATCCCATGTAATATATGTAGTCCTGACCAGATTTATTACCATTTTTCTCTGGGTCCTAAAGGAGATCGATGACAATTCGTAATCAGAAATTGTTTTATATTTGCTAGTATGTATATTTATTTATCCAATGGCTTTATTTGTTTCCCAAAATTGTTTTGGGACTTGTTGAAAGCATTGTGTAACTTCTATAAATGGCTATTTTCTTGTAACTGTCAGTGATATGGATGTGTACATTGTTTTTATATATATATACATATATATATATCTATATATTTCTGGGTTTTGGGGGGGGCTTTTTTTTTTTTTTGGTTTTTGGTTTTTTTTTTAGGGTTGACTTTTTTGTTTTTAAGTTACCTTTTGCCAATGACTTTCTGTTAGCTTTTCCTTTCATTCAGCCTTCTAACAGAGCTCATTTTTATTATGTTGTCAACTTGCCTGTAAGAGAGACTTCATCTCATCAGTGAAGAAGGCATTTCATTATTCCTACAAGTCGTACAGCAAGCACAGACTGTTCACAAGCTTGGATCACAGCTCTTCCACGTGTGTCAGTCACTTAAAGGACACTGAAGCCTTCATTCTTGTACTGATACGATGGTGTTACACACTACATCACTAGCTAGTTAAGGTTCTCTGACCTGACTTCTCTTTGTCTTCCTAGGTATTTATTTGTTACCTCTTTAAATCTTGTATGTCTAAATTAACTTAGAATAGTTTCCCACTGAATAACTATGCCAAGAACTAGGAAAGAATGTTTATTTTATTTCCCCTTATAGGGGAAGAGTGGACTGGGAACAAAAGTGTAAGGCCAAAAGGCCTTAGGTTATCACTCATTCACTTTCTTATTCCTCTCATGGGCTGTATTTGACTAAAGGTTTGGGGGGTGGGGGTTGCTTTTTTTTTTTTTTTTTTTTTCAGTGCTGATGTATTTTGATTATGCCATTGCTTCTCATGTCTTCCCTTGAGTTGAAAGCCTGCTAGGAGTTTGCATAAAATACCTAAAAGTTCTCAGAGTAAGAACCACAAAACTCAGTACCTTATATTCAAATGTTACTTAAATTATTGAAATCCAAGTCACATTATTAGGATTCATTTTCATATTCATATTTCTGTGTCTTGAATTTAAATTCCATTGTAAATCAATTTAGTCTTTAAAAAGTTTTTAAGAGAGCAAGTTTATTCCAGCATATGGTTTTAATATTAGTATTTTAAGATATATAGTTGACTACCAAACCTACCTGCTATCAGAATTTCACTGAGGAGCTTTTAAACTGTACAGCATCCTGAAGCCTGGGAAGCCACCTCATCTATACAGCAGGCTTGGAGAGTTCTGTGATTTTAAAGCTCTCCCAGTGATTTAAATAGATAACTTTGGTATATCCTGTTTTAAAATAATGTGGTTTGAGACTGGGTTGCAAAATTTGACCAGCCATATCTTTATCTCCCTGTCCCTGTCTCTGTCTCTGTCTCTTTCTCTCTCTGGTAGGATTTTTTTTTTTTTTTTTTTAAGTGCTGGGACCATATTTCACAGAACATATTCAAGATTCGTGGAGGAATAATGAAGATTGAGGCTACTGCTCATTGCCATTTTTGTCATTAATACTTTTAAATTAAGAGTTTGCATTTATAGAACTCTAAATAGCCGATCATTTACATAGCTGAAGGACATGTCCCTGAATGAGACCATTATATATATTAACTAAAATATTTCACTATTTTTTTATTTTATAAATCTTTGTAGAAATAAGCAATGAAATGCTACTTTCATCTTTTGAACTGGGATTTTTCAAGGTTGTGTCCTTTTGGCATTAAGGTAGGGGGGAGTTAATATTCTCTCTACTTATTTCCACATGAATCAATATGAAGTCGTGGACATTTAAAAATCTCAATTTAATTTCTACTTATTTACTATGCAGTATAGCCGTGAACAAGTAATGTAGATTTAGTTTTCTCATCTTTAAATGCCCTAATCACCCTACCTCACAGGGTTGTTGTGGGGATAAATAAAACTTTTATGGAAGTACTTTCTTTGATGACATTTTGTCAGCCTTTCAAAACAATGGAATTTTGAGCATTCTTCTATTCTGTTTTACAAGTATTCGGGTTTTCACATTCTTTACTTTTAGACCTTAGAACATGCCTGTAAGGACCATAGAGTGAGTAAAATATCAGGAAGAACCAATAGAGAAACAGGGTCAGAGCTATGAACCAAGACCAGACGCAGTGCAGTGCAGTGCAGTGTGCTGGCACTCTTGTATAACCACAATTGTCATAAATGCAAAACTTATATAAGTCAGGCCAGTCTACAAAATACTGTCGTCAGCCGGGCGTGATGGCGCACGCCTTTAATCCCAGCACTCGGGAGGCAGAGGCAGGCGGATTTCTGAGTTCGAGGCCAGACTGGTCTACAAAGTGAGTTCAGGACAGCCAGGGCTATACAGAGAAACCCTGTCTCGAAAAAAAAAAAAAAATACTGTTGTCAAAGGAATATGAAGCCGCATCTGTCTGGCTAAAGGTAGCATCTAGTTTTGAAACTACAAGAAAACTGCACCTTCCAGATTAATTCATATCCAGATCAAAGGTCACAGCTGGGAGTAGAATGCAGGTTTCTTAATTACTATTATCCAGTGTAATCTTAGCAATTACTGTGAACCAAGATAAAAGAAAATATCTGAGGTCAATCCAAACAAAGAAGCTTGGTGAGAACTCTTTACATACAAGCTGACTTGGGTCATGATTTGAATTCACTTTCTGGAGTCTTGGATGCTATTTGTAAAATGGGTAACACTAATATCTACCTTTGAGGAATCTAAAGATAAACTACAAAGCAGTCAATAGCAGAAGAGGGTACCCATAGTTGCTGAGAACTTGATATATGAGTGTGTTAGGAAATGGGTCATGATGTTGAAGGGGCTCGAAATACACCATCATCTCAGTACCTAGCATATGTGAGACCCTGGGTTCAAACCTCAACACTATAAAGTACTGACTAGTTAACAAGTATGAACAGAGGTTATACAAACGACTTATGACACCAAAAGCCCTCTTTAAAAACAAAGATGAGCCAGTCTTTAGAGCTTTCAGTAACAACCGCATAAACTGATATTCAACAATATTTGTTTAACATATTATCCTTCCTAAAATACTATCAGGAAAGCTGAGGATATAGTTCATTGGATAGAATGTTTACCTTGAATGCACAAAGGCCTGGTTTTGTCTCTGGCTTGGAATGAAACAAACCTGGTGGCAAACACTTGTAATCCCAGTGGAGGCAGGGTCAAACATTCAGGTTCATTCTTGACTACATAACAGGCTTGAGGCCACTCAGATTCTGTCTCAAGATACTAATGCTGAAGGTATAGATTACTATCAAGTAGTCTGCTTGTTTGGTATTTAGGGTCATGAGTTCTGGCCCTAGTACCTAAAACTAAAGTCCTTACTGTTGTTAACTACTAAACCAAAGATTTCTGTTTATAAAACTGACAGCTGCCATAAGCACTGCCTAGCACTGCAGGTTACCATTGGTTACTGCTGGAGAATGGGTCATGGAAAAGAGCTGCATAGTGCTAGTCGTCATTCAAGTCCCTGCAAAGAGTTTTTGAAGGGAAGGATTGGTTATGGGGGGAGAAGACCAGCTAGGAGTTCTGTGGCTTTGCACAAGCTCTGCTTAGTGGACCCACCTGGAGTGCCAGCACTTAGGGAGATGGAAGCAGACAGACAGTTGAGGACCATTCAGAGCTACAGAGCATAGACTACAAGAGGCCTTAAGAGCAATTTTGTATAACTTAAGTATTCCCTTTCTTCAACTTCTGAAGGCATTCACTGGCTGCAAGTGAAAGTTGAGACTGGTTATATTTGGGCACAGCCTGGCTTACTGTCTGAATCTAGGGAACTTCTTGAAGGAAGGTATGTTTGTTACTCTAGAGCATTCTGATAACCCCAAAAGGTGTGAGAGCTTGAGGCATATGCTCGCTGTCTACTAAGTGAGCTTCGGCCCCCACTCCAGAGCCTAATGTTTAAGTCGTTTCTTGAGTGGATGTGGTTTGGGGTTAAAATGTAAAAAAGTCAATTAGCTGTTTTTGTATCAAATCAGAAATAAAACCGTTTCAAATGTAATTTTGGAATTTTGTAGGAGACTGTTTACTCAGTCTTAGGTTTTTACTTCTGTGAACAGACACCATGACCAATGCAAGTCTTATAAAAGACACCATTTAATTGGGGCTAGCTTATAGGTTCAGAGGTTCAGTCCATTATCATCAAGGCAGGAGTGTGGCAGCTAGGAGAATACTAGCTTCTAGGCAACCAGGAGGGTGGTCTTAAAGCCCAGGCTCACAATGACATACTTCCTCCAACAAGACCACATCTCCTAATAGTGGACAACTCCCTGGGCCAAGCATATTCAATCCACCACATTCCACTCCTTTGCCCCAATAGGCTTGTTCATAGAGTCTATGGGTGCCATACCTAGCTCTAGCTTAATGCAAAATACATTTAATCTAACTTCAAAAGTCCCCATAGTATATAGCAGTCTCAACAATGTTAAAAATCCACAAAATCTCATCTGAAATTCCTGCAGTCACTTAACTGTAATCCTGTATAAAGTCAAAAAATACTGGACAAACTCCATGTGTGATGTCAAAGTGCTCTTCACATCTCCAACTCCTTTCATCCTTGTTGACTGCTGTTGGCAGATCTGGCATTCAACAGCAACAAAACAAACTTCATTCTCTTGGGCTGGTTCCACTCTGTTAGCAGCTTTACTTGGCATCTGTATCCCACAGCTCTAACATCTCTAACATCTTGGGATATCCAAGAGAACTTCAACTTTACAGTTCCAATGTCTGGACCTCTCAAAGGGCTTGGTCATTCTCCAGCTCTGTCTTCTGAAGAGCTCTTGAGCTCTGGTTGACTCCACTTAACTGCTGCTGCTGCTCTTGGTGGTCATTCCATGGCACTGGCATCTCTTCAATATGCTGGGGTCTTCCACTGCAACTAGGCTTTACCAACAGCCTCTCATGGTAGTGCCCCTTTCGTAGTGCCAAGCCTCAATTTCTTTGCATGACTCCTTCATTCCTGGATTATCAACTGCAACTGAGGCTGCACCTTCCCAAAGGCCTTCCATGGCCTCTCACAGTACCAAGCCTTAACTGTTCTTCATGATCCCTTCATGCCTTCAAAACCAATACCACCTAGGTAACTTAAACATCAAGTCCAGCTACAGTTCAAGGTACAACCTTGCTTATCACAGCAATATCCCAGTTCCTGGTACCAACTTCTGTCTTAGGGATTTACTTCTGTGAACAGACACCATGACCAAGATAACTCTTATAAGGACAACATTTAACTGTGGCTGGCATACAGTTTCAGATGGTCAGTCCTTTATGATCAAGGTGGGAGTATGGCAATGTCTAGGCGGGCATGGTGCAGGTGAGTTTTCTACATTTTCATTTGAAGGACACTAGAAGACTGGCTTGCAGGCAGCTAGGAGTCTTAAAGCCCATACCTACAATGACACTTCCTCCAAGAAGCACACATCCTAATAGTGCTACTCCCTAGGCCAAGCATATTCAAACCACCACACTCAGGTAAGTTCCAAACTCTTGGTGATCCTCCTGCCCCAGCTTGCAAGTAGCTGGAACTACAGACATGCACCACTACATCCAGCAAACAAGAATCCTCTGAAGGGATTTTTTTTTGTTTGAATCTGCCTGTACTTGGAATTAAAATCTGTTCTTTAACCCTTTCCTATTCCATGTAAGGTTGAGTCTGGTACTTAACGTACCTAAATATCAGCTTGGATTAATTTTTTGTTGGGGTGCCAGCCCTGGGGCTGGGTCCTTTCTGAAGCAGCCAAGGGAGAAGAGAGCATGCAGGGAGTAGGGGGCAGGCAAAACTTGGTCTTGCAAAGGTGTAGGGTTGCTTTGTATAATAACTTATTCCTATCTTGACTTTGAGTTACTCTGAGGCCAGAGCCTGTAGGCCTCTGGCTCTATTGACACTTGTTGCTAACAGCAGGTGATTAGGTAAAGGATTTACTGCTAGCTCTCCTTTGTCAGGCCTCCAGAAGCCATTCACTAGTCTGGCTGGTTAACTTTTTGTGAACCAGAGAAGGAAAGGAAAAGAATTAAGATGCTTTATACAGACAAATATGCACAGAAACATACACGTTCATACATACATTTTCATTTGATTTCTCATTTACACATTAACATAGTCACATTTTTATTGGGCCTAACCACCTGTCTCAAACACTCTGTATTTATGCATGCTTAAATACATATACCTACACATATATGAACACAGACATATATATATGGATGGTTGGAGCAGAGCTAACCAACAACTTTATTTTTCTCTGGCCTTTTAATACCCTCTTAGACAAAACGTTCTTTAGAAAATTACCTCAGAGATAGAAAGTTATATTAAATGGGAGTTACAGAAGGATGTTGATAATAAGTTCAAAGCAGTATTTCATTCTAATATGCCCATCATAAGTTCAAAGCAACAGCTTTTTACAGGGCCTTGCCTTATAGTACACACTTGTGGCTTTATCCTTGAACCTAAATTTGTCCCAAGCCTATTTCTCTTTAACGTAATTGTGAAAGCTCATTGTATTTCTTTTTTTTTTTTTTTTTTTGGTTTTTGGAGACAGGGTTTCTCTGTATAGCCCTGGCTGTCCTGGAACTAACTTTGTAGACCAGGCTGGCTTCAAACTCAGAAATCCGCCTGCCTCTGCCTCCCGAGTGCTGGGATTAAAGGCGTGCGCCACCACGCCCGGCTGCTCATTGTATTTCTTATGTGGTCTTTACTATTATGAGTGGGCACATTCTAGTCTTGATTCCAACTTTGTCCCATCTTTCTACCAAAGCAACTAAGACCATCTCTTAAAATTTTCTTCCTAAGATTGTTTGAATCAAACCTGGGATTCTATAGAGTCACTAATTCATCAAAACAGAATGAATTTATGAAACTTCATCTTTATGTTGATCTGAAGAAAATCTGATGAATAGGGTGGGCTAATGCCAAGAGATTATTATATTTATTTAATAATGATAGTAAAAGCATATCAGCTTCAAGAAGCAATCCTGAAATGAAGTCTCTCTGGAACCCTGCCATGGAACTCACCCATTGCAGACTACGTAAAAATGGTGGGCCACCTCCAAGAAGGCCACCTGCTAGTCTTGCTACGTGGATGCTGACAATTTTTGATGTCATTTATTCTGCAGTAGCTTTAATAACAGACTCCTTGACACATGCTTGTAATCCTAGCTCTAGGGGTGGGGATGGGGGCCTGTGGTAAAAAGATTATCCCAAATTTAAGGACAGATTAGGCTATATAGCTATCTCAAAACAACAAAGAAAATAGTTCAAGGGAAGAGTTACTTTGTTCTGTAATGTTAGAGATCAAATTCATATAAAATTGATTTAGAATAGGAACACAGCCAGTGTTTTATACCCATCAGTTACACATCCAGTTTTTCCAACTACTGATTGAAAATATTGTACCAAAGTTGTAGACTTTACCTTTATCTCTTAATGATAAAGTATAATCACATGACAGGTGATTGCGGAGTATGGGGGATGGTATATTCTCATGCTATTTTATGCAATTTCATATAAAGGACTTGAAAATCCATACATTTTGCTACCAGTGGACTGGAGAGCCAAACCAATTTTGCAGATAGGGAGAGATGACTGTACTGTTACCCTTTAAGGGTTCCCCTAGAGCAGTGGTTCTTAACCTTTCTGATGCTGTGACCCTTTAATATAGTTTCTCGGGGCTGGTGAGATGGCTCAGTGGGTAAGAGCACCCGACTGCTCTTNNGAAGGTCCNGAGTTCAAATCCCAGCAACCACATGGTGGCTCATAACCATCCGTAACAAGATCTGACGCCCTCTTCTGGAGTGTCTGAAGACAGCTACAGTGTACTTACATATAGTAAATAAATAAATCTTTAAAAAAAAAAAAAGAAAGAAAAGAAAAAGCAGCATGCCCAGTTTTACAGATAATTTTTTGTTTGTTTGTTTTTTGTTTTTCAAGACAGGGTTTCTCTGTATAACTCTGGCTGTCCTGGAACTCATTTTATAGACCAGGCTGGCCTCTAACTCAGAAATCCGCCTGCCTCTGTCTTCCAAGTGCTGGGATTAAAGGCGTGCGCCACCACGCCCGGTATACAGATAAATTCTTAATATACTGAAAATGATATCAATGCTACATACTTACACACTGTGTAAGTAGTAACATAGTACCTTGAGAGGTCTAATGCTATCAGCTGGCTCTAGAATTGCCCTGGGCATGCCTGGAAGGGATCAGGTAGATTAGATTAACAGAGGTTAGTTTATGTTAGCCTGACCTTTGGGGAGCACTATTCCATGGGCTAGGGTCACAGCTCTGCTTCCTGTGACCACTGGGGTAACCAGCTGCTTCCTACTCTTGCCTACATGCCGTGCCTGCCTTGGACTGTATCCCTTGGAGGTACAAATCAAGCCCTTAAATTGCTTTAACCAGGCATTTAAATAACTAACACACTTCGGCTCCTCTAAACCCATTTTTAAAATATTTATTTCTGGGTCTCATGTAATGCAGACTGGTCCCAAACATGCTGTGTAGCTGAGCCTGATCAACTGTGTACTCCAATCCTCCAGCTTCCACCTTCCAAGTGCTAGGGGTTAGAAGCATGCTCTATTGCAGAAGTTCTCAACCTGTGGGTTAAACCCCTTGGGGTGGGGGAGGTGTCAAATGACCCTTTCACAGGAGATCGCCTAAGACCATAGCTAAACATGTTTATATTACAACTTATAACAGCAAAATTACAGTTATGGAATAGCAATGAAAATAATTTTCTGTTTGGGTATCATCACACTTGAGCTGTATTAAATAAAGGATTTAATTAGAAAGGTTGAGAACCACTGCTCTATCATGTCTCGTTTAATGTGGTGTTGAAGATTGAACCTGGGGCTTTGAACATGCTAGCCAAGCATTCTAAACAACTAAGTTACACTCCCAGCCTTCAAAACCAATTTTTAGTTTCAGAGAGTATCTCAGTTATCCCAGGCTGGTCCTGAACTTGCTGTATAGCTGAGCATGGCCTTGAGCTTCTGATCCCCTTGCTGGACAAAAAACATCTTTAAAAAAAAAAAAAGAAGAAGAAGAAAGAAAAGAAAAAAAACAAACAAAAGCAAAAAGGGCTGGAGAGATGGCCTCTTCTAGAGTTCCTGAGATAATTCCTGGCAACCACATGGTGGCTCACAACCATCTGCAATGGGATCTGATGCCCTGGTATATACTCGTATAAATAATAATAAATAAATAATATAAAAAAAAAACTTCAAGCTGGGCGTGGTGGTGCACTCCTTTAATCCCAGCACTTGGGAGGCAGAGGCAGACAGATTTCTGAGTTCGAGGCCAGCCTCATCTACAAAGTGAGTTCCAGGACAGCCAGGGCTATACAGAGAAACCCTGTCTTGAAAAACCAAAAAAAAAAAAAAAAAAAAACTTCAAAACCTCTGATCCCCTATTCATGTCCCAGGTCTTGGAATTATAGGTGTGCACTACCACACTTATTTTAGGCAGTCCTAAAGATCCAGGTTGAACTCAAGTCTTTGTGCATAGTAAGCAAGTGCTCTACCACAGGAGCCATATCCCCAGCCCTCAATCTCCAACCCCCACCTTTATTTTTGTGTGTATGACTTTTGCCTGCATGTTATGTCTGTGCATCATATTGTGCCTGGTGGTCAGATCCTGTGGAACCTGGAGCTACAGTTAGTTGTTAGCTCCCATGTGAATACAGCAATTGAACCCAGGTCTTCTTCATGGTCAAGTCACCTATGTAGCCCTTATACCTATTTTAAATTGCATGTAGCTTAAGCCTTGAAGTTAGTAACTTCAGAACCAAGTATAGTATAATTATTTGATAAAGAAATGAATGAGCCCACATTTCAAAATTTGGATTTATAATCCCAGAACATTGATTTTGTGCATCTGGAATTGATGACACTCAGGGAAACAGGTTCATGCTACACAGAGTCACTAAGTGTTAAGTCTAAATCTCACTTTTATTCATTTTCAGTAAGAAATCACAACTAGGGCTGGAGAGATGGCTCAGAGGTTAAGAGCACTGGCTGCTCTTCCAGAGGTCCTGAGTTCAATTCCAAACAACCACATGGTGGCTCACAACCATCTATAGAGGATCTGATGCCCTCTTCAGGCAGGTGGATGTATATGCAGCAGAGCACTTATATATTAAATAAAATAAATAAGTGCCGGGGCGTGGTAGCGCACGCCTTTAATCCCAGCACTCCGGAGGCAGAGGCAGGTGGATTTCTGAGTTCGAGGCCAGCCTGGTCTACAGAGTGAGTTCCAGGACAGCCAAGGCTATACAGAGAAACCCTGTCTCAAAAAACCAAAATAAATAAATAAATAAATAAGTAAATCACAACTAGATCCCTACTTACTGAATAGTACTAGAGAATAAGTCTAATGAAAACATTTTTTCTTTTGTGGGTGGGAGTAAGTCTCAGATAGTCCTGACTGGCCTCAAAATATGTAGCTAAGGTTGACTTTGAACTCCTGATCCTTCTGCCTTCAATATTCTGTTACCAAACCCAGTTACTTAAAGTGTTATAGCTAGGGCTGGTGAGATAGCTCAGTGGGTAAGAGCACCCGACTGATCTTCTGATAGGTCAGGAGTTCAAATCCCAACAAACACATGGTGGCTCATAACCATCAGTAAAAGATCTGACGCCCTCTTCTGGAGTGTCTGAAGACAGCTACAGTGTATTTACATATAATAAATAAATAAATCTTTAAAAAAAAAAAGAGTGTTATAGCTAATATCTAGTTACTTAACAGTATGTCATCACTTCCACTATATAAATATCTGTCAAAGTCTGCTGGCCAGGGGTATAGGGTGGATGTGGCTCAATATTAGAGTACTAGCAAGCACTCATGAGTCCTACTTAAATTCGATGCCAAACAAGTTCATATATCAGCTTAACTTCTCTGGTGACAAATTAGTTTTGTTACTTGGTCTTGCCTTCCTTTTTAGTTAACTTTTAAAAAAACATACAGTGTCATCAATTCCAGGCAAGTGAGACTGGGATAGAGTGGTTTTTGTAGCAGACATGAAGTCCTGGGTTTGATTTGTACATATAGCAGCTATATTGACTCATTGTTTGGCTAATTATTTGGACTCAACATCATCTTAGCCACGTGTTTACAAGTTCAAAATACAGATTCAGTGCCTCCAACTTATATAATAAAAACACTTGCTGCTTTAGTCATCAGCTCTATTAATTTTTATTTCAGGTTACCTTTCATGAAGCACAGGTTTTTCCTGAACACAAAACAAATTCAGTTCCTTTTTTTTTGTTTTTGTTTTTTTTTTTTTGTTTGTTTGTTTTTTCGAGACAGGGTTTCTCTGTGTAGTCCTGGCTGTCCTGGAACTCACTCTGTAGACCAAGCTGGCCTTGATCTCAGAAATTCACCTGCCGCTGCCTCCCAAGTGCTGGGATTAAAGGCATATGCCACCACGCCCAGCTTCCTTTGTTTTTTGAGATGAAATCTGACCACAGCCCAAGGCTGGGCTGGAGTTCCCTGTGTAACTCCACTTGTCTCAGCCACACTGCCCAGTGAAAAGGCCCCAGTTCTGCAAGGATATCTATACATGAAGTCACTTAAATGCTTGCCATTTACAGCAAAGCACTGGCCTGTAAAGATGTCATTACTGCCTTACTGTGTATGAAGATTTTTTTGTTGTTTTTATTTTTGTTTTTTGTTTTTTCAAAACAGGGTTTCTCTGTGTAGCCCTGGCTGTCCTGGAACTCATTTTATAGACCAGGCCATCCTCGAACTCAGAAATCCACCTGCCTCTGCCTCCCGAGTGCGGGATTAAAGGCATGTGCCACCACACCCGGCTGTGTATGAAGATTTTTAGCTGAGATCAAGAAATCACTGGAAAGGCCCTGGTGTTTAAAGGAGAGCAGATGTCTTAACTACCACAGAGGAGGTTTTTGGCCCTACCCTCAGCCAATTCTTAAGTTCTAGGAACTCAAGGTTCAAGTACTGACATTTTGGGGGAAGCAATCTTAGTTACTTCACAACAATTCCACAGAGGTGTTTAAAATAACTTGATTTTCACAGATCTGAAGACTGGTGATGTTAGCTGTGCCATTCTTGCTTAATTTCAAAATTGTGTTCAAAATGTGTCTACAGAAGAAATAATTTAAGACTTAATTTAGTTGGATAGACAAGATGGTTTCTTCAAACCTGTGTGTGTGTCAGTGGAGCTGGAACAGTCATGATCTGGCTTAATGTTTCTCCTTGTATAGCTTCTCCATGTAGTTAAGTCGGAACTTCCTCCGAGCATGGCAATCTCTTATGGCCCATACCTTTATTCCTAGCACTCGGTAGACAGAGAGAGGCAGGTGGATCTCTGTGAGTTTGAAGCCAGCCCAGCCTGCAAAGTGAGTCTGGGGCAGCCAGGGATTGTTACACAGAGAAACCTTGTCTTGAAAAACCAGGAAAAAAAAAAAAGGAATTTTTATGTGAGTTGGGTATGGTGATGCATGACTGTAATCCAAATACTCAGGCAACAGAGGGAGGAAGAACAGAATAGTTCAAGGTTCTTCTCCAGTTGGTGAGTTTGGGGCCAACCTGGTCTGCAAGAGACCCAGTCTCAAAACAAAACAAAACCAAACCAAAAGCAAACTTCTTAAATAGCAGATGGCATCTACAAGAGCACTCTAAGAAATAATAGGTAGTTTCCAGGTCACCTTATAGCTTAGGATTTGATGTATCTGTAAATTCAATAGTACAAAAAGAAACCATAAGGGTTCAGATTCAAGCGAAGACTATGACTTAAGGCTTAAATATTGTTCCCTGGGGAGTCAACACTGGAAGGATTTACTACACATTTGGCATTGGTATTAGGGACCCTACTTGGAGACAGGTCCCAACTATATGAACTATCTTGAAGCACATACTATTTGAAAGGCTTGTTGGAAAATATAAGAGGTGCACAAAACAAGGGACCTTGTGCTACAAGTCCAATGGATTTATTCACTCTCCTAAGTCTCTAGATCTGCTGAGCAATCAGCTGTGTAAAACAGCAGGTATGGATCTCCGTTGTTGTACACTCCAGCAATCTCCAGAGAAGGAGAACGTGACTGCACATTCTCTCATACACACAGCCAAGGACCCAGGTCAGTCACTAAAAGCAGAGCATCTGAGTGACTAGAAGAACGTGCCACATTCCAGAGTATATTTACATGTATTGTATATACACAGAGTTGGAATGTAAAAACAATCCTGGGGCTGGAGAGATGGCTCAGTAGTTAAGAGCGCTGACTGCTCTTCCGAAGGTCCTGAGTTCAAATCCCAGAAGGCACATGGTGGTTCACAACCATCCATAATGAGATCTGATGCCCTCTTCCGGGGTGTCTGAAGATAGCTACAGTATACTTATATATAATAATAAATAAATCTTCAAAAAAAACAATGTAAAGAATAGCAAACATCTTTTCAAGATCTATGTGGTCAAACAATTTTTCCTGTATTCTTTATTGTAAGAAGAATTCATTATTGAGTCATTTTTAAGGCAAATTACTGAGCATTTACTATGTACCAGGTACTGGGAATACAGCAGCAAAGAAAATAGAGAGCTACATGTGTTTGCACACAGGTCTGCCACCCCATCTCACTGAATTGGGAAGCAGAGGCAGGAGGATGAATCTAGAGTGAAGGTCAACAATTACCTAGCAAGTTCCAGGTCTAAGACCTTGTTTCATGCCGCCTCCCCTACCTCACAATAACGGGGAACAAGCAAGAGACCCATGCTTCAGGCAGAAAACAGGATCATCACAGAAGGCATGTGATGACAAACCCAGAAAACAGATAACTAAGCACTCTGCCCACTGAGCTACATGCCCAGACCACAGAAGGGGACATTTGGCTTTAATGTGAAAGAGGAGAAGCCATCCATGGGGAGTGTGGGAAGAGCACCACAGTCAGAAATGTTATTGACTCTAAAGCTCCTAGAAGTAGTCTCAGCAATGAAGGGAATAAGGGAGATGGGAGTGGGGCAATCAGAGGGTAGGAGAGACAGCAGAGGGAGAAAAAGATAGAGACCAGCATATGTCTGAAGTAGGACAGCCTACAAGGGCTTATTGACCAGGAAAACATGCTGAACTTTCATTTGGGGACAGGGTCACATATAACCCAGGCTGCCCTCAGACTTCCTATGGAGTTAAGTATGGCTTTCCTTTTCCATCCTCCTGCCTCCACCTCCTGAGTGTGTGGGGTTACAGTGTGTGCATGCATCATTTATATGGTGCTAAGGATTGAATTTATGGCCTTGTTTTATTTTTTTATTTTTATTTTTTTATTTTATTTTCGAGACAGGGTTTCTCTGTATAGCCCTGGCTGTCCTGGAACTCACTCTGTAGACCAGGCTGGCCTCGAACTCAGAAATCCGCCTGCCTCAGCCTCCCGAGCTCTGGGATTAAAGGCGTGCGCCACCACGCCCGGCTAAGCAGTCTACCAGCTACATTACATCCCCAGGCTAAAAAGTTGAGGTTTTTCTAAAAATACAAAGTTATTAAAGATATTTTACCTGGAAGGAAGCAATGTTATTTACTATTTATTCAGACAGGTTGGCCTCAAACTTGGGATCTTTTGGCTTCTGAATCAAGGGATGGAGCACAGGCTTGAATGGCCACCACACCTGGTATAAACTGCATTTTAAGTTAGCATACTGTTGTGTGGGAGATTGTGGAGAAAGAAAGGAAGATGGAATACCAGATGGGAAATTACAAAAAAAAAAAAAAAAAAAAAAAGATTCAGGTAGTAGTAAGTAGTTTTTCAATTTCAGTAATGGAAGCAGAGTTATAAACTTTGGTAACAAATGGAATATTCAGGAGGTCAGAGAGAGCAAGAAGTGAGGGACAGCTTTCAGGTCTTGATTTGGGCATCTCAGTGTCACAGCCACTCAACCTAGGGCAACCTTTTCCTCCTCTGACCTTCAGTCCCTACATTAGGGCTCTCCACAGAAACAGATCAATGGGATGCATATTATCAAGACAATTTAAGGAATTTAGAGCACACAGTTATCCAAAATCGTCAGGGCAGGCAAGGGACATCTAATGCTGTGGTCTGGAGGCTTAAGTCTTCCTTCCTAGGGTCTTGTCTTAATTTGGATTCACAACTGGATCAACATATATTACAATGCTTTACTCAGCTTATTGATTTAAACGTTAGTCACATCTACATTCACAGCAACTAGACTGGTATTTGACTAAAAGCTAGGGGAAATGGGTACCACAGTCTAGTCAAGCTGATAAATAGAATTAGCCATTCTGTTGCCTTTGATCTTAAAATAGTTTTCAGACTGGTTCCTTTGTCTCCATTGTTACTGGCTTAATCTGGGCTTGAGTTATCCTTGCAGAATTAATTCATTCCAGTTGGAAATCGCATAGCTCAGTGGTAATGCAAGGAATGCAGGGCTCTTGGTTTTATCCTATACTTATGTACTAGGTACTTTGTCAAATCATAAATGGATGCTTTCTTTTATAGAGTGTCACCTCTCACTTTAATAATGCTGTAGAACATTTCTTGAAAGACTGCCTTATAAAATGTTTACTTGTAGACGAAAAATACACAAGAAACGTTAAGTACTGAGAATGGCTGATCTGTGTCTGTTTTTTTTAAGACTTAAAAACCTAAGCTCGTAGCCGGGCGTGGTGGCGCACGCCTTTAATCCCAGTACTTGGGAGGCAGAGGCAGGCGGATTTCTGAGTTCGAGGCCAGCCTGGTCTACAAAGTGAGTTCCAGGACAGCCAGGGCTATACAAAGAAACCCTGTCTCGAAAAAAACCAAAACCAAAACCAAAACAAAACAAAAACCTAAGCTCGTGCCTTTAATCCCAGCACTTGGGAGCCAGCCTGGTTCACAGAGGAGTTCCAGAACAGCCCAGGCGACACAGAGAAACTTGTCTTAAAAACAAAACACTTTAAAAACTGTGAATATATTGGAAAATCAGACAATATCTAAACTAGCGCCTCCTTTAATATCCTTACAGGGAAGCCCTGTGCCAAGGGGGAGAGAATTTTGCTCCTTTTAGGTTCTTTATATATCAGTTTACCTGTTCGATTGCACTCAGTCAGATGAGCACCACAAGCCTTCTCTCTCTACCAGAAATGCACCGGAGCACAAGTCACTTTGGTTTCTCAAACTCCAGCTTCACCAGTGCCTACCGCGGGCAGGAAGCTGAAACTTCCGTCGTCGTTAATGCTACCTTTTTATATCTAACCTCATAATGCTTCTTTTTGTTGCAGCCATTGCACTGTGTCGAAATCTGTTTACATAACTATTTTGCTACTGTGTTGAGGACAGACTAGAATAAGCCTGGGACGGACCACGGAACTCCGAAATGTTTTCGCCAAAAGAATCACCGTGCTGGACTTCGGGTGATCACCGGGAGGGAAAACCCGGGAGACTTGGATTAGACTTCGATCTCGGTGCCCGAATGCCAGGAGGCCACGGGATATCTGCCCTGTCTACTTCCTCCTCGCTGCTCGCCTGCTGCTGGCTCACAGTTCACCAGCACTAGAAGATCCACTCGCTAGCCGAGCGCCGCCCTCCTCGCGCGTGCGCAATTCCTTTCTCTTCCGGGGGTGGGTGGGTGAGGGGTGTGGCTTGGGGAGCCCCAGGGCTGGTCCGCGTCTCCTAGCCCAGCGTCGCCCCACCCCGCCCCGCCCCGCCCCGCCCCGCCCCTGCCGCGCACGTCGCTCGGGGGGCGGAGCCTCTGCCAGGCGCCCAGTCAGCCACCGTCCCAGCCTGCCCCGCGCGGGCCAACGAGAGCCAGCCCAGTGACTCACCTCTGCCGCGCTAACTCTTCGCAGCTCTTCCCATCGCACACGCTCACCCCCGGGTCGAGATGGCGGCGGCGGCGGCGGCAGCGGCGGCGGGGGACTCAGACTCCTGGGGTGAGCAGAAGTTCCGGCCCAAATGTGGGCTGTGGCGGCCCCGCTCCCACGCGTGTACTAATGCGACTCGCTCTCTTCCGTAGACGCGGACACGTTCGCTATGGAGGACCCGGTGCGGAAGGTCGCGGGCGGCGGCACCGCCGGCGGGGACCGCTGGGAAGGCGAGGACGAGGACGAGGACGTGAAGGTAGGGCCGGGCCGGGGCGCCAGGCTACGCGGGTGGGCGCCGGCTGAGGGCGGGGAGATCGGGCCCCGGCGGCGCCGCCCGGGCCTGCGGGCCGTGGGTCCCGCGTGAGCGTCGGCCCGGAGGTTCCCTGGTTCCCTCGGCTGTACGGCCATGTGGGCAGCAGGCGGCGGCTTGTTCGGCCGGACTCTGCGGAGGGTGGTGGCCGCCTGGGCCCCAGCCCTTCACCGAGGGTCCGCTCTCTGGCCTGGAACCTAACTGGCGACGAGAAGTGACAGCAGCAGTCCGGTCGGCCCACGTGCTAGCCTCGCAGTCCAGAACCTCTCCCCGAAACTAGGCGAACAGATCGGGAACTCGGTTTCAGTGTTTGTCCCATATGGAAAGTCGTGGACCCGCCTTTCCTAGTTCGGCTCTCCCATGTGTCACTAACTTCGGTATGATTGTGAAGGCCGGTAGTTCGTTTGAGCGATTAGATGGAGAAAATACATAGATTTTTCTAAACTAGAATTGGAGTAGTAAAACAACTTTTAGTTCTCCCTTCCCCCACCCTGTGGTAAGAAGGATGGACTGAGAGCACTGAGATAACCATCCGGTTAGTGGACAGAACTGTGAACTCTGAAAAACAGAGTTAACAGTTATTCATCTACACAGGGACAGACAGGCTTAGGGAAAAAAAACAAACCCAAAGAGTTGGTGGTTGTGGTAGGCCAGGGGCCAGTGGTTTTTTTTTTTTTTTTTTTGTATTGTAAATTCGAGTCCTATTCACCTTTATTGTTTGTAAAAACTCGCACGGGCTCATCATACAGCTTTAGATATACTGTTTGGATTTTTCATTTTTTCATTTTTACTCTGAACTTTGCTGAAGTGTATGTCTACTTTAGCAGACAGCCTGAATTTGAGGAATGAAGTGATCTTTGTATATACATTGAAGTTAATAATAGTGTTGTTGACTGGCTACTTATGTGCTTTCTTTATCTATTGTATGTATACACTTGGGCATGGTTTGTTACCGACCTTCTATTACCACATCACAGCAGATTTTCAGTTTTAACTTTTCACTTTTGCTAGGAAGTAGAAGTTAGAACATCTTATAAAGTTAAAGAAGTTAAAGTTAAGAGATGGGAGTAAGTTTAAAACAAAACAGGGGGCAGTGGGGGAAATTAGAGGAAGCCGGAATAAATTCCAGAAAGTTGTTTAAAGCTTTTCAGTAATGATGCCATGTAGTATCTACCTGGGATTATGGAATCTAAATGGTGTCATTCCTGATGTTTATAATTCTTATCACTTAACAGTGGTTGTGAACCTTCCTGGTGCTGTGAACTTTTAGCTTGTATTTAACATGTTGTGGTGGTGACCCCCTCCCAAGCATAAAGTTAGTTTTTTGCTACTTTATAACTAATTTTGCTGCTATTATGACTTGTAAATATCTGATGCAGGATATCTGAGCTCTGAAAGAACCACTGTATAAGAGCTAACTGGGGAAACTTAGAAGTGAGTTACTTGTAAAAACCACCTTGTCCACTCACTCTCCCAGTGCAAACTTACTTTGGTATACATAACCAGTCTTATACATAGTGTTTGAAGTTGATGTTGCAGATTGGAAGCTGATTGTGTCCATCCTGTTGTAGTGTTGAAATTTTGCTTTATTTCTATTCTCATGATACAGTATATAAAAATAGTTTTTGACTCCTGGGTTTTAGACTCAGACTGGATTATGTTACCTTGGCATTTTCTAGTTACTCTTTCTCAATATGTAAATAATCATAATGAGACTTGCATTACATACTTTTTTTGTTATTTTTGCATGTTTTGTTTTGAGACTTGTTCTCACTGTGTCAACCAGGCTGGCTTGGAACCTCACAGAAGTCTACCTGGCTCTGTCTCGTGAGTGCTGGGATTAAAGGAGTACACCACACCACCATCAGAATTACTTTTTTTTTTTGGTTTTTCCAGACAGGGTTTCTCTGTATAATCCTGGCTGTCCTGGAACTCACTCTGTAGACCAGGCTGGCCTCGAACTCAGAAATCCGTCTGCCTCTGCCTCCCAAGTGCTGGGATTAAAGGTGTGCGCCACCACGCCTGGCTTACAGTGTCTTAGCTTAGTTACTCGCTCTAGTTGACTGTCCTTTTTAGTATTTTGCCTTTCTGATTGTTCAGTAGCTGTCTTGCAGTGACCAAAATGGACTTAAGCTGTAGACCTTAATATTCATGGAGGAGGACAGACTTTTTCACAGTATAAAGGTGAAACCTAGTGGCTAGAGAGATGGCCTAAGAGCAGTGTTCTCTTCTAGAGGGCCAGAGTCAGATTCCTAGCACTTACATCACAGCTGTCTGTGGCTTTAGCTCCAGGCATCTCTGTCCTTGTAGACCTGCTGTCACACGCACATGCATATCCACAGGTAGGCAGGCATACTTTTTTTTTTTTTTTTTAGAACTAATGAGTGTACATCTTATTTTTACTTAGTATTTACTTAGACTTTTTCTTACTATCCTGATACGCAGAGGTAGCAGGAAGAAATGTTTACTTTGTGTGTGTGTGTGTGTGTGTGTATTATGAGAATAACTAGAGTAATGTGCAGGATGTAGATGCAGGATTGAGTACCTACTGAAAGCATGGGCAATGCAGCTTTAAAGCCGTTTTACTAGATTCCCTATGTTCATTCCAGTTGAACAGGTTACAAATTAGGTTTATTATTCGAAAGGTGAACAAAGGAAACTTTTGATTGTGTTCAGCTGTCTCAGGCATTTTGTTTTATTTTGTTTTTGTTGCTTGTTTGTTTGTTTCAAGACAGGGTTTCTCTGTAGTCCTGGCTGTCCTGGAACTTTCTTTGTAGACCAGGCTGGCCTTGAACTCAGAAATCCCCCTGCCTCTGCCTCCCAAGTGCTAGGATACCACCACCGGGCTTGTTTTTTTTTTTTTTTTTTTATGTTTCGTTATTTCAGGCAGGTTCTCATGTGGCCCAAGGCTGGCCTCAACCTCAGCCAGGTGAATTCTGGGACCTTGCCTAACCCTAACCCTAACCTTGCCTACAGACATTTGAGAACTAGGATTGAAGGCATGTACAACTACTCCTAGTTTATGACTCCTTGGGGATAGAACTAAGGGCAAGCCACCAACTGAACTACATCTCCAGCCTTTAGCTGTGTGTTTCTCTAGTTGCCTTGTAGAATTTATTACACAAGGTCTCAGAACTGACCCAGATGAATGCTATGCACTAATCAGCCAAGCCTTACTCATTTACTTTAAGGATCTATCCAAATTAATAATACAAATCCTCCAGAATAAGGACATCTTTTTTCAAGTATTAGCACTTCTGAGGAATAGGATCTATATTTAATTTTTATTTAATTTTATTTTTGGGGCAGGATCTCCAATTTGGATCTTCTGGCTTCAGCCTTCCAATATTTTTTATTTTTATTTTTTTGGCTTTTTTGAGACAGGGTTTCTCTGTATAGCCCTGGCTGTCCTGGAACTCATTCTGTGGACCAGGCTGGCCTCAAACTCAGAAATCCGCCTGCCTCTGCCTCCCAAGTGTTGGGATTAAAGGCGTGGGCCACCACCGCCCAGCCAAAGTTCTTTTAAGTGGTGTGTGTGATTTCAAGATTTTTGTTTTAGAGAAAAATATGATTACAATAGGGTGACCATTTTGCCAGAAAGTAGGAAATCTTTTGTTTTCATTAAGGAGTGTATGGTATAGCCCAGGATAGTGGATAGAACCCAGGGCAAGCCACCAACTGAACTACAGTGTACAGATTCACAGTGTACTAAGGATGGCCTTGAATTGTCTCCTCCCAAGGGCTGTGATGAGAGCTATGTGCTAGGTACCTTGTTTATGCAATTCCAGTTATGGAACTCAGGATGGTTTGACACTACCTACTGAACTGTACCCCAGCCCTGCCTTTTTTGGGGAGGTAGGGGAGCAGTCTTGTTGTATACATTAGGCTGGACTGAACACTCAAGCTTCCCCTGCCTCAACCTTCTTACAAGTGTTGGCTGAATATTTGTATCTTAAAGAGAATATTTTTCTATAAAATAGTAAATTTCACTTAGAGAGCTTTATTTTTGTGTGTGGACATACATGCTACATGGTATGTATCAATCAGAGGACAACTTGGGAATCAGTTATCTCAATTTTTTTTTTTTTTTTTTTGGTTTTTTTCGAGACAGGGTTTCTCTGTTTAGCCCTGGCTGTCCTGGTTTTTTATTGAAAAACATTTTACTTATTTTATTTGTTGTACTGGGCCATTACAGATAAATTAGTTACTTGTTTAGTGTTTGATTGGGGTTTTTAAATATTAATTTTACATTATATTTTGTCTGCATGTGTGTATGTGTACAATGTGTGTGCCTGGTGCTCATGAAAGTTAGAAGACAGCATCAGATGCTATGGAACTGGAGTTAGAATTGTGAGCCAGGTCTTCTACAAGAGCAATAAGTGCTTTAAAACACTGAGCCAGCTTTCCAGCCCTAGTATAGAATTTACTGAAATAATTATTTTGACTTAAGATGGTAAAACATTTAGCTTTCTTTTAAAAACTGAATTTTTTTTTTTTAAAGATTTATTTATTTATTATATGTAGGTACACTGTAGCTGTCTTCAGACACTCCAGAAGAGGGCGTCAGATCTTGTTACAGATGGTTATGAGCCACTATGTGGTTGCTGGGATTTGAACTCCGGACCTTCGGAAGAGCAGTCGGGTGCTCTTACCCACTGAGTCATCTCACCAGCCCCTAAAAACTGAATTTTAATGAGAAGGCTAGCCTTATCAGTTCTGAAGTTGCTTAGAGCAGAAACTACATAATTTACTGAGTACTAAAAAGTTGTTTTTCCAGTAAGAAATTATGTGGTATCCTGTGGGCTAGGGATATAGCTCAGTTGGTAGAGTGCTTGCCTAAGATACATGAAACTCTGGGTTCCATTTCCAGCATTATGTAAGCTTGGTATGATAGTGGTACCCCTCCTCTAATTTCAGCACTCAGGATAAGAAGTTTAAGGTCGTCTGCTCATGGGGAGTATCTTAGGTTTTTATTGCTGTGAAGAAACACCAGGACCACCACAACTCTTATAAAGAAGTATATTTCATTGGTGCTGGCTTACAGTTTCAAAGGTTCAGTCCATTATCATGGTGGGAAGCATGGCAGCGTGCAGACCTGATGCTGGAGGAGCCAAGGGTTTTACATACTTGTAGCGAGAATCAGAGACTGTCAGCCAGAGACAGGTAGCCAGGAGGAGACTCTTTTCCACCCTGGGCAGAGCTTGAGCATAGGTGGAGCCCTCAAAGCCCCAACCCACAGTGATACTTCCTTCAACAAGGCCACATCTCCTAATAGTGCCACTCTCCATGGGCCAACCATTCAAAATCTGTGGAGGTCAAACCTATTCAAATCATCATAGGGAGTTTGAGGTAGCTCTGGGCTACTCTGCCTTTAAGAAGAAAAAAATCAAAAAGGTTTGCTGGACCAAACTGAGGGAAAAAGGAGAGAAATATATGTTAACTCCTGGGCTATTGCTATGGGGTAGAACAACTTTAACTGTTCTTTTGAAGCTATGCCCATTTGACAGTCGATAATTATGTATTGCTTCAGTTGGAAAGCATTTTCAGCCTTAAATACATTTTTCTCAATGTATACGATAATCCACATTTTCATATTATGAAAATGACAGGACCAACCAACTGTTAGGTACATTATTAGAAAACTTTTTAAAAATAATGTTAGAACTTTTTGTTTTCCTTTTAATAGTTGTGTTTGGTTAAGAAATAGATTTTGAACTTGAAAGCATCTCAAAGAGATGTCTTTGAGAGAAATGATTCAAATGATACTGGGTGACTAACTGCAGGGCATAAGTATTAAATACATGAGTAAAGTATAAACAGCTTCTCTCTAAAGAAGCTGGCCAGTTTATGAAGACAACCTGAATGTTTTTTGTTATAATCTTAAAGTCCAGACTGGCTTAGAACTTCACAGGTAACAAGTTGACCATGAACTCCTGATTCTCCTGTCTCCACACTCTGTGCTGGGATTACAGGCATATACCACTAGCATGCCTAAATCAGATTCCTGCAGTGTTTGGTGTTTGTTTCAGTAATGGAGATTGAATCCAAAACTTCATGCATTCTGTGCAAATGCTATATCAATTGAGCTATATTCCAGCTTCTGGGAAAGGTATTTTTAATAGGATATTAATAGTTTGTGTCTTGAACCAAATAACACTTAGGTTTTTTTGAAGTGACAGGTAAGCTTACTGTCTCTATTTTAAGTGTCTTGCAACACTTTTGTCATTGTATCTGGAGAACTTGCCAGCGTTTACAAGGACCTCGCGGTTACAGGTTAGTCTGCTCAGTTTCCCTACAGCAGCTGCGGTAGGCATTCTGTGCCTACATTTACTTTTCATAACTAAGGGCCAGAGTTTTTAAAAATTCCTGTGGAACCAGGCATGGTGGCAAACGCCTGTAATCCCAGCATTTGGGAAGCAGAGGCAGGTGGATTTCTGAGTTCGAGGCCAGCCTGGTCTACAAGG
Source organism: Mus pahari (assembly GCF_900095145.1). NCBI lineage: Eukaryota > Metazoa > Chordata > Mammalia > Rodentia > Muridae > Mus > Mus pahari. The sequence continues at coordinate 105,485,482 of NC_034592.1, forward strand.
TGAGTTCCAGGACAGCCAGGGCTATACAGAGAAACCCTGTCTCGAAAAACCAAAAAAAAAAAAAAAAAAAAATTCCTGTGGAAAGCTACCTAGCCTTCTTGGATAGTGCAGCTATATTTGATCTCTTAAACGAATTAATGTGATAGTTTAGTAGTAATGTCAGGGCAGGCTTGTTGCATGTGTTTGAGGGTAATGGTAATAGACATGGCTTGCTTTTCATGGTCCTTTGTGCACTGAGGCTGGTGTCATGACTCTGCCTAGAATTTATTTACAGGAACTGCCTTTTTTTACTATCAAAACCTATTTTGGCCTGGCATGATGGCACATGCCACAAATCCCAGCATTCTGGAGTTAAAGAGATTCATGAGCTCAAGGCCACTCTAAACTACATAGCAAGACCCCACTACAAAACAGACAATATTTCAAGAACTGGAATCTCTGATAAGATAGAGAATTTCTAAGTAGCCTCCTGTTTTTATGGATATGAGCTGGGTTTATCTTTTGTGGGAAACCAGAGAGTGATAAGGATAGAGGGTACAGAGTTGGTGAAATTTTCTCATGACTTCTTGGTACCAGACAGAAGCTTGAAGATCAGTTTCTTTAAATTTCCAAACCTACCAATGGCCGGTCAGTGGTGGTGCACGCCTTTATAATCCCAGCATTTGGGAGGCAGAGGCAGGAGGATTTCTGAGTTCGAGGTCAGCCTGGTCTATAGAGTGAGTTCCAGGATAGCCAGGGCTACACAGAGAGACCCTGTCTCGGGAAAAAAAAAGCCTACCAATGGCAGGTTGAGATTTGAAGGTTGTGTAACTAATACAGTTGCATGTATCTGGGCATATTTTACATACTGGTACCTACCTTAGGTACCTAGTATGTATCTTTTTTTTTTTTTGAGGTCTAAATCATGGTTTAAATTGACAAGTGGTTATAAAAACATTTACTTGGGGGCTGGAAAGGTTGCTCATGGGGTAGGAACATTGACTCTTCCAAAGAATCCAGGTTAGATTCCTAGCACTTCTGTAGTGGCTTACAACTGTAACTCAGGTTCCGAGGCATCTGAACCCTCTTCTGGCCTCTCAGGGCCGTGGGCCACATGCCCGGCTAGACATTTTCTTGTATGTATAATTATTCCTGTCTGCTTGTATCCATCCATTGCAGCTTTAATGGGGTGTGGGGTGGAGGAGAGATTTTTTATTTCTTGCTGGATGTATAAAGCTTCTCTCTTTTATTTTATTTTGTTTTATTTTATTTTATTTATGTAAGTACACTGTAGCTGTCCTCAGACACTCCAGAAAAGGGAGTCAGATCTTGTTACGGATGGTTATGA
>NC_034592.1:105490244-105497038 GCF_900095145.1 Mus pahari
AAGACCTGTCAATGGATCAGGTTGGAAATTTCTGTTAGTATGTATGTGTCTGTCCGTCCGTCCGTCCGTCCGTCCGTCCGTCCGTCCGTCCATCCATCCATCCATCCNTCCATCCATCCATCCATCCATCCATCTATCTATCTATCTATCTATCTATCTATCTATCTATCTATGGTAGTGCTGGGGATTGAACCTAGGGTCTTGTGCATACCAGGCAGGCATTGAGCCACATTCCCTAGCCTTCATTTGTTTTGTTTTGTTTGTTTGTTTGTTTTTTGTTTGTTTTTTTTTCCACTTAATTTTGAAAGAGGATTTAACTAAGTTTTCCAGACTGGTCTTAAACTCACTTTGTAGAGGCAGGCCTTGAATTTGAACTGTTTCCCAAGTAGTTGGGATATATTCAGGCTTGTGGCACTAGGCCTAGCTGTTGTAGGAATGGAATATTCTTGTAGCAACATGTTGGTACTTAAGAATGTTTTGAATTTTGAAACACTGCAGATTTTTGGATTAGAAAATGTTAAAGAATTGATACATCTAACTTAAATGGTAAAATTACTGTTCAGAGACTGGGTTTGGTGGCCTGAAATCCTACCAATTGTCAAGTTGAGGCAGAAAGATCAGTAGTTCAAGGAGTGCCTGGGCCATGATGGACTCTGCCTTCTTTCTAAATAATAATTTTCAAAGCCTAGTAGACGTTGCTATATACAAATAACTAGTTATAGGGCAAGGGAACAACAACATTGGAGTTTACAGAATACTAGGAACAAACCCAAAGAGAAACATGTAGAGCTTTTTACACTGCTGAGATAGAGAAGTGGACTGGAAAATGGAAAGATAAGCCTTGGCTAAGGTTCCTACTACTGCTATAAAAGTCTGTAACATCAAAAATACCAACAAACTTGTTTCTGTAGAATTAGGCTAACCCTATAGCTCACATGGAAAAGAGAGTGTGTAAGAATCACTAATGGAGGGTCTTGTCTTCAGGATAACTGGGATGATGATGATGATGAAAATAAAGAGGAAGCAGAAGTCAAACCAGGTGAGCCATGTTGTTTATTCTTATTATTTCCTTTTCCCGCTCTTCTCTCTGGCTTCTCAACAATCAGATTATATAGATCCGCTGGTTTTCTGTTTGACTGCTGGGTCTCATGGGGAGAAAAAAAGAGTAGAGGAAATGGTGTTATTTGAATAACTTTCCTTGTCTAAAGGAAGTATGAAGAGAGATATTTGGATCTTTGGGGATATGACTTGAAAGGAAGAGTGCCAGAACTTCCTCATTTCCAGAACATCACCATATGACTCTGGGAAGTTAGCGAAGGTTTGGTTTCTTCAAGTATTCAAGCATCATGTCTGTCTTGGTCATAAACTAGAAAGTATTCGATATAATTGTAAATAAAATATTTCTTTCAGAAGTAAAAATTTCAGAAAAGAAAAAAATAGCAGAAAAGATAAAAGAGAAAGAACGGCAACAGAAGAAAAGGCAAGAAGAAATTAAAAAGAGGGTAAGTTTTGTCAGTTTCCTTGAAATGCATACAGAATTCATATTGTGTCAGTTGTGGTATAGTATCTGAACTGGCTGCAAATAATTACCTAGCAACTTGAAGGGCTCTGTAAAGACTAAATGGATATATCATAAGTGTATCCCAGCTGGGTGTTGTGATACATGCCTTTAATGCCAGCACTCCGGAGGCATTAAAGAGGCAGGTGAATCTCCATGACTTTAAAGTCAGCCTGGTTTACAAAGCAAGTCCAGGACAGCCAGGGCTATTACACAGAGAAACTCTGTCTCTCGATAGACCAAACAAACAAACAAAATACAAACCCCAGAAACAGATTTTGCAAAAACAGAACCTAGAAGTCTTATATGTGAAAATATTTTGTTTCTCATTTAGAATGGATAATGTTTTTTGCCTGCACCTACAGTTTTCTACTTCCTCCTCCTCCTTCCTCCTCCCCTCCCTCCCTCCCTCCCTCCCTCCAGTGCTGGGATTGAATTCAGGGTCTTGTGCATATAAGTGATCCCTCTACCACTAATCTGTACCCCCAGCCCTATCTGCAGCTATTTCTAGTCATAGTTACTGAGCAAAACGTAAAAAAATTCTGTTTCTGTGCCATTTGTGCTTTTATTCTTCATGATTTGTAGCAGGATCCAGAAATAGTATTAATTAACCTTTTAACCTTTTAAAACAGGAAACATTTTCATAATTCAAACATAAAACAATAAATATAAAACATTCCTAACCCCTTTCTCACTTATTCTCTCTCAAATGTAAACATTTCAAAGATATCTTTATATTTCTGTATATATTATCTGTGTAAACAAGGCTGACCTTGAATTTGATTTCTTCCTGTCTCTTCCCAAGTGCTGAGATTACAGGCACTCATTATTAAGTGGCTTTCTTTTCTTGTATGGTTTCCACTTTGCTTTTATTTACTTTATTGTAGAGATCTTTTCGTACATGATATGGAAATGCCTTTAACCTACCTACCTACCTACCTATCTTCCTTCCTTCCTTCCTTCTTTCCTTCCTTCCTTCCTTCCTTGATTGGGTTTCTCTGGCTGTCCTAGAATTCATTCTGTAGACCAGGCTGGCCTAAAAACTTCTAAGATGCTTTCTGCCTCTGCCTCCTAAATGTTGTGATTAAAGGCATGCACCAACATTCCCTTGCCTTCTTTGATTTTTGTTAAGGAAAAAAAAAATCGGGGCTGGTGAGATGGCTCTGCAGTTAAGAGCACTGACTGCTCTTCCAGAGGTCATGAGTTCAAATCCCAGCAACCACATGGTGTGGCTCACAACCATCCTTAATGAGAAAAAAAATAAAAAGCCTATGGGCCAGAGGACTGTGCTGGGAAATTAATGGTTGCTGGGAATTGAACTCAGGACCTCAGGAACAGCAGACAGTTCTCTTAACCTCTGAGCCATCTCTCCAACCTAGAAAAAAAAATCTTTAAATATGATAAAAGAGAAAATAATGTAACATAGTGTGGTACATTCCTGTAATTCCAGTATTTTGTAAGTCTGAATTAGAGGACTAAAATTCAAGACTAGCCTGGGCTATACAATGAGACCTAGTCTCATAAAGCAAATGTGATAGTATTCATTCCTGTAATATTGGCACTTGGAGGCAGAAGCAGGAGGATTACTAAAATTTGAATGCTACCTGGTCTATGTAGCAATTCTAGGCTAGTCAGAGCTACACGTTAATACAGCTAAGAAGCCTCTGAACAGGTATCTTTTTCATATGATTGCATAAATATAACCTGATATTCTAAAAATCTATATATCTGATCTCAAGCTTAATATATATTTGTTTTTAATGTGTTATACACATACATACACACAAATGTATATTTTCAGTTATTCTAAGCAGTCTTTTAGGTTTGCTCTATTCAAGCAGGGCCGTGCGTGTATCACAGGGTGGTTATTGTGCTGACTCCTATCGTCTTTGCTTTTCTCCGCTTACCCTCTTACTACCTCGGTGCCTTTCTCTTCCCCTTGTTCTACTGATATGTAAAAGAGACTGGGCTGCCTTTCATCTATATCTGGTTACTTTATAGCTTAACTCTAAAGTACTAGTCATGAGTAAACTTTCGGTTAGGTTCATGTTAGCCATTTTAAGCTTGGAATATTGGCATGTGCATCACACTGTCTTACTCCTGCCTGCACTGTGTTTGCTGATGCTGAAAAAAAGCAACTGAGTGGACATGGGGACATGGGGACACACAGCCTGGCTCCATTGTAAACTTACAGTTTTCCTTACATCAGATTTCTTACTTACCTGTTCCATTATTATTGATAATTATCATTTCTATGTTATTAAGGACTACAAAATGGTGATATTTTTCATTCTGACTTTTTTTAAAGATTTATTTATTTTATGTATATGAGTACACTGTAGCTGTCTTTAGATGCACCAGAAGAGGGCATCAGATCTCTTTACAGATGGTTGTGAGCCACCATGTGGTTGCTGGAATTTGATTTCAGGACCTTCGGAAGAGCAGTCAGTGCTCTTACCTGCTGAGCCATCTCGCCAGCCCCCAAAAGCTCTTGGATTAAAGGAGTGTGCTAAGGCTGAGCACACTAAAACTAAAACCAAGTTTTTCTAGTAAATAACAATCTTGGGGTTCACAGTGAGATCAAATATCATGACACTGACTTCTGTTTACGCTGGCTCTTGACTAGTCAGTGATTGTTGTATTAGGGAGGGAAGATGGAAGCTTGATTTATCAGTGTAAAAGAAATGCAACTCTGAGATAGATGAGGTCTATATCTATGAGACTTCCCCAGTACTGCTTGTTTTTTGTTTTTTTTTTTTTTTTAAAAAAAAACATTGTCTCTCTCTATGTAGTCCTGGCTGTCCTGAGATGAGACTTGATTTATAGACCAGACTGGCTTCATACTCTGAGATCTGCCTGCCTCTGCTTCCGAGTTCTGGGATTAAAAGTGTGCATCACCATGCTTGACTCTGCCAAAAATTTTTATAATTTGTTTTGAATAAACTTGTTATAAGGGTTTTTGTTATTTGTGCTTTACTCAAACATAGTAGTTTAATATCTGCATATAATGTATTTAGAACAAATCTACCCCTATTTTTCCCTCCCCTCTCCCTCATTTCTCTCTATTCCAACTTCATAATACTGTTTTTTAAAAACTTAGTGAGTCTGCTGTTGCCAGTATCTAGATGTATAGGACCATCTACAAAACCCTGTGCTCAGTTCTAAGTATTTTATCAAACTGTGGTAGCACATGTTAATAACCCTGCGCTTGGAATTTGAGGCCAGCCCTGGGGGTTGAGGATATTTGCTGGCAGGCTGTCTCTCCCCAAGCTGGTACACACATATATGAGTGAGTAAATGTATGAATATATTGACATTACAAGCAGGGTGTGGTTCTGCATGTCTGTAATCCCAGTGGGAAAGATACAAGTTTGAGGATAGCCTAGGATACAGATAAAGACCATGTCTTAATAAAGAAGCAAGCAAATAAATATGTGAGAACCATATATGGTAGTGTATACCTATAATCTTAGCCATCCTTGACAATATGAAACCATTATAAAGTCAAAAAAAATCTCAAAAGAATTCTGTAATGTATAGAATAAAGTTTAAAGCTGGTAAGTGGAGTTTAGGATTTCATTATAGTTCTTTTCAACTTTAGGGTATATCCTAACTTTCTGGCTGGCCTGGAATTTACTATGTAGACCAGGTTGTCCTCTAGCTCAGAATTCCACCTGCCTCTGATTCAATTATACATGTGCTACAATCCTCCTTATTTATTTTCTAAAAAGGGATTTTAAAGAATGTATCTTGCTAAGTATATATAGTAAAGTACTAGGTTCTAATGTTATTTCATTATTTCTCATGTTATTTTATCTATAGTTATTGGTACATATTTTATTTTCTCTTTTATTTGCTTAATTTTGTTTCTGTTTTGTTAATTGGTTTTTGTTTCTTTCTTGAGGCAGGGTCTCTTGTAGTTCAGACTGGCCTCAGACTTAATGTGTGCCTGAGGATGACCTAGACTTGCTATCCTTTGTCCCTTAAACTACTGAGTAGAAGGGTTTCAGGCATGCTACCACGCCTGACTATTTTGTTTTAGTCTATTTTCAGCTTAAGATTTTCTATTTTTAAGACAGGGTTGTAATATGGAGTCCAGGCTAATGTGGAACTTACTGCTTCAACATCCTGATCGTGTGTGTGTGTGTCTGTGTGTGTTTGTGTGTGTGTGTGTGTTTAGAGTTTCTCTATGTAACCCTGGCTGTCCCTGAACTTACTGCCTCGCTCTGAGCATTTGTCACAAGCTTAGGTTTTGAATTCTTTTTCTGTTATTTCTTTTTACTTTTCTTTCTTTTTTGTTTTTGTTTTTGAGTTCTTTTTACTTTTTAAGTCAGGGATTCACTGTGCAGACTAGACTATTTTGAATTTACAGAGTTAGATTAAAGGTGTGCTTTACTTTATTTTTGAATATGAAAATGTTGAGAAATGAAATCTTAAAAATGATAAGCTCAGAAAAGCCTCATTGGTAAGAGAGATCTTAATAGTTTATTTGTATGATTTAGTCATTTCACAGTGTATACATACATATTTATCAAACGTGTACACTGTAAATACATCGTTTGCTCCTTCCGTCCATCCTGCTTTTTGGAGAAAGGGTTTTCCTAAAACTTGCTCTGTAGACCAGGCTGGCTTTGTACTTCCACATATCTGCTTGCCTCTGCCTCCCAAATGCTGGGACTAAAAGCATTTGCAACCACCACTGGGCTATTTTTATCTTTTTAAATCAACTATACCTTAATAAAACTAGGGAGAGAGGTCCTAAGCATCATCTATCTATCTATCTATAAATAAAAAAGTATTTTCACTAATTTCCACTGTCCCCACCCCACCTCTCTTGGTTTTTTAAGATAGGGTTTCTTTCTCTATGTAGCCCTGGCTGTACTAGAGCTCACTCTGTAGACCAGGCTGGCCTTGAATTTAGAAATCCGCCTGCCTCTGCCTCCTGAGTGCTGGGCTTAAAAGTGCACTACCTCCATCTGGCTTAAATTCCAATCTTTTTGTTCTGGGGAACGGAGCCAAGTACTCTACCCTGAGCTACATTCCCATCCCTTTAACTCTGTTTGGTAAATATATACTCATAATCATTATTTCATCATTTACTTGTTCCTTGATGAGCAGTTGGGTCTTTAAATAGTCCTTTTTTTTTTTTTTAAATCTTCATTGAATAACCATGTGTATGATACATGGAGAGAGAGAGAGAGAGAGAGAGAGAGAGAGAGAGAGAGAGAGAGAGAGA
>NC_034592.1:105497095-105523584 GCF_900095145.1 Mus pahari
AGAGAGAGAGAGAGAGAGAGAGAGAGAGAGAGAGAGAGAGAGAGAGAGAGAGATGCCATTTCTAAAATGCACATTCATATTTTTAGGATAAATTCCCAAATGTGGGATTTCTGAGTAAAAGTTAATTACATTTTTAATCTTGGAATGTTCCTAAATTGTCCTCCACGTGGGACTGTGCCTTTCTGCATTTGTGAACAGCCTGCTTCTTTCCCTTTCTCCCAACTAGAAACATTTAAAAATAATAATTTTTATATTTAAAAGTACTTCTGTGTGCTTTCATGATCAGAACAAGCAGTTGAAATCATAGCTCAGCCTAAGGTACTGTGTTGATCGACTCTTAGTCTCTTACGTTTCCATGCTTTTATGTTAGTTTCCAACCTGAAGAGCCCTAACTTAGTGTACTTAGTTTGCTAGACATTGAGATATTTTCTGTTTTGATGCTGTTCTGGTTCTAAAGACACTTGAAGTGTTCCAGTTTTCCTTTCTAACACCTTATATTTCCTCCCATGAATAAGGAAATCTGTTTTCAGAGAGAAAATTTGCATAGGCAAGAACATATATCAAGAGTCAAAGGTGCTTCATTTCCCCTAGTAACTATTATGAGCATCTATAGAAAATCATATCACCATGTATGGAAAAGATGCCAAACTGTTATCCTCTCAAAAGGCTGGGAGCTAGGAAATAAGCAAGAACTTTATATTATTGGGATATCTAACATGATTACTTTGATTCCATTTGTAACTGAACAATAAAATAGAATTTTTCTGATGTTTCGAAAACATTTTTTATAATGTCTACATTGTCAGATGAACAATGCTACACTTTAACCATTCTGTAGTTATTCTGTAGTTGAACATTTAGGATGTTACTAAATTTACTTGAGAATATAAATAATGTTCTGTAGCGGTGCAGGCCTTTAATCTCAGCTCTCAGGAGGAAGAGACAAGTGGATGTCTGTGACTTGCAACCCCAGTCCTGTAAGGGCGTGTCTAGTGGTCACAACCACTGGCAATCTGTAGACCCCATCTCAGGGTTCTTTTTACCTTTGGGGGGGGGTTGAAGACAGGATTTCTCTGTATAGCCCTGGCTGTCCTGGAACTCAATCTGTAGTACAGGCTGGCCGTGAACTCAGAAATCCACCTGCCTCTGCCTCCCAAGTGCTGGAAGTAAAGGCATGCGCCCCAACCCCTGTCCTCAGGTTTCCTTCTTTTTTTTTTTTTCTCTCCTTTTTTTGTTTTTGCTTTTTTGTTTTGTTTTGGTTTTCGAGACAGGGTTTCTCTGTGTAGCCCTGGCTGTCCTGGAAAACTCTGCAGACCAGGCTGGCCTTGAACTCACAGAGATCCACCTGATTCTGCCTCCTGAGTGCTGAGTGCTCAGGTTGGTTGGTTTCTTTCTCCACTAGCCAGCATTTCAGATTGGCTTGTTTAGTTAGTTACTTTTTTCTTTTTTTTAAATATCCAATCTTTCTATATTTTTAAAAAATTTTATTTATATTGGTATTTTGCCTCCATATATGTCTGTGTAAGGGTATTAAATGCCCTGAAACTGGAATTACAGTTGTGAGCTGCTATGGTGTGCTGGGATTTGAACCTAGCCATCATCTCTCCAGCCCTTTGGTTTCTTAATATGAATACTTTAGAATGGCTTAATGAAAGCATGTAGAAATATTTTAAGATGCCTAAAACATGTTTCTGTATTGCCCAAGAAAGGTGGTTTAGGGGCTGGAGAGATGGCTCGGCGGTCAAGAACACTGACTGCGCTGGGTGTGGTGGCACACGCCTTTAATCCCAGCATTTGGGAGGCAGAGGCAGGCGGATTTCTGAGTTCGAGGCCTGGTCTACAGAGTGAGTTCCAGGGCAGCCAGGGCTACACAGAGAAACCCTGTCTTGAAAATACCCCCCCCCCCAAAAAAAAAAAAAAAAAAAAAACCACTGACTGCTCTTCTGAAGGTCCAGAGTTCAAATTCCAGCAGCCACGTGGTGGCTCACAACCATCCATAAAGAGATCTGATGCCCTCTTCTGGAGTGTCTCAGGACAGCTACAGTGTACTTAAATATAATGAATAAATAAATCTTTAAAGGAGGGAGGGAGGGAGAGAGAGAGAGAGAGAGAGAGGAGAAAGAAAGAGAAAGAAAAGAAAAAAGAAAAGAGAAAGGTGGTTCAGTGTCTGTTGTGGCAGTCTATGAGGATGCCATCTCATCTTGCCTATGATTCATCTACTCATTAGATGGAAAAATAAATCACCTCAAATCTCACCCTGTCCGATGTTGCTTCCTGGTGCCTTAGGCAAGCTGTCGAACCTCTCTGCCCCCATAATTGGCAGGAGCGGGGGGTGGGGGGGTGGGGGGGTGTTGACTAGGTTTTTCTGCCTTGGCTATTCTGGAATTCACTCTGTAGACCAAGCTGGTCACAGATCCACCTGCCTCCTGGTGCCGGGATTAAAGGTATGCACCGCTACCTCCCAGCTTCTGTGTTTGAGCTGTACAATTGAAATAAAGTACCTAAAGTGTTTAGATGAACGGTGAAATCCAGTAATCACTTTGCATGTGCTTGCTTCTTTATATATGTACTGACATAAAATCCATACAATATGAAAATATACTGTGTCCATCATAATCTTGGCATTTGTAAGTGAAATTTCTGCTTCTTTCTAGTTAGAAGAACCTGAAGAATCTAAAGCACTAACACCTGAAGAGCAATTAGCAGATAAACTCCGGCTAAAGAAATTACAGGAAGAGTCAGACCTTGAATTAGCAAAAGAAACTTTTGGTAAGATGGTGGATGCAGTGTTGAGTTACTCCAGATGAAAAATTTTGCCTGTCTTACTATCTGTAAAAGATCAAAAACCATGTTTTTAAAGGACACATACATTCTCATTGAAATTAGAAAACATTTTTAAGCTCTTGTTTATATATTTGAGATTACTTGACAAGGTATAGACAGATTTTTGGTAAAGAGACAGTTAAAGGTTATTAAATTTAAGACATCATTATAACATAACTATAATCCTAACACTTGGGACGCTGAGACAGGAGGGTCAGAAGTGGAAACCAGCTAGGTCTATATACCAAGGCTGTGCCTTCCAATCCTGTCCCTAAAAAAAGTACACATTCCCTAAAATTTATGATCTGGATAGATTCTGTAGTCTGTAGCTTGGGAATTAAATCCCGAAATGTCTTTGTCGTCCTGCTGCAGTAAGTCTAGATAGAACTTGGGCTTAGCATGTTGGTCCATGTAGAATATCCAGTTTTAGTTAGCTTTGCCTCGTGTTCAGGTTTGCTTCTTGTGTATGTGTGTGTTTGTTTTGGCCTTTATGATACACTTTTTCAGAGACATCATTTTTGTGTGGCATGTCTACAGCTATAGTTAGTGAACAAGATAAGTGGGTATATTCTTAGTGCTCTAAGAGTTAGACAACATAGTGTCTTAGTTATATTTCTGTGATAAAATATCAGACCAAAAACAGTTGGGGAGGAAAGAAAGTTTTTTTTTTTTTTCTTTTTTAATTCTTTCAGTCTTCAGACACACCAGAAGAGGGCATCAGATTCCATTACAGATGGTTGTGAGCCACCATGTGGTTGCTGGAAATTGAACTCAGGACCTCTGGAAGAGCAGCCCATGTTCTTAACTGCTGAGCCATCTCTCCAACCCGAAAGAGTTTATTTTTATCTTACAGCTTATTGTCCATCATCCAGAGAAGTCAGGGCAGGAAGTGAAGAAGCAAGCCATGAAGGATTGCTGCTTACTAGCTTGCTCTCTTGGCCTGCTCATTCTGCTTTCTTACAATACCAACGACTCAGGAGTATCACTGCCCACAGTGAGCTGTGCTGTCTCACATAAATCAAAAATCATGAAAATGCACCACAGGCCAGTCTGGTGAGGGCATTTTCTCAGTTGAAGTTCCCTGTTCTCAGAGGACTGTATAGTTTACATAATTGACTTAAACCTAGCCAGCACACCTAAGGAAGAGTTAAAGGTATAGAGAAATCAAGACTCTACTTCATTTGTCAAATTTGTCATTACCAGGTGTGAAAAAAAGTTCTGATTCCCCAATCCCTTCTCTAAAATGCAAGGGGCTTGCTGTAGTTGTTTCCCCCTCTTTAAGAAAGTATGACCATATTACTCAGGTGTGACTAGGTATTCCTGTATTCATGACAGCCCATGTGTATATGCTTAGTGCAGAAAACCTCGTATGAGGAGGCTGGAGAGATGGCTCAGTGGTTAATAGCACTGACTGCTCTTTCAGAGATCCTGAGTTCAGTTCCCAGCAATCACATGGTGGCTCACAACGATCTGTAATGGACTGGATACCCTCTATATCCAGTGTGTCTGAATACAGTGACTGTGTGTGTGTGTGTGTGTGTGTGTGTGTGTGTGTGTGTGTAAAATCTTTAAGAAAAAGAAAAAAGAAAACCATATGAGATACCAGTTGCAGATTAAGAAGTAAAAAATGTACTAGCATAGTAATTGTTTGGTTAATAAGAATTAACTGTCATTCTTGTACTACAGTGCTGAATCTGTAGTATTGTTAGATCATTTACTTGAAGCATACATACTTTAACACAATTCTTTTAGTCTTCTGAGGTTTTAACACTGAGAGAAAACTGCTTTTGGAGTTAGTTGATTAGTTTTATAGTATCCATCTTTTTTTTTTTTAAATAAGATTTATTTGTTTTATATATGAATATACTGTTGCTGTCTTTAGACACACTTGAAGAGGGCATTGAACCTCATTGCAGATGATTGTGAGCCACCATGTGGTTGCTGGGAATTGAACTCAGAACCTCTGGAAGAACAGTCAGTGCTCTTAACCACTGAGCTATTTTTCTAGCCCCTGTTTTGCTGTTTTTTAACTACATCTTTAAAATGCATAAGGTCTTTTATTATTAGTTTTTTTAACAAAGGAAGTCTGTTAAATTGAAACAATCATATCACAAAACAAATATATCACAGAATTATATTTTCAATTTTCAATGCAGGGGATTAAACTCAGGGCTTAATACATGTTAAGCAAGCACTACCTGTGCTACATTCCCAGCCCATATGATTTTATTAATTTATTTGTTTGGTTGTTTTAGTGTCTGTCTGTGTGCCAGGCCTTGAACTATAATTTGAATTTAAAAGATTTAGAAGGCTCCTTCTGAATTCTGTCCCAAGAACTCCAATAGGTCCAGGTTAAAAAGCTTCAGAGGGTTGGAGTGGTGGCTCAGAGTGTAATAATAACCCTGATAGCAACATGAGTATGATCCCCAGGACCTTTATGTTTTTATTTCCAAGTGCAGGTCAAGTATGGGCGTGTGCACGCACATACACACATACACGCTCGCTCACACACTCACTATGGCAAATCAGCTTGGTTTATGACCTTTAAATTTTTTATTATGGGGAAGAGAATGTGTGGCGGTCAGAAGACAGTGTGGTGGAGTCAGTTCTCTCTCCCCAATCTCTCCATGGGCTCTGGGTAAGCTCTTGTAACCCACTGCCATTTCACTAGCCCCTCATTGATAAATTTAAAATGTTTCATTTTTCCTAATGTTTCAGGACTTCTCTCTCTTATAGGTGTTAATAATACAGTTAATGGAATAGATGCTATGAACCCATCTTCAAGAGATGACTTCACAGAGTTTGGAAAGTTACTAAAAGATAAAATTACACAATATGAAAAATCACTATATTATGCCAGTTTTTTGGAAGCCTTAGTTCGAGATGTCTGTATTTCATGTAAGTGATTCTGATTTCTAGCCCTTTTTGGTAAGTCTGTATTATCTGGGTGTGGTGGCCCATACCTGTAATCCTAGTACTTGTGAAGCAGAGGCAGGTGGATCTGTGTGAGTTCCAGGACAGCCAGGGCTACACAGAGAAACCCTGCCTCAAAAAACTAAGGGGGCAGGGGGGGAGAGACTTATATGAACGCTTTAATGCTATGTAATGATAGAGTTGGGATTTCCTTTTTAGCAAATATTTTTGGAATGTTCTCCAATGCATGGTGGCAGCTACTTTGGTTGATTTTTAGTATCTTCCCAAAAGGCAGCTGGATTAATCCAAACAAAGGAGGCCACAAAACACTGGGCAACCCTTTTATGCAGTTTTCTCCTAAAGCATCCACAAATGGACTAGGGGTTCAGAACTCACTCAGTAAGGCCCTCAAAAACTATAGATAGATATCTGGGGGTAGGACTGACTGAAGATTGAGGAAAAGGTCATTGTGAATTAGGAGTTGATTTTCTTTGGTTTTCATTTTATATGTAGTGGTTTTTACTGTTATTTAGGGGGTGGCACTTAAAGCAATCCCCCTAATGTTTTCTCTAAGAACTGTTTTTTTTTTTTCTGTAAGTACAGGACATATTGTCCACTAAATGTGTTGTAGTTCTTGGGCTAGAAGGCCTGTCATCTGTGTGACATAGCTGATGTGAGAATGTGTTGCAGGAGACCACGGTTATTCTCCCTTCTTTTAGACCGAGGACTTAAAAAGCAGTGCGAATACTAAAGAGTCCATAATTACAGTTCTTAGCTCTGGAGCCTAGCCAGAGACTCAATAGTTATTTACCTGATTACTTATGAAGGAGAAATTCATAGTTGTTTTAAAGTTACCTGAGTTTATCGACACATACAAATTAATCTTTATATGTTAAAAGGATGGCTGTGATTTTATTTTTCAAAATGCTGAAAAGTTGAAGTTTAGTACTATCATCTCTCTCCCTCTTTTAAAGTGGAAATAGATGACTTGAAAAAGATTACCAACTCATTGACTGTGCTCTGCAGTGAAAAACAGAAGCAAGAAAAGGTAAGGGCAAGCTCTGAGAAAGGACTCATGTGGTTTTTTCTGAGAAAATCAAAATTGCTGTAGGTTATGTCTTTGACCTCTTTGAGTGCTTGCTATGACAGTGAAATGCCCATTGCAGATAAAGATTCATGAATTTAACTCTTAATTTTTAGCAAAGCAAAGCCAAAAAGAAGAAGAAAGGCGTGGTTCCTGGAGGGGGATTAAAGGCCACCATGAAAGACGATCTGGCAGATTATGGTGGATATGATGGAGGATATGTACAAGACTATGAAGACTTCATGTGACATTTTATCTTCTGGTGTCTTCTTTCTGTTGCCCACAATCCCTTCAACATGTAGCACAACCTCCTTTCCTTTCAGTTCTGCCAAATGCTACAATCAGAAGTGCAGTATCTTTTGTGCTGGTTATTTAACCCCTTGACACTCAGGTGCTAATGTGCAAATGAGGGAACTTGGATCTTGTTGCCAAGGGGTTAAAATTGGGAACCTCAGTTGCTACTAAATCATAGTTTAAAAACAAAACAAACCTAATAATGTTGTCATTGTTGCTATCCTATTCCATAGCAGCAGTCACTAAATTGGAAACTAAGGTTGCAACATGACAAAAAAAAGTGTAGTATTTACCAGCACCATTCAGTAATACAGCCTTAACCATACCTCCTTGAACTACTTCATAACTTGTCGAGAAAAGCAGTTTGCAGCAAGGGCATGTGGGATGCACCTAGTATTAAAATTGCTTTGTCTTAAGATTGAGGTGAGGATAGTAAAAACCTGTTGTAAAGAAGGCTGCTTATCTCAGAGTGAAGATACCGTGGCTGAAAAGTACTAGTTTGATACTTAAGATTTTAATGACCAAAACCCTCCGACTTTGAAGCTGAAGAAGGTAAACTCTCCATTATTACAGTGCAAGTCGTGGACTCTCCAGTGCACTGACTGTCTAGTTATTTATCAGCCTGTTTCTATTGATGGAGGACTTGAGATGGGGGAGGGAACTCTGTTTCTGTTTGCCTGATTCAAGTGTCTGAGAAACAAATGTTCTTCTAGGCTGCAATGGAAAAACTTTTAACAGGGTTTTGGCATTTCCTTTTCTTTATAAAACAAGCTCAGCAAACTGCACCAGTTAACTACAGTTTGGTAAATTGTTATGTTAACAATTATGACATCTGCAATGTTTTATAAAGCAACTAATTTAATAAAATCACTATTGTGAGGACTTAAATTTTGTGTTATATCCCAAGAGATAGTTGAGAGTACAGAATGCCACACATGCGTGGAGGTCTCACTAAAGCTAATCAATGCTTGATGTAGTCACAGCTTTAAAGCAAGAATGTCTGGGGTCTTCAACAGTTATAGAGCAACAGAGGCTGCCTTCCTACTCTTAATTATTTTGTTGTTTAGATGCCAAGGCTCAATTAAGTACCTAGGACTATTTATTTGTAGTAATGGAGCCTGTTACTAAGGTTATTGCTGTAAGCATAAATTGGATTACATCTTAAATAATTTACCCAAACTTGAGTACCCCTCCCTCCTGATTTTCACAATCAGAACAAAAAAAATGTTGATTTCTCTTCCATAGGCAATAGGAATCTCAAAGCTCTGTAGACTACTAAGTGGAGAACAGGATCATCTAAATGACATGAATAGAAGGTGTGACTACACAGCAATAACTCCATTACATACTGTTCAAAGCAGACAAGGGCTAAGACTTCCTCAGCAGTAATAATGACACTGAATTAAAGCCTATTTTATTATACAAAGTTCAGTTTCTAACTCATGAAAATGTATCACCTGTTCCTTAACTGTAAATAAGATTAAATTGCTTTGAAACTGGAACCTGCAGGCACAGGCGTTCTCTAACCACTGTTTCTTTGATGTAGAAGCCACGCTAACAAGACGCTTTGGATCTCAATACTGATTTTTTTCTCTATTCCTTACACAAATGACTGATTTAGTATGGTATATTTCTGGGCTTCTCAACTCAAATGGGGATAAAGTTCTCCAAATATTTTATTATGACTGAACATCCATTAGGGCTGTATAGGTACAAACAAGCAATCAGGCGCCTTTCCGATCTTCTAACCTGCGAGCATATCTTTAAGGCAGCATCCCGTCTGAGGGTCCTTCAGAAGCATATTTACAATTTCAAAAAATTTGTGTTCATAAGCCAACTTATAATACAGGTAGATATCTTCACAATATGAAAGTAACTTCTTCAGGTTTTCTGTGACCCTGTCAGTAGGCTGGTGTTGTTTATATCTACACAAAAGATGTATAAAAAGTACAGGTTAAAATACTATATTGTAAATGAGAGGGATCAACTCCCGCCACCACTATCTGCAGAGGTTGGGGATTTTGTAGCTTAGGAAATTGTCAAACTAGTATTGGGTCTTGATGAATTAATTTCATTAAAGATAAATATATATACCCACATACTAAATGTAGTACTATTATAAAAGGCACTTTTGCTAGGGTTTCTGGCTCCTAATCAACCATCTCTATGTGTAGCCCTGACTGTCGTGGGATACACTAGCACTGAATGAGGCAACTGCTGGGATTGCCATCAAGTTTAAGTACTTACTTTTTGGAAATGTCTTCAAATATATTAGGTCTTAGTAACTTCTGCTGCTTAAATTCTTCCAAATAACTAAAGTCTCCTTTAACAATCACTTGTTGGTAGAGTACTTCAGCCCAGTCAGGAACAAAGTCATAGGCCTCAGCTACAATAGAAGCCTGTAGAGGATGGGCGTGGTGGGAGGGGCTGTTAGAGCCTGGGCTATGGGAACTGTCAGACAGCTCTGCACAGTGAGTTATGATGGGCACAGTGCTAAAGGCTCTGTCTTGGGTCATTTAAAGTCTTGTTGATTGGCATTTCCCTCCCATAAAACTCACGCAGTAACTTGTTTTTTAGTCTTCCTTACTTTACAACGGACAGCAAAACTGCTGAGATGTGAATTATTTCAGTAACTCATCTGTGTGAGGAGCAGGGCAAAGCTGGTGCTGGGACATTAGTACCTTTTATTTTTTGTTTTTCCAAGATGGGGTTTCTCTGTGTAAGAGCCTTGCTTGTCTGGAACTTATATTATGGACCAGGCTGGCTTTATAAAGTCAGACAGCTCTGCCTGCCTCTGCTACTATGCCTGGCCAGTCCCTTTTAAAGGCTAGAACTGATCTCTGGGAAGACCATTCTAAGAACACCATCTGGATAAGCAAAGGATGCCTGACCCATAACTGGCAAAAATCAAAATTCTCCATCCTTTGCCCAAATCATGTGTACATCAATCAATAGTGGCTGGGAGTGTGCCTTAAATAGTGGAGCACGTGCCAGGCATTTGTGAAGACCTCAGTTTGGTCTGAATCACTAAAAACACATGCATATCCATCTCACATTGCCTCCCCATGGTACTAATAGCTAAATTGGGAGAACTAGCCCTGAAAGGTCACCCTGGGGCCAAGAGTTAACCACCACAGGATGAGCATGCTGGAAGTACTTGCCAGAGTGTTCTTACCTGGTAGAACCGAGGTAGGGTCATGATACAGTCCATTAGCTTCTGATGGCCCAAGTTGATAAGCATTGTATTCTGGCCACTGTTGAGAAAGTGAATCTGTAGTGTTATCAACTTGGTGAGCCGGTTACAGTGCAGGGCCTGTCGAACACAGGAGTCCTGAGGGACAAGGGAGGAGGAGACAGAGGAAGGGAGAACGTTATTGTTACCGTCCCTTCTGTTCTCTGACCTTAATTCATTACACACTCCCTCTTTGCTTGGAAGAGCCCAAGCCAAAGTAATTCCTAGTACTGCCAAGGCTGGAGGCCAGATTAGAATAACACTGGTTACCTTGGCATAACTCTCTGCTGCATCCAACATCAGAGTCAGGGCTTTAAGCAGGAGCTGTTTTAGTTGGGCTCCATCCTTGAGGCTTTCCTCTGTAGAATAAAGGACAGTTGTTATAAAGAAAGCGCTGTGACTCAGACCCACTCGGTGATGGCAGGCTAGATGGGAAAAACATCCTAGGTATATTCACAAGCTGGTGTGTTCACTCAGGTGAAGGCTGGTGAGAAGTATATGCCCTTATAGAATGTAACTCTAAGGTTTGATGGATGCCACCTGGACTGCTCCCCAGTGCTCCCACTCCTAAGACTGCACTCACCCCAGGGCTGAGACTCAATCAGCTTCAGTTGGATGCAGGCTGCTGCCTCGTGATTCTCTCCTATCTCCCGGCACATGCTGAAGCACAAGGCAATCATATTGTGCTTTTCGCTGTCTCCGGGGCGGCAGCGTTTGATGTAGTCTAGTAGGGCTGTCTTCAGGGTGCCAGTCTGCCCAGGAAAAAAGGTATATCCATGGTCTCAGCCAAGGGACCACAGGGGAGAATCAACTGAGTCCATTGGTTTTTTAAACTGTTTAAAATACCCAATGAAAGGTAAATGAATAGAATGGAAATGACAATAAAATCTTAAGCTGTCTTGATAAAACAAGGAAACAGGCATGTCCTCATTGTTGGGGAGCATAAACAGTTACCTGACCAAGAAGGAATCCTGTAAGAGCACACACTTATCTAAAGTCTGTTTGCTAGGACTCTGTCCTAAAGATGTACAGTGTGAAGCTGAATGTAACACTTAATAGCATTAATTAAAAGCAGCCTGGATGCCCCAAATAAAGGCTAAGAACATCTTGTAGCTGTTACACTGCTGCTGTCTCTTTCTCTTTTTTTCTGAATTGGGGAACTGGACACAGGGCTAAAGTACATGCTTTACCACTTAATTATGGCCTCTGTGGCACAGGATTATCTTGACTTGGGAAATTGCCACAGTAAACATTGTATAAAAGGAGAATCTCAATTATCTCTTATTCTCAAAGCATATAATTTTACTAAAAGGTAAATTTATTTTAGGGTACATATGCAAAGAAAGGGGTATATCATATTAGTAGTGGGTGTCTCCAGATGGTGACCGCTAAGGAGTTCTGTATTGATTTCTTTTTTTTTTTTTTTTTTTGGTTTTTCGAGACAGGGTTTCTCTGTATATAGCTCTGGCTGTCCTGGTACTCACTTGGTAGACCAGGCTGGCCTCGAACTCAGAAATCCGCCTGCCTCTGCCTCCCGAGTGCTGGGATTAAAGGCCTGCGCCACCAGGCCCGGCTTGATTTCTAAGTGGTGTATGTACTACTTTTTTAAAAAAAATATTTATTATATCTAAGTACACTGTAGTTGTCTTCAAACACACCAGAAGAGGGCATCAGATCTCTTTACAGATGGTTGTGAGCCACCATGTGGTTGCTGGGATTTGAACTCAGGATCTTCAGAAGAGCAGTCAGTGCTCTTAACCTCTGAGCCATCTCTCCAGCCCTGTATTACTTTTGTAATCGGGAAAAAGCTATTAAAATAATTTGAAATGAGAAAGTGCCTCAAAACAATTATAGTCTGCGGGATCCTGAAGGTTGGCCTTCTGTCAGATCTTGCTTCTTTGCAATCAGCAGGATTGTCCTGAAAAGCCTAACAGTAGTTTTTGATTTTTTTTTTTCCCCCTCGAGACAGGGTTTCTCTGTGCAGCCCTGGCTGTCCTGGAACTCACTCTGTAGACCAGTCTGCCTCTGCCTCCCAAGTGCTGGGATTAAAGGCATGTGCCACCACGCCCGGCAGATTTTTTTTTTTTTAAACTTTTTGACAGGAGATGAAAAAAGACAGTAAGTCATGCACCTACCACCTGTGCTTTGGAAACAAAGACTATGTGAGTGACATGCCTCATGTCACTGCACAGAATGGGGACAGAGAAGCTCCAGAGCCTAAATACCAAGGCAAGCCAGGCTGTTGTCAAAGCTCTTCCTAGACATCAGTAGTAGTTCCTTGTCTTCTATAGCCCTAGTCTGTGCATTCTTCCTACCTTGGTGTGTGTGTGTGATGGGGGTGGGGGGTTAAGTTTTTCATATATTTTAGTCCTATTTTTCCTCAACTCGTAGAACTTCCCTATGCACCTATTTTCAGCAAGTTTTCCAAGGAGGTATGTCCTTCTCAGAAGAGGCACTTCTAAAATTAGGGGTAAAAGACTGAGGTGAAGGAGGACAAATATTTTCATTATTTAGCATAAATCATGACGCAGTCTGAACTGTTAACGTAAGTCACTGGTGATAGTGTGCACCCAGGGGAAGTCTCTGCTCTCTGAACATTCTGGAGGCCACACAGATGTATTCCCAAGAGCAGGTGAGACTCACAGATCCTGGAGCTCACTACTAAGCACCTACTGGGTCTAGCTTCTTCCTCATCAGAACTTCGAAATAATGCTTTTGATGCAGCAAGTCAAATATGTATGTCATCTCATTGTAGCGCCCGATGCCAGTGAGGAGGCGGACCTGAGGGAAAGAGCATGTGAGGCTGTTGAAGTTAAACCACTACCATCACTGAATACCCCAGGGGCCAGGCTGCCGTGCTTCACTCCTTCCCACGCACCCCTGAGCCTTTGGGATGTCACTGGTTGTCACCCTTCTCTGTTGTCTTTAATGGACTACCTATCTACTGCTACGATGCCTTTCTGGGTGGTGCTCTCATCATTCCTCACTGCAGTGGGCTACATTTTCCTTAGGTAACCTGGGTCTGGGTCGGCATTTGGGGAAGCATAAAGAGCTTGAGTGCTTCATTTACAGATCATGCCTGAAACTTGTTTAGGGGAGAAAGAGTTCTTTCCCTAGAAAAGTTGACTTCCCTTTGTACCAAGAAGGTACGACAGCCGTGGTCCATGGCAGGGAACATCTTGCTTTCTGCTCTTTTTTTTTTTTTTTTTTTTTTGAAGATTTTTATTTATTTATTATATGTAAGTACACTGTAGCTGTCTTTAGACACTCCAGAAGAGGGCATCAGATCTCTTTACGGATGGTTGTGAGCCACCATGTGGTTGCTGGGATTTGAACTCAGGACCTTTGGAAGAGCAGTCGATGCTCTTACTCGCTGAGCCATCTCACCAGCCCGCTTTCTGCTCTTTTGAGACACTGCTTTTGACAAATCAACGAGGAACAGAGGGCTGGGCTCCCTGGCCAGTAATCAAGTAGATAAAGGATCCAGAGACCATATCAGCAGCGAGCTGGGCCCTTGTCTCTTTAAAGCTGCCTCAGAACGATGGTAGATAGGTTCAGGGAACTACTCACCACTAATCCGTACTCCTCGCTGGGAGCCAAATGGTTCTCTGTAAGCATCCGGGCAGCCTGTAGGACTCTGATGATACCTTCCATGTGGCACGTAAAGGTAAAGCAGTGGTGGGCCAGGATCAGGAGCTCTGTGGCTGGGTGGTAGGAATTGAGTGAGATGGACTTGGACCTGCCATTGACTAGCTTGGCAGGGGAAGTCCTGTCTAGAGAGTGCTTATGCTCTGATGGGCTTAAACTTAAAACTACAACAGTACAAGAGTTTTAATTATAAGGACTTACTGCAGGACAGCTCCCCGTGGGGGACAGAGGGAATCTTGTCCAATAACTTCATGCCTACCAATGTACGGTCTTGACACAAAGCAGTTAACTGAAGAAATGTCTGGCTTTCCTCTGCTGGGTTGAAGGGTTGCTTTTCTCCTGCATAGAAAGATGTGGAGACAGGTACTGAGTTTTCCATGAGAGCTGGCAGAAGAACCAGAACATGGTGCCAAGAGGCCAACTGTGCCTAGGAGGTAATCCCGATAGCTCTTTCTAGCTGGCTTTATGGGACAAGGGCATTATTTTAGAGGCAGAATTACTATAACCATGATTATAGAACAATAAGATGATTGTAAAGGGTTCTTTTTATAATATTATGCAGTCTAATATCATACAGGTAGTGTATGACTGTAACATTCAGCTTTTTCGCACTGGGAAACTAAGAATACTGTCTGAGAGGTTGGTGAGGTCTGGAGAGGGGGCACCTGTTCCCTCTGATGGAGTCAGTAGCTCCCGGGTCACCTCTTCAGCCACTAGTTCAGCCACAGTGTCTGGTTCAAGACCCTGGGTGTTGATGAAGACCTGGGCTTGTCTGCATCGGTCAGGCCGCTGAGAAGCCAAGATTGCTCGGAGCATGGCTTCACTGTCCCTAGCAGCAACATCTCCATAGGAACAGCCCAAGTCCTAAGAAGAAGATAGAAGCAAATTGTAGGAAATGTGTGGACGCCACGACTGCCTGATTTTAGCAATCCCAATCCCTCAGAAGAGTAAGTGATGCCTCCCAGTCCTGTCCTTCACCAGGTCAGGTTTGTCACTTGTGGAACGCTCATCTTTTCAATTATACTGGGTAAAGGAATGGAATAAAATGCTTATCCTGGAGCCAGAGCTGCAGCCTATGCTTCCAGACACTCCAGTCTTCTTTAGGACAAACTGCTCAGCCTTGTTTCCCTCACATTCTTGTACTTCTGTTTCTCAACCAGCACAGAGCCACACACACACACCCTGCCTGCTCTGAGAGTGAGAGGGTAAAGGAGGAGCCTGTCTTTGTATGCATCACATTATGTGTAATGTTCAAGATAGTAAAATCAGAAGGAACTCATGTTCAAGCCATTATTTATAGAGAGGAGCCAGGAATCCATGGAAGTTAAATATCTTGCTCTGCCTTCCTGGGCAGACTCCACTGGAGTGGGGTTCTCCCTAATGTCCTGCCTCCCTTTCAGACAGTGCTCCTTTGGGGATCCCCCTCTGGTGCATACCTTGGCAAGCTCATACAGACAGAGGACCTGCCGGCAGTAGTTCTTCCCATGGAGACACTTGCTTATGAGAGTGTGGAGGTTCCGGGCCACCTCATCAGTGGGTGGTACCATCACAAGTGACTGACTGTCCAAACTTGAAGCTGAAAGCAAAGGCACGTCTGAGGGGAGCTCTAGGGTGTCCTCTCCCCATGACTTCATCACTCTGAAAAGCTTCCTGAATTCAATTCCCATGGTGCATCTGGGCCCGCGGCCACTTCTGACAGAACCCCACTTAAAACTTACCACTACTCTTCATGGAATCCATCCATGATTTCAATAATCTCACACCACCCCAGGCTTGAAGCTTCCTGCATGCTCTAGAGATCAGTACCGAGATGTCTGCTCCTGAATTCCTCACGTTGTATACTCTATTATGTCTGCTTATCCAAACATCTCTCAGGCACCTTGGTTCCTACTCCTTCAGATCACTCCCCCAGTCTCACTCTTAGTCTCACAGCTCAGTGCAGAGTCTTGCCCAGCATTTCTAAGGCCTTAGGTTCAGCCTCAGCACTGAAAACTCCCAAGCAAAGCCTAAGTCTGAAATGGGAGACATGCTGCTTTACTTCTTGGTACCAGGAGAAAATAAAAGTGAATACGTAACACTTCCTGTTCTTCCCCTCTTGTCTCTGAGCATCTCATTCTTAGCCCTAGCTGGCTTTAAGTTCAACGTGATTCTCCTGCTATAGCCTCCCTAGTGCTGGGATTACAGTTCTGAGCCACCATCCCAGATCTGTTTGTGTAACACAGGATTTTACTGTCTGTCAATAAAGCATCGCTAAACTATGGTACAATCAGTAGAATAATCTTAGCCTATTGGTGCATCCTGACAGAAACATGCATATGCTTGCTGGGCATGCGAAAATAACATAAAAAGGCATTCTGAGAGCTTTGAGAAGACAGCATTGAATGTACTTTTCCCAGCCTGTATGAGTGTACTCTGTCACTTGTTACACTGAGCAGATTTAGTTCATGCACTTGAGTGCTTACTTAGTATGCAGGAAGCCCTGGGCTCCATCCCTAACTTCACATAGCTAGGCGTGGTGGCACACGCCTCTAACCTCAGCACTCTGTAAGTTCAAGAGCACAGTCAGTCATACAGTGAATTCCAGGCCAGCCCAGGAAAAAACGGCTTAAGTCTAAAAACTTACATACACCTTAAAAACAAAGCAGAGTGTGGGAGGGCAATCCTGGAATTCCAGCATTTAGAAGTAGGAAGATCTGGAGTTCAAGGTCATCCTTGGTTACTTAGGGCTAAGGGCTGTGTCTCAAAATACACATAAAAAACTGACCCCAAATCAGATGGTGGTGAAGAAGGGAAAGGAAGGGCACAGCTCAGGCCACGTTGCCCCATCCATCCTCCCCACGAGCACAGTTCTAGGAAGATGGAATAGGCTCGTTCCACTCTGTTCCTCCCACTGAGTTCCTGCTATATACAACCTAGACATGCAGCAGCTGCGTGAGGAGCTGAGAAGGAGAACTGCAAGCAATCTGAAAATAACCAGAACTGGTATTCCTAGCTAGGAATCTCTAGAAACCTAGAGCTGGGCCCTGAGGTGGAGGAGAGAGCCCAAGCAAGCCCAAGAGCACTCAAGCAAGCTCTAGTGTTGGCTTAAGGTAGGAAGCGAACTCCCGTGCCCACTCTCCCCTGCCCTGGCATCCAAGCATCTCTTGGCAGTGATGGTAGAGGCTTGGGTCAGTGGTCGGGAGGAGGTAAAGCCATATTGCTTTTTGTTGAGAGGACCCAGGTTTAATTCCCAGTACCCACATGGCAGCTCGGAACCGACCCTAACTCCTATTCCAGGGGCTTAACACCCTCTTCTGGACAATAAGAGCACTGGATACACACATGGTACACAGTTAGACATGTGTTCTACATAGTGAGTGCCAGGACAGGCAGGGCTACATAGACCCTCTGTCAAAACGGAAGTGAAGGGCTGAAGAAATGGCTCAGCAGTTAAGAACACTGGCTGCTTTTCTAAGACCCCAGTTTGATTCCCAGAAGCCACACTGTGTTTTACAACTGTCTAACTCCACTTGTACTGTATCTAATACTCTCTGCGGGCACCCTCTGCAGGCACCAGGCACATGTGTGGTGCACAGATATGTACACAGGGAAAATATGCATGCACTTTTTTCCTTAAACAAAACAACCCACAATAAAGGGAGAAATCAGCAGCCTAAATAATCCAAAAAGCAGGAAATTCAACATTTCCTCTGCCGAACGACTGCAGCTCATCCCAAACGATAACCTTTATAGTTGAAGAAAAGGAATCCATAATTTTAAATATTCTAAAGTAAGCATCCAGATTCAGATGGCTCTACTGGTAAATTCTATTAAATATTTACATTAATAACATTAAACCAACATGGTGACTCATGTCTCAATCCAAGCACTTGGACTGAGGCCGGAAGACCAGGGCTCCAGCGTCATCCTCAGATACACAGGGAGTCAAAGGTCAGCCTAGGCTACATGAGATCTTAGAAGGGATTGGGGAATGGGGGATGTATAAGAAAGATCTTGTCCAGAAAACAAAAGACAATAATAATTTCCAATTTATGACACCAGTATTATCCCAATTTTTAAAAAGGAAAAACAAACAAAAAAAAATTTTTTTTTTTTTTGAGACAGGGTTTCTCTGTGTAGCCCTGGCTGTCCTGGAACTCACTCTGTAGACCAGGCTGGCCTAGAACTCAGAAATCCACCTGCCTCTGCCTTCCGAGTGCTGGGATTAAAGGCATGCGGCACCACTGCCTGGCAACAAAAACTACTTTTAAGAAGTAAATGAGAGCCGGGCGTGGTGTTTTTTGGTTTTGAGATAGTCTGATTGTGTGCCTTTGCTCCCAGTGCTGGCTTGTATTTATAGAATTTCACCAAACCCCTCTGCCTGACCTCTAAGCCAGTCAACAAGCAGGTGTTACTTTGTAGACTACTTATGCATTCATTACTTGGGGACAGTCACTATCTCTTTAATTTAGAATGGTATGACAGCCCAAGAGGTCTCTCCTTTTTGGAGACAGCACCAGCACTATGTGGCCGCCTTTACTTACAGCTATGGATTTTCCGAAGAGGGACACTCGGGCTCTCCAGATCCTCAGGCTGTGCAGCACTTGAGAGGAGGGCGCGGATCTCTGAGTGCAAGTCTTCCATGTTGGCCTCTACAGAGGCCAAGGCTCTGCAGTGCAATACCAGCACTAGATCCTGGCTATAGAAACGGAAATACTGGCACACTCTGCTTGCTTCATGCACACAGCCACCATCCAGCAGCTGCCCGATCAAAGTGTTCAGTGACTCCTGCTCTTTGTGTTCCAGTCTGTTCTCACATGTTGTCTTGGATGGAAGATCATTAAGGTCTAAGTATTTGGATGTGTTCAAAGCAGCAAGCTTGGAGAAGGACAGCTCACTGGCTAAGCTATCAAAAGAAAGCTCAGCAGCAGCCAACCTGCGTTGAGAGAGGCTGGGCTTGGCTTCTCCAGGCCCTCCCCATGTGTGCTGGGCAATGCGGCAGATCCAAATCTGTTTCTCCAGCTCCTCCAGTTCCTCCACGGGAACTGGCTCTTCTTGGGCAAGCCAGTGGCCTGCCAGAGTAAGCAGCAGATGGCGCTCCTCAAGGCTGCTCTGTTCAGCAGGGTGCTCGCTCACCTCAGGGGCTTGGCTAGAGAAGAAGGAAGAGGCTGCTCTCTTTGAAATAGAGTTTTTCTTAAAATTTTCATGGCATTTTTTCCAGAAGTCAAGTCTTTCTTGTTTCAGGGACCACTGCGGAGTGTGTGTTAGTGTTTGCATTTCCTGGGTTAACTGAAATTGAACAAAGCAGACCTCAGCCTTCCCTGGGTCAAGAAGCATCATTTACAGACATTGATGTTCTCTAAGGACATGCTGGCTGCAAGCAAATCTAGTGAGCGCAGAGCAGCCTAGGCTGCAGAGGGCGCTGGATGCAGTTATGTGGAAGTTAGTATGAAAACAGTTCTCAGTCCATCTGAGAGCCAAGGGAAAGCCACTGTGTAGTTATCCTCTTCAAAAGCAAACAGCTGGAGCGCACTCTACAGCAGTGGCTCTCAAACTTCCTAATGCTGTGGCCCTTTATACAGTTCCTCATGTTGTAGCGCCACTCCCCTAACCATAAAATTATTTTCATTGCTACTTCATAAATGTAACTTTGCTACTGTTATGAACCACATGTCTGCGACCCCCCACCCCCAACGGGGTCATGACCCACAGGCTGAGAACCACTGTTCTATAGGCTATGCTTACATCAAAACATATGTCCTTTACTATATCAAAAGCATACTCACTTCTGAAGCAGTGTGGGAAAGGGCTGCGTTGCCTACGGACTGCATCCCACTGATTCTGTTGGGAGTTTGAGTAACTTAAAGATATACCTGTTCAATCAGCAAGCTGTCCACAGGCAGGGCTGCTAACTCGGCCACTCTCCTGGCCACAGCAAACTGCCCATCTGCCTTTAGCTTCTCCAAAATAGATCTACATTCCCGCTGAAAATTCTCAGTGCTGTAGCTGGAAATGACTGCAGGGCTAATGGCGATAGGTGTGTCCTTCAGTACTTGGCTGAGGAGACACAGCTTCTGCACGTCTGGCCCTGTGCAGGAGAGAGGATGCAGTCACATAGCAGTGCTGTGGTGTGGCAAAGTGGCAGGGGGCAGTAGGGTGTCTAAAGGGGAAATGTGGGCCTTTCTTTTTCCTTCTTTTCTTCTTTGTTGTTTGTTTATTCTTTTTGAGACAGGGTAGCACAGAGCCCAGGCTGGTCTTGAACTCATTGTATAGCTAAGGAAAACCCTGCATGCTGACTCTCCTGTTTCTACCTTCCAAGTGCTAAGATTACAGGTGCATGCCATGTATCCTGTAAACCAAGTCTTCTGACTGAGAAGCCGTTAAGGGCAATTCCTTTCATACTCAAAATGCTAAGTGCCACTAGGACACACATGTATGGATACATGAGTATATATATAAATATACCTGTGTATGAATATATATGTATGTATATATGACACTTAGCATTTTCAATATATATATGTGAGTGTGGTATGTGAGTGAGTATGTGTGTATACCTTGTAATATCCTTAGTCAAAGTCTGGCTGAACTTGCCCACCTTGCTCTAAGAACTGGTAGAGATAAGATTAGCACATGAAATCAACCTCTACTATACACAAGTGGCTTTACACAGGACCTTACTGTGGAGTCCAGACTGGCCTTGATCTCATGACAATCCTCCTACCTCAGCCTTCTGGGTGTTGGGCTTACAGGTGTCTCAGACTGGTGCAGTCCTGCTAACCTTGGAGACAATGACTCAGGCTAGCTTGCTCATTTTCATGTCTATGTCTCTCTCTCTTTCTCTCTCCAATATATCGAATATTCTGACTGCCCTTCAAAAATAATTCCAACATACAAAAGCTAACAACTTGGCAGCAGCTTCAGAACAAAAGTGCCTTACCGTCAGAGAAGAGCTTCTCAGTCCCAACAAACAGTTGGAGGAGTTTCCCCAGCTCATACTGCGTCTCACACTGCTGTGGCATAAGTTTCAAAAGGAAACACACCTGGTCCTTTATCCACGAGGCAGGTATGATAGGAAGGACCCTTGAAGCCGCTGTGTCAAGCTAGGGAAGAACAACAGAGGCTCAGAAAGAACAGTTTGTGGGAATGAACAGGCAGAACACCATGGGGCTGGAGAGATGGCTAAGCAGTTAAAGGCACTGACTGCTTTTTGATCTGTAATGGGATCCGATGCCCTCTTCTGGTCTCTGAAGAGAGTGACAGCTTACTCACAGATATAAAATAAATAAATCTTAAAAAAGGAAAGAAAAAGCAGAATCCCCAAATCTGGGACCAAGAAAGCTCCCGAACATTCCTACGGCTTCTTTTTTTTTTTTTTNCAAGATTTATTTATTATTATATCTAAGTACACTGTAGTTGTCTTCAGATGCACCAGAAGAGGGCGTCAGATCTCATTACGGATGGTTGTGAGCCACCATGTGGTTGCTGGGATTTGAACTCAGGACCTTTGGAAGAGCAATTGGTGCTCTTAACCACTGAGCCATCTCTCCAGCCCCTCCTACAGCTTCTTAATGCTCTCATGGGTCTATCACAAAAGGAGGTCTGCACACCGACAGAAAGCAGGGATGGGGTCAAAGGCAGCTCTGCAGGAAGTGCTGGTGAGGGGGCTATGTGTGTGATAGTCCATTGTGCCAAATACTGGGAACCACTGAAGTCCCAGGCTTAAATGCCTCCTGCTATCAAATTAGTTCCCTGTGTGCAATTCCTAACCAACCATGCTTCACTTGGCAGCTGCCTAGAAGGGGTCTGGGCTTGTATTGGAGCCCAGAAGATTTTTTTTTAAAGATTTATTTATTATTATGTCTTATGAAGATTTATTACAAAGACTTTCTGACCTCTGCTGAGGAAGATGAGAAGAATCCCAGGTTCCAGGTCAAAATGGGCTACAGAGCAACACAATGTCTCATAAACCTTTACCCGAGTATAGACATTTTCTTTCTTTTTAAATACTAAAACTATGCCTACTTTATTTACTGTGAGAGATAGGTGGTGCAGGTCACATGACAGCTTTAGGGAGATGGCCCCTCCCTCTCCCTTCCACCCGAGTTCTGGGGATGGAACCCAGGTTATCAAGCTTTCCCAGCAAGTGTGCCGAGCCATCTTAACAGTTCCAAACAACCAAAGGTTTCCTCTCACAGTGAATAGCGCAGACTTATGACACCCTTATCGTTCTTTGCTGTCAAGAGCCAACCTGCACCTTCTCGGTGTCCAGAGCAGGGGCCACTGATTTTAGTCCCACTAAGTCTGGCTACACCGCCAGGCATGGTGGCGCACGCTTTTAATCCCAGCACTTGGGAGGCAGAGGCAGGCTGATTTCTGAGTTCGAGGCCAGCCTGGTCTACAGAGTGAGTTCCAGGACAGCCAGGGCTACACAGAGAAACCCTGTTTCAAAAAAACCAAAACCAAAAAATAATAATAATAATAATAAAAGTAGTTTGGCTACACCACCAGGACACAGATAACAGCATGTGACATGACACTTCTGTTTACGGTAATTACAAGTCACAACGCCACTTGCCTGGCTTCTCTGAAATGACAGTGACTCATTGTCAATCATGTGGCACAACCACTTGTCTACTGTTTCCTCACACCACCCACCAGCACAAAGGCCTGCCAACCAACTTCAGACCTGAGAGGAGGGCACTCCAATTCCACCTACTGTTTCAAGGCTTTTCTGGAACTCCAAAAGTTTAACTTTGGCTTTCTCGTAATTCTTGAAGAACATACACAGTTCATACATCTCCATAATCAATAGAAGTGGGGAATCCTTTGAAGAAGAATTAAAATTAGAAAATCCAGATCATCAAAGCTATTAATAAAATAATGGAAGAATCAAATTAAGTTTCCCATGTTATTTCCTTTTGGGGGAAAAAAAAAATCAACAAATCCATTCGTTACTCTACAGACAGTCCACTAGGAGGCACTATGGCCCCAACAAACCTTCCCGAAGGCAAAAGAGCACCAGCTGCTTACCCTCCTACTGGTCTCTGTGGTATCAACCAGACTATTTTTGGTGGGGTTGTCAGGCCAGAAAAGAGGAATTTAGGATTAGAAATGATGAATCTGAATTGTAAGTGTGCCTACTTGAGTATGTGTGGTTTGTTATGTGAGTATTAGTTATTAGTCTGTTAAATAAGGGTAATGCCACTTCCTAACACACAAATTATTTTTATACAGTATTGTTGTGACAACTTATTAAACCAATACATATAAAGTACTCTGCTAAAGAAATACAGTATATCTCAAAGGTCCTTGGGCTTGATACCCAATGCTAAACTAAACACACACACACACACACACACACACACACACACACACACACACACACACAAGTTCTATTACCATTATTATTTCTTGTTGACTTAAAAAAAAATCCAGGTCTGATAATAAGAAAAAGCCAAGGAGTGCTATATTGACACCCTGAGGTTCTGGAATGTCTGAAGTGTGTGTGTGCACTCATGAGCATGAGTGCGTATGTGTGTATGTGCACAGCAATACCTTAATAAAGAGCTGGAAACCTTGGGTGAGAGTGTGGCTCTTGCGTCTTGTCAGTACAGTTCTCCAGATGATGGACAGGTCCTCCAGGCTCCAGTGATGGTTCTCTACAGAGATCTGAATGTGTCCTACTGCTTCAACTGCAACCTTGTCCTCCACGGAGGTGACAATCCAAACACAGAGACAGGGGACAATACTGGCACCCTACCATTGGATAAGAATGTTTCAAAATGAAGGAACTGGCCTCAATTACACAGATGGACAAAGGGCACATATGGGCATGCCCTGCTTAGAAGAGGTCACCTGTCGCTTATTCAGGTGGTTAAGAAAGCTTCCAAGCAGGACACAACCTGACGAACAAGCAAGGGACGTGCATGAACTGTCGTGAAGAGTGTGACAGTCCAAAGCCACAGAGGACAACACTCCACTAACTAGCTGGAATCAGCTTGTGAGAATCCTTTTCCCAACAAGGTGCTAAGGAAGAGGAGGAGGGTGCCTGACCAGCAGAGTGCCCTCCTGAGGCCCAGCCAGGGACTGAGTCCCCACTGTAGGCTTCACTGGTGTCAGGAGACATCTTAATGGACAGACAGCCTGAGGTCAGGAAGCACAGACATTTTCGGTGACCTTGGAAGCAGGTCTAAGAGCCTCACAATTGTCTCCAGTAGCTACTTCAGGCCCCTCCCACCCTGCTGCTTGCTTCCTTCCTTTCCCTTCTTCCTTCCTTCTTGTTCTCTGTTTGTCTCTGCATGCATGAGCCTATGTGTGTTAATGCTCACAGAGGTCTGAAGAGGACAACGGATCCCCTAGAGCCAGAACAACAGGCAGCTCTGAGCACTGAACTCCGGGTCTCTGTAAGAGCAACAAGCACTCCTAACTCCTAGCCAGCTCTCCAGTCCCAGCTGACTACTTACTCGTGTGTGCATGTACACACGTGTCATGGAGCATGTGCGGAGGTCAGAGGACAACCTATGGGTGTCAGCTATTTCCTTCCACCATGTGAGTCCCAGGATTCAAACTCAGATGGTCACGTTTGGTGTCAAGGGGCTTTGCTGGTCTGTGTTTTGTTCTGTTTTGTAGTTGTTTATAGTTCTGGCATTTCGAAAGACTTCCTTGATTTCTAATTATGTGTGTGAGTGTCTGAGTGGTAAGTGCATGTGAGTGCTGGTGTTCATGAAGCCCAAAAGCCTTGAAGCCACAGAAGTTTGAGTTAAAAGTGGCTATGAGCCACGAAATGTGGGTGCAGGGAACCACACTCAGGTCCTCTGTGAGAGCAGTGTGTGCTCCTGACTACCAAGCTGCCTGAGACTGGGTCTCAGTTTATGGCCCGCATCCGCCCCCAGCCTGCCACTGTCCTGACTAAGCCACCAAGCAGGTGGAGTCCAAGCACCCACTGCAGTGGCCAGCTCACCTGGATACATGAGGCCAGGACACTGAGGATGGGAACCCGATGTTTCACTGCCTCAGCCAGGAGCCAGCTCCAAGAGGCAGACTCATCTGAGCACCGGTGGAGAATTTCAAAGAAATCACTCGTTTCTCCTTTGTTTTTCTGGAGTTCCTGGAGGCAGCTGTCATCCCTAGAGATGGACCCTGATGACAGTTTCTCAGAAGCCAGCTTCAAGTGGCTCTGAAGGACAGGACTGAAATACTGAAGAAGAGATTCCACCTAGAGAGACGATTAAAACACACTCAATGTTCCTTTTCATAGAGTGAGTTTTTGCAAAAAGCCAGGTGGTGGTAGCACTTTAGTCCCAGGACTTGGAAAGCAGAGGCAGATGGATCTCTATAAGTTAGAGGCAATTCACATTACAGCCAGGGCTATACAGAGAAACCCTGCTTCAAAAAAATAAACAAAAACAAAACAAACAAACAAACAAACAAACAAACAACAACAACAACAACAGGGCTCAGAATGATTCTTTCTAATGCTGAGCTGTGTCAGAGAAGACCATGTGACGTTTGTTATAACATCCAGCTATCTGGCCCAGGGTGGCCTAGAACTTGCAATCCTGCCTCCCAAGTCTCCATAGTACTGAGACTGCAGACCTGAGCCACACAGTTGGTTGCTTTTAAGGGAATTTCAGTGAATGTCTATGTTAAACCTAGAATCCTAGAAACTTGTCCACATCTGTTCCAATGATTTCGCCCTTGCCTGACACCAGGTTATAGACTCAGCAAATGTGGGTCTTGAGCAGACAATGTGGAGAACACAGTTCCAGGAAGTGTGGTTTACCTCTGCTGGGTGGTAGTTATACAGCTGGCTGTGAACCAAAAACTGCAGCCAGTCATTTGCTTTGGCACATTCTCTAAGGTAGGACACACTCAGTTTCCTGTCGTGGAGCATGCAGAACTGAAGCACTAATGCCCACTGGCTGCTGGACTCGCTGGACAACCTGTAATAAAATTGGGGATGGACAGCAGAGGGAAAAAAATCATGAAAATAGAGCTCTCAGGGACAGGCAGAGGCAGGGGATATCTAGGAGTTTAAGGCCAGTCTGGTCTATAGAAGGAGTTCCAGGCCAGCCAGGGCTCCATAGTGAGATCTGTCTCAAAAAACCAAAATAAATAAGTAAATAAAGTATAGCTTTAGGGGGAGCAGAGAGATGACTCAATAGGTAAGAGAGTTTACTGCTCCTGCAGGGAACCCAGATTTGGTTCCCAGCACCCAAATTAGGCAGCTCACAACACCCTGTAATTCTAATTCCAGGGGATTAACATCTTTGGCTTCCAATAGGCACCTGGACACATATGGACACATATGTGTGTGTGTATGTGTTAGCACACAAATGGACACACACCCCTATATAATATAGATCTAGTTTAAAATTTGGAAATTAGTAAAAATTAAATAAATTAACCAGAACATACTCTCAAAGAAAGAAAAAGAAGGAAAGAAAAAGAGAGAGAGAGAGAGAGAGAGAGAGAGAGAGAGAGAGAGAGAGAGAGAGAGAGAGAGAGAGAGAG